>NC_082717.1:57089069-57428069 GCF_030144855.1 Hypanus sabinus | reverse complement strand
GGGACATTGATTTGTGGATCCAGAACTGGCTTGCCCACAGAAGGGTCATATTCTGCATGGAGGTCGGTCACCAATGGTGTGCCTCAGGGATCTGTTCTGGGACCTTTACTCTTTGTGATTTTTATAAATTATCTGGATGAGGAAGTGGAGGGATGGGTTAGTAAAGTTGCTGATGACACAAAGATTGGGGGTGTTGTGGATAGTGTGGAGGGCTCTCAGAGGTTACAGTGGGACATTGATAGAAACAAAACTGGGCTGAGAAGTGGCAGATGGAGTTCAACCCAGATAAGTGTGAAGTGGTTCATTTTGGTAGGTCAAATATGATGGCAGAATATAATATAAATAGAGGGATCTTGGGGTCTGAATCCATAGGACACTCAAAGCAGCTGAGCAGGTTGACTCTGTGGTTAAGAAGGCATACGGTGTATTGGCCTTCTTTAATCATGGAATTGAATTTAGGAGCTGAGAGGTAATGTTGCAGCTATATAGGACTCTGGTCAGACCGCACTTGGAGTACTGTGCTCATTTCTGGTCAGCTCACTACAGAAAGGATGTGGAAGCCATAGAAAGGGTGCAGAGGAGATTTACAAGTATGTTGCCTGGATTGGGGAGCATGTCTTATGAGAATAGGTTGAGCGAACTCGGCCTTTTCTCCTTGGAGTGACAGAGCATGAGAGGTGACATGATAAAGGTGTATAAGATGATGAGGGGCATTGATAGTGTGGATAGTCAGAGGCTTTTTCCTAGGGTTGAAATGCTTGTCACGAGAGGACACAGGTTTAAGGTGCTGGAGAGTAGGTACAGAGGAGATGTTGGGGTTAAGTATTTTACTCAGAGAGTGGTGAGTGCGTGGAATGGGCTGCAGGCAACGGTGGTGGAGGTGGATACGATAGCTTCTTTTAATAGACTTTTAAATAGGTACATGGAGCTTAGTAAAATAGGGGGCTGTAGGTAAGCCTAGTAATTTCTAAGGTAGGGACATGTTTGGCACAACTTTGTGGGCCAAAGGGCCTGTATTGTGCTGCAGGTTTTCTATGTTTCTATGTTTCTAACATGATGACATTGAAGCTATGTTTGTAGGTGCTGTGGATTTTTACATGTTTATTTCCCCACCTGGAGGATGCTGTGTTATTAAAGTGTAAACCTATTATATCTATTGAAATGGTCGTGTAATTCAGAAATTAGGAATTTTTTTTCCATCTCCAGAAGCTGACCAAGATGCCAGAGAAGAGAGGGGAAAAATGAGCCTGCTCACTAATGTTAGCAAGGTGGAACTGCTGCAATATGTCATAGATCAAAGAAGAAACTGCAGCTACAACTGTATATGAGTTCTGGATTTTACCTTTAAAAGTAAGGCATCCCAACCTGTAGCGTCACTTCAGTCAGGAATGGTAACCCAATCAACAAAAAGATGTCAGCCAGTGGACCAGAGATGCAGGGGCTGCCATAGGAAGATCTTCACCAGCAGTTACCTCATATTGGAGTACAGATAGATTGACCCACACATGGAACAGGTGTACATAGGAGGAGCAGAGAGAAATTGGGGTGCTTGTCATTCATTGGAATTTCCTAGTCTTCTGCAGTAATTCAATTATCAGGCTTTGGAAATGGAGATAGCAGGCTTTGGAAGACCCAGTGGACTTCTGATATTTATGGGCAGGCTGTAGTGTTGTTGGATTTTAGGCTCCAGAAATTTCAAGGCCATTGTTGTGTCTTAAGATTAAGGAGGAATTAAATAAAACAAACTGAGGAGCTCAGCAGACCAGGCAGCATCTGTGGATTGTGCAGTCCTGATGAAAGATCTCGATTCAAAATATCATTTGACCATTTCCCTCTACAGTTGCTGCCTGACCCGTTGAGTTTGTCCAAGCGTCTGTTTCTTTTGGCTCCTGATTCCAACATCTGTAGTTTCTTATGTCTCCAGGAAACCTATTTCCTGCTGGCATTTACAGTTTAAGTACATTTAAAATTCCCCTGCGTCCTAGGTGGACATAAATTTAAGAATATATTTTTTGAATTCTGTGTTACAAACATTATTTTTCAAATGTAAGTCATTAAACATTATTTAAAGGCAGGTGTTCTGTGCAGTCCAAGTACCAGAAACTAAATGCAAGTAATTTAATTTTAGCATCTGCAGTGTTTGAGGTAAATTTACTGATCAGCGATGCATTCCCTACAGGGAGAAAACAATCAGCATGAGCCTTCAGCTACTTTAGCCTATTAAAGTAGGAAGGTTTCACTTTACTGTTAGTTAAGCACGCAGAGGCAGACCTAAGAGTGAGGAAAAAACAACAAGTCTGTAGCCTGCTGCACTGTACGAGGTGAAATTGTTTTCTGCTTAACTGAGCAGCAGTGAATTGATATGTTAGCAATGAAATGCAACGACAATTAAATTGTAACTGACCTAGTTGTTACCATCATTATGTCTCCGTTTTTAACAGCTTTCACCATTATTCAAACGAATGTATTTAAAGATGACAATGCAGGAAAATTGTCACTATGCTTCTATATTGAGGTAATTATCCATTTAGACATAAACTTCGTCTGCTGACTGTGTGTGTATGTAGGAAGGCAAAAATGAAGCAAACAAAAGGATCGTTTTGCTGAATCATTTCTTGCTTATTGGTGACACCACTTATCGATAATGATGTCTTTGAAGTTGTTCCATCATCCTGTTACTTTGCCATTTTCTGCATCAATTGCAATAGCAACTTCCATCCTGTACACCAGGCACTGAACAAATGTGGTAAAAATAGTTGCTGCCATCAATGACAGAGCTGAGCTTGAAAAAGAGAAGTGGAAGGATGAAAGGATTTCAGACAAAAGCAAGAGGAAATGAGGCTAGTTGGTTTGTCAAGGTTGGAGAGAGGTTACAGTTAGAAAAGTGAAGTTAAAGAGAACTATGGTAAGAGAAGAAAAGGGGAACTTTTAAAAACTTAACAAGGCTAGTGATTTTGAATTTTATGTACTGTAGGAGTAGAAAGCAACAAACGTATAGAGAGTAGCACATACTGAGAGTGTGTAAAGCAAGTGAAGTTTAATGAGAGCAGCCCAAGTTGTGAGAGTGTAAAGCAAGTGAAGTTTAGTGAGACCAGCACAAGAAATATGAGGCCAGGTGTAGGGTGGAACTTGGTGGTATGAATGAATGGCACTGGGCTGTATTGATAGCTCTAAATTACTCTAAATGCAGACACACGGAACAGCATGCATTTCCGTTATATATTCACAGAATTCAGAACATTGCTGTATTCTTTAAAAGCAATATATTCTGTTAGCTTCTTATCAACATTTATATTGGACATTTGATTTCCAAAGTGGTTGGAGATTATTTCCTAAATTTTAAGATTTTTTAATCAATGGCAGTCTATAATTATACCACATTATGTTGACAGAGAAATTGCAAAATAATTGGCCTTTCAGATAGTTGTATTAAAATTGACTTCTGGTAATTGAGCTCCTGAAGAAAACTATACTATAGTGCTCATTATATGCTGCTTGGTACCTGTGTCACACTTCGTTGTTTTATTCTTCTTCTTCCATTCTGTACTTTTTAGCACTGTGATTTTTTGTCTTGTTTTCAACAATTGAAACGTGCTACTGTAAGTAAACATATCATATAAAGAACAACAATCTGATGTATCTGGTTAACTGACTTTCATAAACACTAAGGTTTTCAGTGGAGCTTCATAATGCCATTCAAAATGTTCATCTTAATTACTGCCTGGTAACTCAGTTAGATATTATTTATCCTTTGCTTATTAGCTCCTTACTTACTCTCGATGATAACCACATTAATCTTGTAAATTGGTTGGTTTGGGTCTAAAAATAACAGTTTCTGTTAGGTGTTTTACTGAATCCAAAAGGGAGTTTTAGTTGATAGTCAATAGTCAATCAATGTTCTCCCCTGTGAAGTACCTTTAATCACAGTTGTCTGCTTGAAACCCATGTACTTTCATCCCCCTTTCCTTCAATAATCCACTACTTATTTCTAAATGTTGTCATGGTTTCTACTTCAGCCACTAACTCCACTAATGCATCTTACAGCTTCACAGTCTTCCTACTTGGAACTAAATCTCTCACATTTGATCATATATCCGAGTTGCTGAATTCCTGTTACAAGAATCATTGAAGATTGACTCTTTCTATCTGCATTATCCCATTGCTGCATTCTAACACTGTCTAAGAAATCTCCACTAATCTATTTGAAACAGCCCTGGAGTGGAGCTCAAAGTGGTGACTGACATTCATTCTAGTAACATCTTGTAACTTTTAGAACAGCCACTCACTCATTGGCGATCAAGCCATTAGAAAGTAAGCAAAGAGTAACATTCTATCCTCTAAATTCTTTGTGTGTGAGTCAGTAACATTCATTCTTAGGTACATTTGCTATTATCCTGAATATATTAACATAAGTAAAGTTGGACTAAACAGTTTTTAAATTAGCTACTTGAATTATAAATAGGTTAACGATTTAAAGTGGTGGTCTTCAGTAATGAGGTTGTCAAATCTTCCTTGGAAGTATGTATTCTTGGTTTGTGAGCAGCAATTAAAAATGAGAATATGTAGGGTATGGCCAGGCAGGTATGCTCCATCAAATATGACTTTTACTGGACACTTGAGCCATATCTAGAAAATGTCCACTCTGTTGCTTCAACAGACCCTATAGCTAAATAATTCTGCCTTCTTTAAAAGCACCTCAGCACTAAAAGGACCAGTGCTTATTGCAAGTCACTTCTGAGCTTTTATGACCACTTTTCTGCCTCCAAGTCAGCTTCTCCTTTAGAGCAATTGCAGTCATTCAAGAGCTGCATTAATATTTGCCTTTTACATTCCACAAAGTGCTGATGTCCTCTTCAAAGTAAGGAATGTAATTCATTCCATAATACAGAGTCATAGAGTACTGCAGCACAAAAATGGGCCCTTCAACCCATCTAGTACATGTCAACCTGATCTTCTGATGTCCCATCTACCTGCAGCTGGACCTTATCCCTCCAAACCCCTCCCATCCATGTACAAATTGAAACTTCTCTTAAATGATACCATTGAAATCACATATACCCATCCCACCAGCAGCTCATTCTGCACATGCATCACTCTCTGAGTGAAGATTCCCCTCAGATTCCCCTTAAATATTTCAACTTTTCACCCTTAACCTGTTACCTCTAGATCTCACCTCACCTATCCTGAGGTGGGTCCTTTCCCACTCAAAGAAATCCTTGCATACTGTGCTAATATATCTAGTTTTCCAGGTTTGCAAAAATTGGCATCAGAGGTAAGATTCTTCTGCAGTCCCCTACTAACATATGTTTGAACTGCAAGCTCCAGAAGAAAACCTACAGGACAAAAGTTGATTCATCAGTATTCTTACAGAGATGGTTGCTGGATCTGCAAAATTTGGGTAGCTGTAGTATAAGTTATAATGGTACCAATGAAGTTAAGGAGTGGACCATTAGTTTTCCAAACATTTTCTTCCTTCTAATCGTAATCTGAACCAAATAAAAGTGATGGGTTTGTTCGCCGCCCCAGTCTATTTTACAGAGAAAACATAGCAGGACCAAAGAAGAAGAATTTATGTTACAAATAACTTTTACAAGAAAGCTGTTTTTTTGGATTTAATATAATAAATCACTTTTTATTTTTGCTCATTCAGGACTCATTTTTTTTGTCTTGGATAACATGTAGTTTTGATATCTTGTAACCTCTCATTTGGGTGCAATAATTCTCCATTTACCATTTCATACAGGTCTTAACTACATCTAATAATATCTAATTAATTTATAATAGTCTGCATAACAAGGAGGTTAAACATTTAACATATAAACTGACTTGTTTAAATACCCTTGAGTGATCATTTGTGATAAAATGCCAATTCAAATTCACTCCATTAAAACTTGAGCCTAAATGGCAAAACTCAAATGTTCCTATTATTAGCATCACTGTTAGTCACAGCAGTGGTGTGATTCTGGCTCAGGATGCTCTAAGAACTATCTCATTGCTAGCACATTCAGAATATCTGTACATTAAGACTCTCATTTCTCATTTACTTCCAAGCTCTACAATTTCTGGGCTGAAATCAAGAATAAACATGGTAAAAAAAACGTTAAATATTTTCATTTCCTACAGTAAGTTACCAGCCACATTCACATTGTAGTTACAAGTTACTACATTGGAATTATGCTTAGAGAGCACGAGCGATCATTATACTTTGGAAAACCATCGAAGTATTCATGAGCTGTGTTAAATGGAAGATGAAATGATGTAGAATATAGATGCCTCTTAGAACACCCAAAAAATTGTCAGTGCACTGAATTTATTAAATTTTTGTTGACTTCTGTGATGTGCATATTACATAGTACGTAGGTCATGACTGAGCTGAAGGATTTTCTGTTGAGTCCAAATTCTTCACTTTTCTGAGAATTGGTTTGTACAATGCAGAACATTCAACATATTTTTAAATTTTCATTGAGTATTGACAAAGATTAAAACAGATGTTTTGGTATATGCAAGTCACTTTGTTGCTGCTTATAGCTATTTTGTATGAATAATCTGAATGCAATGTCTCCAACACACTTTCATAATAATGATATATTATTATTATGGATGTGGATGGAGAGAAGGAAGCAGAATAACCTCACTGCCTGTGAGGAGTTAGTACGTTCTCCCTGTGACCACATGGGTTTCCTCCCACAGTCCAAAGATGTACTGGTTGATAGGCTAATTGGTCATTGTAAATAGTCCTGTGGTTAGGCTCAGATTAAATTATGGGATTTCTGGGCAGTATGGCTCGAAGGGCCTATTCCATGCTGTATCTCAAATAAATAAAAGATTTTGACAGAAAGCTAATCCATTTCCTTAGCCTACATCAAATCTCAAACTCATCTAGAACTTCTGAATATCCCTGGCAAAATGTGAGTAAAGAGTGTAGAATCATAGAGCAATACCGTATAGAGTCAAGCCTTTGGCTCAACTGTTCCATGGCAACCATGATGTCCACACAGCTAGTCCCAATTTCCTGGTACAGCCTACACCCTCCTCCTCCAGGTGCCTATTCAACCACTTCGTTTAGTGCAGCCAGTAAGTTCCCTAAGCTGTGTTTTGCTGTCCTAGGATCTTGGTGGGGCATTCCTTAAAAATGGAGTGTATTCATTATCTACAGTATGTCAACCAATGAACTAGGTAAGATGCAAGTCAATTTACTGTCCAGTCTAAGATGGAGAGGAAAAATATACTAAAATTTCCCAGCAAGTTCAGAGCAATTAATGAAGGCAAGTTTGTTATGCATAAACTCAATCTCAATAACTTACAGTAATATGGTCACTAGACTTGATCGCCACCCCAGCTACTATCACATGCAACCAATCAGAAATCAGCAGGTCAGACAGCATCTGTAGAGAAAGAAAGAGCTGATGTTTCATCTCATCCAAACTCCTCAGATATCTCCAGCATTTTCCAATACAATTTCATGTTTCTAGCTTCCACAGTTTTTGTTTGTTTAACTAAAGAACCTCTGTCAGCAATGACTCAATGGAACCAAAATGTAATGTGTGACAGGCACTACATTGGGCATTTAGTAAAAGTGATTAATAATTTCTATCCTAGAGATTCTGAACCATGAAGTTTAAAGCAAGAAATTTAAATCAGGCTTAAATAACATACATAAAACAAAATAAAGATGGAATACACAAAGGACTGAAATAGAGTGATAAAAGAGCCAGAGAGATCAGGTAGAATATGAAAATTATTTTAATTTTAAAATAACCTTCAACACCAATTATCTTCTTCATAAATTAAATTATCAAGGTTAGTGAGTAGGTTACCAGTATTTTTCATTTAGCTCTCCCTTAAAAACTTACTCATGCACAAGCGCACTTAGAATAACCTGTTTAGTTGTTTTTTTTTGTAGAACACGTGGTTGAGCACATCAAGTTTTGAAGGTTTTGGCCTTGAGTCTTAGTGAGAATGGCAGCAGTGCACCATGTGAAGATGCAAGGAATCTCTGACAACAACATCTGGATTTGTAGGTTCAACTGTGTACATGCTAATGCCAGTTTTTTGACATTGTTCTTTATTATAATGAATTAGTTCAAAGAAGGATCTATCTCAAAATCCAGTCAATACCCTACTTCCCAATAACAACATGCATTTGGTCACTGTGTTTCCCTATGACACATTATCCAAACTAAGGAGTTACTTTAGTGTTATTTTTAATGACTGCAATGCAATAAAAGATTAAGGATCAACCCACATAACATGGTATCGGTAACACATGTGGAACAGATGTTGTAGGTAGCAGCTTCACTTCTGTAAAGGACATCAACAAAACCATACATCTTTAGAGCGCAGAACTTAGGTCAGATATCACTAAATATTTAGTTTCAGCTACCCAAGTAAAAATACCGGAGCCTCAAAAAGAAAATTGGGTTTTACAGAGCATCTTAAATGGATAAGAGTGAGATCAAGAGGCTGGAGGTTGAAAGAAGAATTACAAAGTTTAATGCTCAGGAAACCAATTTAAGTTTTTAGCACAGTCCTTGGATGGTTTCTGCTGCTTGCCCACATACTTACACATCTGCTTCAAGCAGACTTCACTTATACCAGTGTCTAAGGAGAACGTGATAACCTGCCTCAATGATTATCGTCCAGTAGCATTTATAGCCAATGTGATGAACTGTTTTGAGAAGTTGGTGGTGAAATTCTTGCCCAAGAGGCAATTTGGATCCACTCCAATTTGCCTGCTGGAGCAACAGGTCCATAGCAGATGCCATTTCATTGGCTCTTCACTCAACCCTGGAACACCTGGACAGCAAAGGTGCATACATCAGGATGCTTTTTATCGCTCGACATTCAATACCGTTATCCCCTCAACACTAATCAATAAGCTCCAAAACATTGGCCTCAATACCTCCTTGTGCAATTAGATCCTCGATTTCCTCACTTACAGATCCCAGGCATTTCAGAATGGCAACAACATCTCCTCCATGATCTCCATCAGCACAGGTGCAGCAGAAGACTGTGTGCTTAGCCCCCTGCTCTACTTGCTTTACACTTATGACTGTGAGGCTAAGCACAGCTCCAATGACATATTCAAGTCTACAAATAGCACCACTGTCATAGGCCGCATCAAAGGTGGCGATGAATTAGCATTTAGGAGAGAGATTGAAAATTTGGCAGAGTAGTGCCTCAACAATCTCTTACTCAATGTCAGTAAGACCAAGGAGCTGATTATTGACTTCAGGAAGAGGAAACCAAAGGTCTATGAGCCAGTCCTTATTGGAGGATCAAAGGTGGAGAGGGTCAGCAACTTTAAATTCCTTGGTGTTATTATTTTAGAGAACTGTTCATGAAGAAAGTAGGGTAGCGGCTCTACTTCCTTAGGAGTGTGTGAAGATTTGGCATGATATCTAAAACTTTGACAAATTTTTACAGACATGTTGTGGAGTATATTGACTGGCTGCAGCATAGACTGGTATGGAAACACCACTGCCTTTGAATGGAAAACCCTACAGAAGTATTGACCACCTCTACACCTCTGCAGGAAAACAGCATCCATCATCAGGGACCCTCAGCACTCATGTCATGCTCTCTTCTAGCAACTGCCAACAGGAAGAAGGTCCAAGAGCCTCAGGACTCATACCACCTGGTTCAGGAACAGTTATTATCCCTCAACCATCAGGCTCTTGAAACAATGGGGATAACATCACTCAACATCACAGCAATTTTCCCACAACCTATTGACTCACAGTCAAGGATTCTTCATCTCATGTTTTCAATGTTTATTGCTTATTTATTATTATTATTATTATTTCTTCCTTTTTATATTTGCAGAATTTGTTGACTTTTGCATACTGGTTTAAGGCCCATGTCAGTGTGGTCTTTTGATGATTCCATTATGGCTATTATTTGAGTATGCCCACAAGAAAATGAATCTCAGGGTTGTATATGGTGATGTACATGCATGTTGATAATAAATTTACTTTGAACTGATAAAATTTAAAACATATTTAAAACAGCATCGGTGATAAATTATAAAGAGTCATTATATATTATTTTCCACCATTACCACCTGAAAAATCTAGTAATAAAACCCAGCAATTCACCATCCCCTTTGACTGCTAGGATTGCTGGAGTGCACTTCAAGTTCAGGAAGCCTAACCAAGAAAGTGCAGTTGCTCATGTAGGGGACATTAAGAAGGTTTGTGAACTCTTGCCAATTGAAACTACCAACAGGAATTTATTTTTGTCTACTTGCTACTATCAAACACGGTTTTTGTTGTGTTGTGCAAGGAGTTATTTTGTTCAGATCCGTTGAGCACAGGAACAAGCCCTTCTGCCCACAATGTTGTGCCAAACTAATTAAATTAGTAACTAAATGGCCAACTGAACTAATCCCTTCTGCCTTTTTTCCTCACATTCCTGTGCCTGTCTAAGTGTCTCTTAGAAGACCCTAATGTTTCCACCTATACCACCACCCCAGGCAGTGCATTCCGGGCACCACAACTCTGCATTAATAAATGTGCCCCTGACATCTCCTTTGAATTTACCCCCCCCCTCACCTTAAATGCTTGCCCTCTGGTGTTGGATATTTCAACCTTCAGAAAAAGATATTGTCTGTCTACTCTATCTATGAGCCTCATAATCTTATGAGATCTCCACTCAGCCTCTACTAAGCCAGAAAAAATAACGCAGGTTAGCCAAAATCTTGTTATACCACATCCTGGTAAACCTCTTCTATGCCCTCTCCAAAGCCTCACCATCCGTCTTAGAACTGTTGTTAACCTTCGTTTAACCGTGCTCTATTTAAGCTCTGTTTAGCTATTTACCACACCCTGCTATCGCCAACACCTTGTACAATAATACCATCATTCTTATCTTGACATTGTGAATGTGCACCATTACTGTAAAATATAGAAACATAGAAAACCTACAGCACAATACAGGCCCTTCGGCCCACAATGCTGTGCCGAACATGTACTTACTTTCAAGATTACTGGGTTTACCCATAGCCCTCTACTTCTTTAAGCTCCATGTACCTATCCAGTAGCCTCTTAAAAGACCCTATCGTATCTACTTCCGCCACAGTCGCTGGCAGCCCGTTCCATGCACTCACAACTCTCTGTGTGAAAAATGTACTTCTAACATCCCCTCTGTACCTACTTCCAAGCACCTTAAAACTGTGTCCTCTCTGTTAGCAATTTCAGCCCTGGAAAAAAGCCTCTGACTATCCACATGACCAATGCCTCTCATCATTTTATATACCTCTATCAGGTCACCTCTCATCCTCTGTCACTCCAAGGAGAAATGGCTAAGTTCACTCAACCTATTCTCATAAGACAAGCTCCCCAATCCAGGCAACATGCTTGTAAATCTCCTCTGCACCCTTTCTATGGCTTCCACATCCTTCCTGTAGTGAGGCGACCAGAACTGAGCACAGTACTCCAAGTAAGGTCTGACCAGGGACCTATACAGCTGCAACATATCCTCTTTGCTCCTAAACTCAATCCCACGATTGATGAAGGCTAATACACCGTATGCTTTCTTAACCACAGAGTCAACCAGCGCAGCTGCTTTGAGTGTCCTATGGACTTGGACCCCAAGATCCCTCTGATCCTCCACACTGCCAAGAGTCTTACCATTAATACTATATTCTGCCATTATATTTGACCTACCAAAATGAACAATCTCACACTTATCTGGGTTGAATTCCATCTGCCACTTCTCAGCCCAGTTTTGCATCCTATCGATGTCCTGCTGTAACCTCTAACATCTCTTCACGCTGTCCACAACAGCCCCAACCTTTGCGTCATCAGCAAACTTACTATCTCATCCCTCCACTTCCTCATCCAGCTCATTCATAAAAATCATGAAGAGAAGGGGTTCCAGAACAGATCCTCAAGGTACACCACTGGTCATCAACCTCCATTCAGAATAGGACCCACTTACAACCATTCTTTGACTTCCGTGGGCAAGCCAGTTCTGGATCCACAAAGCAATATCCTCTTGGATCCCCTGCCTCCTTACTTCTCAATAAGCCTTGCATGGGGTACCTTGTCAAATGCCTTACAGAAATCCATATATGCTACATCTACTGCTCTACCTTCATCAATGTGTTTAGTCACATCCTCAAAAAATTCAGTCAGACTCGTAAGGCACAACCAAACTTTGACAAAGCAATGCTGACTATTCCTAATCATATTATGGCTCTCCAAATGTTCATAAATCCTACCTTTCAGGATCTTTTCCATCAACTTACCAACCACTGAAGTAAGACTCTTTTCTTGAATAAGGGAACAACATCTGCAACCCTCTAATCCTCCGGAACCTCTCCCGTCCCCATTGATGATGCAAAGATCATTGCCAGAGGCTCAGGAATCTCCTCCCTCACCTCCCAAAGTAGCCTGGTGCATATCTCGTCCAGTTCCGGAGACTTATCCAACTTGATGCTTTCCAAAAGCTTGAGTGGAAAATCCTACAAAAGTAAGTGGATTCAGCCCAGTATATCATGGGTAAAACCCTCCCAACCACTGAGCACATCTACACAAAACATTGCTGCAGAAAAGCAGCAGCTATTATCAGACATTCTCACCACCCAGGGCATCCTCTTTTCTTGCTGCTACCATCAGGTAGAAGGTACAAGAGCCTCAAAACTTGCACCACCAGGTTTGAGAACAGTTACTACCTCTCAGCTATCAGGCTCCTGAAGAAAAGGAGATAATTAACCTCACTTAAGGACTCTTATGTTGTTATTTCCTGCCCAGACATACTTTAAACTTTGATCCATCAAGGTGCAACACATTGGGCTGGGTTGAACTCCATCTGCCATATCTTTGCCCATATCTGCAACTGATCTATATCCCACTGTATCCTTTGCTAGTCCTCTACGCTATCTAGAACACCATCAATATTTGTATCATCTACAAAGTTACTAAACCATTCATCTGCCTTTACATCTAAGTCATTTATATACATTACAAACAGCTGAGGTCCCAGTACAGATCCCTGTGGAGCACTACTATTCATAAACCTCCTGCTGGAATAACTCCCTTCAATGGCCACCCTCTGTCTTCCATGAGCAAGCCAGTTCTGAAACCGAATGGCTAATTCACCATGGATCCCATGCATCTTAATCTTCTGCATCACTCTCCCATCGGGGACCTTGTCAAATACTTTACTAAAATCCATGCAGACAACATCCACAGCCTTGCCTTCATCAGTCACCTTCATCGTCTTGTCGAAAAAATTGTCCTGCTCCAAGTCAATCAAGTTTTTAAGACATGACTTGCCCAGAACAGAGCCCTGCCCTTGGCTCTTCCTAATTAGACCATCGTCTTCCCAATGCTCATAGATCTTATCCCTAAGAATTCTCTCCAGTAACTTCGCTACTGCTGACATGAGGCTTACTGGTCTACTGTTTCCAAGGGTTTTTCATGGCCCCTCTTGGCTTTTCTACTTCATTCCTTGAGTTCTTTTCTGGCTTGTTTATAATCCTCAAGGGCTCTGTTTGATTCTAGCTTCCTAAGCTTTACATACAGCCCAGTGCAGGTCGAGTACAGCCTGTATTTTCTACAGGACTTTCTACATATCCTCCTGGATGCACCTAACAAATTTTGACCTGTCTAAACCTCTTACACTCAGATGTTCCCAGTTTATATTTGTTCATTCATTTTCTGCCATGCTGTATGATGTGGGCAGTCATGGTCTTTTCATGACCATGATTGTTCTTGGCAAAGTTTTCTATAAAAGTGGTTTGCCAATGCCATCTTGTGGGCTGTGTCTTTGCAAGATGGGTGACCCCAACCATTATCAATACCCTTCAGAGACGGTCTGCCTGGCATCAGTGGTTGCATAACCAGGACTTGTGATATACACCATCCACCACATATTCTCATGGCTTCACATGTCCCTGTCTGGGAGGAAAAAACAGGTGCTACACCTTGTCCAAGGGCGACCTGCAGGCTAGCAGAGGGAAGGAGCACCTTACACCTCCTTTGATAGAGACGTATCCATACCTCACCACTCTATCAGTGTACATTAGGGAAGTTGAAGCCCACTCCCTCCCATAAAAATGACCCTTTTTCCTTTTTGAGGATCCGTTTTTCAATTTCCTAGTAGCTATTGTGGTGTCTGTAGCAGAATTCTGTAAGAGTAATATCACTCTTCCTGTTTTTGAATAGTAGGCCTCTGTTAGTCTGGATAGACCATGGATTTGTGCCTTGGAAAGTTTCCAGGGTGCAAACCTGGGCAAGGTTTTTTTTATGGAAGACTGGCAGTTGCCCAAGCTGCAAATCTCCCCTCTCCATGCCACCAATGTTGTCCAAGGGAAGGGCATTAGGACTCATACATCTTGGCACCAGTGTCATCGCAGAGCAATGTGTAGTTAAGTGCCTTGGTCAAGGGTACACACGCAGCCTCAGCCAAGGCTCGAACTAGCGACCTTCAGATCACTAGACAAATGCCTTGATCACTTGGCCATGCATCAACAGTTTTTGAGTTCTACCCTTATAGACCCATATAATGGATGAAATCTTCATTATCTCCCCCTCTGAATGCAGCTGTGATATTGCCCCTGATTAATAGTGTAAATCCCCCCACCATTTCTTTTACCTCACTCTCTATCTTTTCTAAGACATTACAAGCCTGGGACATTAAGCCCCCATTCCTGGCCCTCTCTCAACCAAGTCTATGTCATGGCCACAACATCATAGATACAGAAACTGATTAAAGCTGATCCAACTGCAATTACTCCTTCTGCACATCCCATTATTGTCATTACAGCCAGCAAAGTTATAGTGGGCTGAAGGGCCTATTCTAATGCTATACTGATATGTGCTCTGCCCCACATCAACTGTACTGCAAATTGTATACAACAATTGAGAGCAGAAGCAGGGAAGTATTACTCATCAGTTTTCAATACATTTTCTGCCCACTCTTCCACAACTATAATTCAGACAGAACACTGGAGTACTAGTACCTAGGATTACAGCAATCATTTTCCTGTCTTGGTCCCCATAGTTTATAAATGAGAAGCAAAAATAAATTATGAAAAACATAGATTTTCAGAAACCATTTCCCTGAGGGTCAAAAGACCATGAATTCAGATGTTAAAACAAAAAAAAGAAACACATTATGAATCATTCTGCTCTGGCCCGTTTACCTTTTCACGCCCAAATACAAAAGTGACAGATTTTTAATTGGGGGATTTTCTGAGTCTTTAAACAAAATTTAATAAAACAACCAATTTATCTATTAAATGGCTTATATGGGAAGAGATATGGCAATGATGGACTAAAAAAGGAGAGCTGATGCTAATGTGAAATACTAAGGTAATGATTCTTTGAAGGGACTGAGTTTTGAATAAGATGCTGAAGTCTTATCTGTTCTTTCAGATGAACATAAAGGGCAGTACTACATAGCCGTAAATTTTTTGATCTCATGCTCTGGCTGATATTTGACGATCATACACCATCACTAAACCAGATGGCGTCATTATTAATATGGACAAAGATCCTTCATCAGAACAGAAATGGTGACAGGAGAAACCCATTAAGCTGTAGTGGTGTTGAAACATAGAAACATAGAAAACCTACAGCACAATACAGGCACTACGGCCCACAAAGTTCTGCCAAACATGTCCCTACCTTAGAAATGACTAGACTTCCCCATAGCCCATTATTTTTCTAAGCTCCATGTAGTTATCTAAAAGTCTCTTAAATGACTCTATTGTATCCGCCTCCACCACCGTTGCCAGCAGCCCATTCCAAGCACTGAGTAAAAAACTTAACCCTGACATCTCCTCTGTACCTACTTCCCAGCACCTTAAACCTGTGTCCTCTTGTGGCAACTATTTCAGCCCTGGGAAAAAGCCTCTGACTATCCACACGATCAATGCCTCTCACTCAAACTGTTTTCATGAGGCATGCTGCCCAATCCTGGCAACATCCTTGTAAATCTCCTCTGCACCCGTTCTATGGATTCCACAACCTTCCTGTAGTGAGGTGACCAAAACTGAGCACAATACTCCAAGTGGGGTCTGACCAGGGTCCTATATAGCTGTAACATTACCTCTCAGCTCCTAAATTCAATTCCACGATTAATGAAGGCCAATACACCGTGTGCCTTTTTGATTCTGATGAGGTTGAATCTGATGAAATCCAAGATGGTTGATCATGGAGGTAAAGCTTTCTGGTCAGTGAGTGAATGGGAACAGTCAGACTATGGGAACACAGACAAATGAATGGACAGTTCATCCCTTGGCTCTTGGAATGTTCCATTTTGCAGTATTCAATTGCAGACTTCTTCTTACACTCTAAGTACAAACAGTTCAAGAAGACTAATGTACATCTTTCTCCAAGTTGTTGATTTTGCAGCAGTAGTCTATGTCATCTAGGTCTGCATCCCTGGGATCAGACCTGTCAAATCATAGATCTGCCAATCAGCTGCACAGGGGAAATTGTGCATATGGGACCTTTGTATTCACTTCCAGACCTACTTGCCAATCACATACTTCATGAGGAGGTGGATAATTGTCTCATCTGTACCACAGCAGTCTCAACGAAAGGGGAATAAACTCCTGAATGCTATTCTGAACTACTAATAGTTTGTCTCCTATATTTCAGCAGTCAATTCAAAGAATATGTGTGGATGAAAGCATCAAGTGCAAAACACTGAAGGGCTTTCATACACAGCTAGTCAAACACTTAAAATGATATAGATTGCGTGACACCACCTGAAAAATGATTGACAATCCTGACTGGGACTGCTTAGATCAGTAATGTAAACAATTAGAAGTTTACAGCTAAATGGTAAGGATTAAATTCAAAGCATTGGAAACATTGTAAGTAAAGAGGTGTTGTCAAAAATATATTTAGATAAGCAGAATATATCTATATAAGTAATATAAATGGGCCTTTTGCAATTTAGCCACCATTTAAGAATATAAACATACAGTATACTTATTGAGAAATAAGTGTTCAAGTTTTTAGTATGAGAATTTTTCAAGATAAAGACTTGGAAGGTGTGGTAAGCTGGTAGGAAATCATAAGCTTGTAGACACGTGGATAAAAAGAGTTTCTAGGATGTACAGAACTATGCTCCACCACATAGAAGTTATTAAATAACATAAGATTAATCAGAGTTTATCTGCAGACAAATTTTATCAAATCATTATTTTGAAACTATCAAAGACTTTATTGTGGCATAAACAAAAGAATATAATGCAAACAAATCACAACTTGCACATGAATGATTCTTTGTGATCAATCCTTTGCATTCATTTTGGAGCTTATGAAATTATTACAGCATTGAGTTTATTAATCTTTAATTAAAAGAAAATATACTGATTAATAGCCCAGATTATGCAGAGTAATAATGTTGAAATGACACTATAGCAGCAGCGTCAGCACTCTCGCACTTTTGTATATGAACATAGAAATCCAAAAGTTGCTGCCAACAATCCATTAACAGAAAGCTGCACTGCAATGTTAGAGTCCTCGTGGAGACAAGAAAAAGAAAGCTAATTGCTACACACTTATATGACAAATCGACCGAAGTTTCTGAAGAGGCCTGTGGACTAATCATCCGTTGCTTGTAATTGGATGTAAAAGCCCGGTTTAGGAATTGAATCTTGTTGAACAATTGCAACCTTATTCATGGCCATCCTCCCAGTGCAAACTTGGTGAAGCCAATGGAGCCAATGGAAGCCTTAGACATCAGAAGAGCCTTTAGGTCACCAGGCAGATTAAATAAAGTTGCCAAGACCCACCCTGTCATATCCCCAGTCTTAGCCTGAACAAACAAAGTGTTTGAAAATAATTGCACTTAAATTTGTTTGAAAAATTATTTTAAGTTTCAAAGATATAAATAAATTAAAGTTGTTAAATACTCAAAACATTTTGGAAAAATCTTAAAAACAACTTAAATTATTATAAATGATCTAAGGTTTCCTAGATTTGGAAACCAATGAAGAAAAAACCTGGGAAGATTTAAAAGAGGCTCATAAAATTGTTAACCTATCAGGAAGATTTTTAAAATTAAAGTTCCATCTGTAACTGCCATTGTTTTATCACTAACCATGAAATCGACTTGAGTACTACACAAGCTGAAATGAAGACAGAAAAACTGTTACCTTAGAGCAGTTTACAACATATTTACTCAATGTGCATGTGCAGCCACTCTGTAGGATCAATTACACACAGTCACGTCACAATCCAGCAAATTTGTTAGCTGTCTCTCTATCTCATTTCTGAAATTAACTTTCAGAATCAGTGTTTTAGGTCCTGACAAAAAAATGCCTTCTTCATCTTCTTCAATATTTTTCTAATGATTTCAAATCTATGATACACGTGAGCAAAATTTAAGCTATTAACAAACAAAACAAAGCAAAGCCAAGATATTTTACATTTCTGTGTCCTTACAGTGTAGAAGGAGATCATTCATACCATCACGTCTACCAGCTCTCAAAACAATCCCATTTCAGCACTTATTGCTCTGTAATGTATTCTCTTTCATTTAAAGCCTGACTGATTATCTACCACCCACCAACAGTTAGGGCTATGTACAGTAGACAAAAATCTCCACATGTTTCGGATCTATTGAGAGAGAAACAAAATTAACCTTTCAGGTCGATGATCTTTCATCAGCTTCCAGCATTTGTAGTTTGTTGCTTTCTCATAGGTCATATAAATGTTGCAAGTCAGGAAGCAATGACTGGAAGGCTGCATTTATCTAGCATTTTTAATGCTGGGTTTGTCCCATGTGTAATTAATTAAGTATAGAACCAGAAATTAGAACTATAAGCTCAAGATAGAAATACTTTGAAGTTGGTAGCCTTGGATTATCACTGTAAGAGTTAAGGTGTTCATTCTTCTTGTGAGCACTGGATTCTTTCAGTGAAGGGACCTATTGCATTAACATTTGATGGCAAGTTAACATATTTGGGTTTCTTCAAACTATCCATAAAATACACTATTTCCTTGCTCAATATTTAGTTGATCAAACACATTATTAATCTTCAAAAAACTTTTAACTTAAATATTTTTCCTTCTAAATTATAGTCTGAAAGCAGAAAGAGGCAAAGTATGAGTGCCGAGAAAGAAAATAAGAGAGTGCTGAACATGTAACAATGAAAAAGCATCTATGCACTAAAAATGTTCCACAGGAATATTTCTGAACACCATGTTTTTTTAAAACTTTATTTTCTACTAGCCCTTAAGTACACAATACAGTCCTCCAAAGGTAATTAAATATGCCAAATAGCTATGTTAAAGTAAATCATTAATAGACTTATCCTGTGCTGTAACATAGAGAGGTTGGAACACAAGGTACTGCTATTCTAAAAGCACGCTCATAGCCCATGAATTGTATGTTCAGTTCGAATTTATGCTGGCGTTTTCCCTTGGATTATAAAGTCAAGAATAAATGCATTCCTTATCCCTGTTGGTCATTCTAGATTCCATTTATCAAAATTCACAGATCAACAGAGCAAGGAATCTGCAGGGTTTTGGGAAAAAAAAATCTTGTCTTTTCATCGTGTTGCTCCAGATGTATATCTGTGCATAGAATGCAAAAGGACTTAGGAATGGAGAAAATGAAATTAATCCCATCTGGGATAGATGTATGGCTTAATGTACCCTACATTGTATGTCTGTTATTCTCAATCTTCATTAACAGATCAAAAGGCACACTTGTACAAGTAAAAATGGCTCATTTACTCTCGCATCACAAAAAGGTTTGCATGCAGGCTTTGATTACCAACATCTAAGGTCCAACAGCACAACCAAAAATTCCCACATGTTGTGAAATATATCAGTCTAAGAATTCCTAATAAAAATAGGCAGCAAATATATACATATTTATACACATATACACGGGTTATTGAAGATTTTTTCATATACAGTATTTAAAAACAATTCCAAAAGTTGAGATATGATATGAGGCTGATGACAAATAAACCTAAAGCAAAAGGAGAAATTTAGTTTGAGATAAGTAAAAGGGCATCAGATTTTAGTCAGCAAGTTGACACTTTAATACACAAGGAAGTGGTAAGCATGCAGTTTGCCATGGAATGTGTCAGCATTACCTCCTCCACTTAGAGTCTAGTATCAGACCAGAAGATGCTGTTGTGGATAAAGAAAACAAAACTCATAGAAAATAAGGAAAAATACAACTCTACCTATACAGGAGAATGTATGCAGTATCTGTAGTTTACCCATGCCTCGTCTCACTACTCTAATGTTCAAAGGGAACTTTGCAAAATCAGCTGATATTGGATCTTTTAATTAAGGAAGTTGTTAAGTGCAACAAATGCTAGTACTCTAGACTTTGATATATATGTGCAAACAGAAGTAAGAATGGTTGATTTGTTTGATGAAGAGGGTTTGAAAGCAGCAGTGGTGCATGGAATTTCAAAAAGAATATGGTAATTGCTTGTATGAGTGAGATGATTTACAATATGAATTTGTGACACAGTTGAAGAAGGTGTTAGAAATGCTTGTCTTCATCAGCCAGGTCACTGAGTACAAGAGTTGGGATATCATTTCATTGCTGTACTGGATGATTGTAAAATAACACCTGGAGTATAAGTGTGCAGTTTTGGTTGCCTAGTTATTGGAAAGGGCCATTAAGCTGGAAGGATTCACAAGGATTTTTTTTTACCAGGACTGGAGACTTTGAGTAACAAGTAGAGACTGGATAGGTTGCAACACTTTTCCTTGCCTGAAATGCAGCCTGAAATGCCTATTTTACAAGATCACAAGGGGTATAGTAAAGATTAATGGTCATTCTTTTACTGCAAGGTAAAGTGGATGTGAGGGGCAAGTTTTTCCACACGGGTTTTTGGAATCAGCTGTCAGAGGAAGTGATAAACATGGGTACAATTACAATGTTTGAAGACATTTAGACATTTACATGGATAGGAAAAATTTAGAGAGATATAGGCCAAAACTCAAGATGAAATAATAATGTTAATGGCATAGATTTTGGGATATATTCACATCCAGAATTTATTGGGCCTAATTTCAAATGGATACTGAGAATGAATGATTACCCTTTTACACATTACAAAGATAATTGAAGTCAGGCTAAACAGTATGGGGAAGAAATAATGGAAGTTTGTTTATATGTATTGAAGCTAATGGTAAGTTGATGGTAAAACCAGTGCTGTTTCAATTGACTGACTACAGGCACAAGACCAGAACTGTTCAGAAACTCCCCAGAATACAGTAATGGTGGCTTCAGGACCTCCAAGAAGCAACCATGTTCAGAATGTTCCAGCTGTGACAACAGACTTTTGAATCTACCATGATGTTGACAAAAAGTTGTGTACATCATGGTGATTTGCCTTTCTACAAGGAATATCTTACCAGTAGCCAATGGGCTATTGTGTATAATAGCTTTCTATTCCGTACGCACAATAGGAAATGCCACCTCTAAAACATTTGATGACTAGAGCAGCAAACCTTTCACTATTTGCGTGGTTTCTGGGAAAGGAGCAGAGAAACAAAAATCACAGGCTCCATGTAAATTAAATTGAACACATGCAGCACTTTCATCGGTGTGAATGGGCCAACAACATGGTTACTACATCGTAGACTCATCTCTATGCTACCCTTGCTCCAAGTGTGAGTCCCCAATGAGACGTTGGGATTTTGTCAATTTATGCAGCAGTCACTTAGTCATAATCCTCATACTGTATGCAACAAATGAGGAGAAGTTTATGGCATTCAAGGGGCAAAAACACAACCAAATGCCATTAAACACTAACATTGCACAACTTAATAAAATTAATGTAGTGTGAAAATACGTTGCAGTCTCTCAGTCTTTCACTGTGCTGCAAACAAATTGTTTGTTGTGGGTCTGTCAGTGCTGATCCTTTCCAACGTGTGTAGAGCAGGGCAGCAGAGTGCCTTACAGTGCAGGGCTTGAGTTACCTACTGATCAAGAAGGCTGTCTCACAGACATCCCCTGTGGGCAAAATGGAAAACCCCATAGCGTAAAAGGAGAGTGGTAACATTATAGCTGCTGGTAGCCTATTGCAGATGGCGGGCTGTCCCTTCATGGATCAGCAGGCACACTCGGTCGTAGTGGTAATCATCGCCACATATGAGGAAATCACTGTGTCACGTGATTTCTTCCCTCTGAGTTGCTTTCTAAGCTCAGCTTTTCAGTTTAACATTATACCAGAGAGGGCATGATTTTATCAATATATGCCCACTCTCAATGAGATGAAATAGAAAAAGATTTGCTGTTAATATTTTAAATAATTAAAATTCATTAATTTTTGGTGTCCTCAAGTAAATCCTCTTCACTGTAAGAAATGCTAATTCTAATGTAGTGAGTATCTCATGAGTGTTGACACTAGTGCACACATTAGAAAACTAATCTATCAATGTCATATTCATGTATCCATCTGCTATACTCATTTAAGACAAATGAATGCTCCTTTACTGTTAACATAACTTGCTGTCTTTACAGAGGCTTGGACACCGGGTCCTAGAGGCACACAGCATGGAAAGCACTGTCTTGCTGGAAGCAATTAATACAGGACTGAAGACACAAGTCAGGTAACTCATTACACGTCATAGTGAATAGAGCAGCAGACAGAATCAATGTTGCAGTTTCCCTGGGTAATGAGATTCCCAATGGTGCAAGAAGCCAATAACTCTCCGTGGATCCACATCACACTAAGCCTCCATAGCAGAATTTAGAGATGCTGGGAACCAGAAGGGATATCACTCCCATAATGCATAATCCCTCCAGTCATAGCCAAGGATGATGGTGGTCAATGTCTAGTACGCAGGGAGATATATATTCACCAATGACACCACTGTTGTTGGCAGAGACTCAGATGGTGTACAGAAACAAACTGGACAGGCAGTGTCACAACAATCCTGCAAATAATGTCAGCACAACCAAGGAATTGATTGTAGACCAGGAAGGGGAAGTCGGGAGAACACATGCCAATTCTCATTGAGGGGTTAGCATTGGAAAGGGTGAGCAGTTTCAAGTTCCTGGGCATCAACAGTTCGGAGGTTCTAACCTGGGTCCACCGTATTGTTTCGATCATGACAAAGGCACTCCAGTGGCTATACTTCATTCGGAGTTTGAGAAGATTTGATAAGTCACTAAAGACTCGAGCAAATTTCTACAAATGAGCCATGTAGAACATCTTGGCTGGTTGCATCACTGTCTGGTATGGAGGCACCAATGCACAGGGTCATCACAGGCACAAGCCTCACCCCCATTGAGGACATCTTCAAAAGGTGGTGTTTAAAGAAGGCAGCATCCATCATTAAGGACCCCTACAGTCTGGGGCATGCCCTCTTCTCATTACTACCATCAGGGAAGAGGTAGAGGAACCTGAAGATGCAAACTCAATGATTTACAAACAGCTTCTTTCCATGTGCCAACTGATTTCTTTATAGTCCATGAACACCATCTTATCACCTTTCACTGTTTATCTATTTTTCATTGTAACTTACAGCAATGTGTTATGTCTGAACTGTACTGCTGCCAGAGAACAACACATTTCAGGACTAATGTCAGTGACAATAAACCTGATTCTGGTGATTGGCCTTACAGGGTTTTAATAAAAGGCCATTGACCATAAACATTGACTTGATTTTCCCTCTGCTTCTTTAGCCAATGACAAAATGATAATATTTCACATTATGTGACAAGATGGATTCAACAGTGGCTAGATGGGAGATGCCAGAGAGTAGTGGTGGATAATTGTTTATCGGGATGGAGGCCGGTGACTAGCGAGGTGCCTCAGGGATCTGTTTTGGGCCCAATGTTGTTTGTAATATACATAAATGATCTGGATGATGGGGTGGTAAATTGGATTAGTAAGTATGCCGATGATACTAAGGTAGGAGGTGTTGTGGATAATGAGGTGGATTTTCAAAGCTTGCAGGGAGATTTATGCCGGTTAGAAGAATGGGCTGAACGTTGGCAGATGGAGTTTAATGCTGAGAAGTGTGAGGTTCTACATTGTGGCAGGAATAATCCAAATAGAACATACAGAGTAAATGGTAGGGCATTGAGGAATGCAGTGGAACAGAGAGATCTAGGAATAACTGTGCATAGTTCCCTGAAAGTGGAGTCTCATGTAGATAGGGTGGTGAAGAGGGCTTTTGGAACGCTGGCCTTTATAAATCAAAGCATTGAGTACAGAAGTTGGGATGTAATGCTAAAGTTGTACAAGGCATTGGTAAGGCCAAATTTGGAATATTGTGTGCAGTTCCGGTCACCGAATTATAGGAAATATATCAATAAATTAGAGAGAGTGCAGAGACGATTTACTAGGATGTTACCTGGGTTTCAGCAATTAAGTTACAGAGAAAGGTTGAACAAGTTAGGTCTCTATTCATTGGAGCGTAGAAGGTTGAGGGGGGATTTGATCGAGGTATTTAAAATTTTGAGAGGGATAGATAGAGTTGACGTGAACAGGCTGTTTCCATTGAGAGTAGGGGAGATTCAAACTAGAGGACATGATTTGAGAGTTAGGGGGCAGAAGTTTAAGGGAAACACGAGGGGGTATTTCTTTACTCAGAGAGTGATAGCTGTGTGGAATGAGCTTCCTGTAGAAGTAGTAGAGGCCAGTTCAGTTGTGTCATTTAAGGTAAAATTGGATAGGTATATGGACAGGAAAGGAGTGGAGGGTTATGGGCTGAGTGTGGGTAGGTGGGACTAGGTGAGATTAAGGGTTCGGCACGGACTAGGAGGGCCAAGATGGCCTGTTTCCGTGCTGTGATTGTTATATGGTTATATATGGTTATATGTCTGAAAAGGATTGCTATTCTTCAGAAAGTGGTGCAGTCTATGTGCATGCAGCTGCTGGTCAAGGGCATTAGTCTCTCCTCCAATGTGTTTGATAATTGGACCTGGCCTTGAATTTGACATAAAAAAGTAATATCCTCCTGTGCCATGCTGGTGCAGTGGTTAGCAATTTTGTCATTTCTTTTAGCGTTTGTTTTATGAGGCCAAGTTGCTTCATCGATGCTCAACCCAGCACAGATGGAAAGTGTGCAAGGTGCCAGCTGAAGTTGATCCTGGGACCACTTGTCTTAAAGTTTCAGTGCAGATATGCCAACTCACCAGCAGCCAGCTTAAACTGACTTATTATTGTCAACTTACTACCAGCTTCTTCTAGAAAAGAGAGGAAATTGAATGATACTGTATATCTGTGTGCTATGCCTACAAGACTGAATAGCTGACATTGAGGTGTGAGGCTTGAGGATAAGTTTGTGATCTGACAGGTGAAATGGGTGAAAATATCTGTAATTCATGATACTAACACAGCGTCATTCAATTTTCTCCCCTGACATTGATTGTAGAATAATAATTCCATTTTATGTCAAAAACAGATTATTTTGTGATTATAGCACTGATTATAGCAAGGACACCCAAACATTATCAACAATGACCTTTTTCCAAAATTTAGGAGTCTATATTAAAGTATACTGTGGTGATCTGAAGGGTTAGTCACCTGGTCAAACTGTCAAGCTGTTAAGCAACTCCTTGCCATTATGGGAATAGACAATACACTAGTCTATGTCGAAAAGGATGGAAATACAAGTTATTTCTTTAATATGCTCTATTCTAAATGTACAGTTATGGAATGGGAGTAATTATCTCCATGATTCACTGCTGCCTGAATCTAATTGTAGTTATTTACCCTTCCCTATTTTAATGTCCGATAAGATGGCAGCATGTGCAAATGCAGTGGCCTCTCGGGAGCCAACCAAAGGTACTTTTCTCTTTGTAAAATTTGTTTTTTACGATCCAAAGACAATTCTGCTCCAAGAACATTAGGTACTTCAGGGCAACTTCATCTGTGGGCTGCTTGTTGATCGGACTGGCTGGACTGGTGTCGGCAGCACAGCCAGCCAAGGTATGGAAGTGTTCTGCGGGGATATCGGAGGAGGAGCTGACCTGGCTGCAGACCGTGTTATGGCTGCTACTCGGAAGTATCGGAGATGATGCAGTATAACCGTGGGAGATTGTCCTGGACGTTTCATTTGCGATCACAAGACTGTTGGACAATGATAATGTAAGTTGCCACAGGCCTATTACCCTTGTCTAGTAGGGGGGACAGTTGACATGGGAGCTGTATAGCCTCAGTTGTAGTGAGAACTAGGCCTCAGTCCTAGTTACCCATTATTTTTGATAGCTTGCTTGCTATTTTGAACATTTTGCATTTTGGTTCCATCTATGTACTGTTTGGATGATAATTAAATTTGATTTGATATGATGTGATTTCAATTTGATGTTACATTCTGCAGGATTTCAGGAAGAACCCAGAAATCTTGCCCTAGAATTTCTATAGCATGGAGAAGTTAAACTAGAGAAGTTGGAGTGTTCTCCATGAAGCAAAGAAGGTTAAGAGAAGATTTGATAAAGGTGTACAAGTGCATGAAAATTTTTGATAGAGTAATTAGAGAAATTGTTCTGTTAGCCAGTGGTTCAAGGACAAGGGTTAAGGACTTAAAGTGAACAGCAATTAACATGTAAGGGTGTAAAGAAAAATAAGTTTCAGACAGATTTGGAACTTAACTAGTGATAAGAGAGGTGTAAACAAGGAATTTGCAGCTTGGTATTTAATGTAGAAGTATTTTAGGACTGTAGGAAAATTGGACAGAATATGTTAGTATGTAGACAGCTAGCATAGATTCAATGGACTGAATAGTCTCTTTTTATGTGAATACGATTCTGTGGTTTGATAAACTAGAGGGCATGGGTGCACACAGTACTCCTGAGCTCTCCATTGAATGTTACCATAGGGTACAATTCTGCTCTTAAATGTGTTCATTCAGATGTAATGACTTCAACCCAAGGAGGAGCTGAAGATACGTGGCAAATCCTTTTGATCACAATACCTCTCTCAAAACTGTTGCAGCAACTCTTCATGTAGAAGACGTCTTCCATTATTTGGGCCCCAAATGGAGAGCATATTTGATTATGAATTGGCATGTGCATCTGAGTAAATGGTGATAAAGTGCACTTGAGTACTGCAAACAATAACATGTACCATCTGACAGTCTAATCAGCATAGCCCTGCAAAGGGAAAACCTCTTCAATATTATATAGTTTTCTCTGTATTTGTTATGATGCTAACTAACCGCTATTCACATAAAATACATCTTTTTGACATTTTGTCCTTTCAGAAGCAGTTTGCTCTGACATCCAAAAAAACACTAATATTTTTAAATGTCACTCAGTTCCTATTTGATCTACTTCCTCTGAATGCTACTGTAAGCTCCTGATTTTGCAGATACAGATTCCTGAAGTATTCCAAGAAAATTCATACTCAATGGGAATCCACTGGTTATCTTCAGTTCTGGAAGTGTTCATTCATATTAATTTTTATGGAAATTTTATAAAGACCATCAGTCAGAATAAATGCATTATTTGTTTGTTTAACTAATACACAAACCAAGTTACTATGGTTTTTGAAGAGACCCTTACAGATATCTAAAGGTACTCATGCAAATAAATGTGTGAATAAACTTGGTTGTCAGTTTAATTAGCTACAAATTTAAAACATCAAGAAGGATAGGGACCTTTCAGTCCACAAAATCCTTGCCAACTATTAGACAACATTAACACTAATCTGTTTTATTCTTCCTGCATTCATGAACGTCACACTGGGGCAAAGTACAGTGGGTACCTAACCACCTATCAGCATGCCCTGGGCTTGTGGAGGAAATGAACACCCAGCGGAAACCAAGTGGTCACAGGAGGATTGTGGGATCCCTGCACAGACAACCAAAGAGATCACGATTGATCTCAGATTGCTGGAACTGTCTATTTTACAGTCTGCACTACCATGCCATCTGGATTGATTCCAAATTCCTTCTGAAATGATGTGGATTTGTCTTGACCATCCAATCTATAAATTGGGAATAAATGATTATGTCTCTTGTTTAACTAGGGTAAGTTAGTTACTTCTGATTAATATACACAAGTTTGTATTTGCTACCTAGGAAAACAAAGATTTTGCTCTGTGAGTGAATGTGTAAGGTACTCAGAAAAGTACCTGAGAAGCTCATTTCAGATCATGTAAATTACACTGCTATCAGAATTGATAGAGCAATTAGAAAAGCAGAGAAAAACAACCAAGCATACATGAGCAAACATGAGGAAATCTGCAGATGCTGGAAATTCAAACAACACACACAAAATGCTGGTGGAACACAGCAGGCCAGGTAGCATCTGTAAGGAGAAGCACTGTCGACATTTCGGGCCGAGACCTAAGTCCTGATGAAGGGTCTCATTGACAACAAGGGTTGACAATAAATTATTGACAACAATCCCTGTTCTGGAGAGTGACAGCTCAGAATGTTGGTGTTTCTATAACCCAGCTAAGTACCTTCAAATGTTGTTCAACATGAGGAAATATTGACTCAATAGTTGAGGAAGAATAGCACATGATAATCAAAGTAGGTTTCCTTGGGAAGATCACAGAAATCACTGGAAGTTTTTATGTGGAAGGTATCTCCGCAGCTCAATCTGAGAGCAATCCAGTTTACATAACTTCTCACCCTCACCATTGGTTCTATGTAGTCTTTCACATTTTGGGTACTTATACAGCT
The DNA here is from genome assembly GCF_030144855.1 of Hypanus sabinus. Classification (NCBI taxonomy): domain Eukaryota; kingdom Metazoa; phylum Chordata; class Chondrichthyes; order Myliobatiformes; family Dasyatidae; genus Hypanus; species Hypanus sabinus. The sequence goes on along the minus strand of NC_082717.1, from coordinate 57,399,480 downwards.
CTCTTTTGAATACAGTGATTGACTCTCCTTCTAGTACAATCCATGGCAATACATTCCAGTCCCTAAGCACTTGCTGAGTGAGAAAGACTTACCTTGTGTCATCTTAATTTCCATCATCTCTTATTCTTGACCTTACCTACAATTGATGCAGTTTCTTGTCTTTATGGTTTAAGCACATATAAAAAATAGGAGTCACTCAATAATTCATGGCTGATGTCTTAATATAACCTCATATGCCATGATTCCCTTAGTATCAATGTACTTCTATCAGCTTCCACGTTAATCTTTTCAGTTCAAATAACTTTGCCAGTTCCTCATTTCTGTCATCATTCCTATTTGCAACCTCTCCAAAGCCTTTCCAGCTTCGCTCAGGTGCCCAGAACTGGACTCAATACTTCAGTTATTATTAACCTTGTGTCTTGTAAAGTTTCATCATGATGTCCATGGTCATGCTCTGTGCCTCTTTTTAATAAAACGCAGATCCCATGTGTTTTTTCAATCAATTGAGCAGATGTTCAGACCCATATGTAAAAGGTCAGTGGAGTGGATGCATGTATCAGACATTCAGTAACAAATTGCTCATGACATTTTGACTATTAAAATTAATTTGGTGACTATTATTAGCAACTTGTGCCTGAGTTTTCAATGTGTGTGTTCTATCCATCAAATTCAGGCCTTCTGTAACCAGAGAAGCACATATTTGCATCTAAGAATGGAATTCTGGTTGTCTTATCTCTAATTTAGATTACAAGTTTCATTTGTAATGCTAAATCAAATGAGTCTATCTTGTTTTTCCTCTTCCAGGAATAAGTGATTTTAATGGCGACTAGGGAAACTGCAACAGATTCACATACAGTATATAATCAATTAAAGGGACAATAATACTTGAGCTGCATTTTAAAAAGTGACCAGGTCATTAAAATATCAAATTATAGAACCTGCAGCCAAATTTTGGAATGTGATCTCCCAACTTTAACAAAACAAAGGAAAATTAGTAATGAATGGTTCAGCAATCAATTTTGCTCAACACAAACAGATGTCTTAGACATAGTGTGCTAAAATCTCCATCCATAGCTATTTCAATAGTTCAATGGTTTCATTTAATATCAGAGAATGTATATAGTACACAACCTGAAATTTTTACTCTTCACAGACATCCATGAAACAAAAGAAAACCCAGAAGACTGGGTCTTCAGTAGATGGTGAGATAAATATACCAAACCTCCATCCTCTGATGCAGTTCATTTGTCGTAGATGCAATTGTCTGGAACAGTATTAACAATCATTACCATTGCCTGATGTTTTTGAAGATCAAACCCTACCTTCTCACCAAGGATAACCTCCACTTTGTGTGGTATCACAAATCATGGTGAAGGGGAGGGATTCAGAAGAGACTCTGCTAGTTTAAAACTGGACATCATTAATCAATTTTGAACATTGAGCAGCAGAATACACATAAATTCCAGGCCACCTTATTATCTTTTTGCCTAGCATATCCTTCATTTATCCAAATGAAATATTAGCCTAGTGAAGATCAACATAACACTAAATACATGCAGAAGGTTAACATTTTCATGCTTTGGACAAATTTAAATATTTATTCTAATTTTGGATCATAACAAATCTCTACAATCCAGCTGTATTGGGATGACAAGGTGTGATCAAGTGGAATGTCAAGACTCTGATAAATTGAACAGAATGACAGAGAAGGAGACAGATTGAAAAGAGAGAAAAAAAATCAAACAATATAGGTGACTGGGGGGTATCAAAATGTATCAACTTAAGCAGCATGCAAGACACTTGGTATCTTTCAGCAATGGATACTCCAAATTCTTTCCCGAACACCAAACACAAATGCATATTCTTCAGTTTCCCAGATGAGTGCAGATTCCAACATCACCCACTTTTGATAACATACAGGGCCAAGTACAGTATTCTATTTTATTGTCCGCCAGTCCACTACCTAAGCTGTTACGTATTCCATTCGTCTACAAGACAGACTGCAGTTGCTTGCTGAAGCTACTTTAACAGCGTCCCACAATCAGTGGGTCTCCAGCAAGGGGGAGAAAGAGCAGGAGATATGCGGCAGCAGCACTGTCCACCTGTTCCCCTCCAGTTACACACTATTCTGACTTGGAATGATATAGTGCTGATTTAATCCACTGGCTTTAAATCTTGGGGCTCACTCTACAACAGCATTGTGGGAACACTTTTACCAGAATAACTTCAGAGGTTCAAGAAGTCAGCTCTCTTGTACCTTCTCAAAGGCGGTCAGGTACAAGCAATCAATGCTGGACTTGCCTATACTGCCCACCTACCATGAATGAATTATTCAGTAATGACCAGCTGGGGATAGATTATCTCCAAGAATATCTTCATCCCTTGTCACGGGGGTTCCCAGCAAGACTGAAATGTTTGCAACTAAATTCAGGCAGAAATGTGGCAAGTTATGTTTATATAACAAGTGACAATCATGCACATATGGAAAAAGTCAAATCACCTCTTTTGAAATAAGGTATTAGTTTCATGGAATCCCCCACCATGAATGTAGGAATTCATGTAAATGAGGTGTAACAAAGGCAGAAGACCTGCTCAGTAGTCAACGACTTATGTATCCCTACGATCTCTCACCAGCTAAAGGCTATAAAGCTGAAACGTGATGGGATCTTGTTCAGATGAGCACAGCTCCAAAGCTCACTGCTCTCACCACCCAAAGCATTCACTCCTACCAGCACCACTCTAAATTCCCCTCAGACACACTGGAAAATACATCACCATTTTCTGAATACATTCAGGTAAAATTCTGGATCTGCCTCGTAACATCACCTTCAACACAGTGATTGTAGCCATTCAAGGACACTTTCACAATAACCTTTGTGAGGATAAATATGAAAAATTGACCTTAATACATGATATGAATAATAGATAAAAATGAGATGTCACATGACAGCATGAAAAATTTGTAACTATTATAAAACAGTTTTCATAGTTTCTTAGAAAAAATCAACATGTAGAAGTAGTCGACTGAAAGCAAGACTTAAAGTAAAGCCTGGTCTGTCTATCATGGCTTGAGAATTTCTAATAGTCAATGCCAGGAAAGAAACTTCATTCAGGCTAAAGAAAATCACCTACTACAATTTGCATTGTAAATTTGAATGACAAGTGAAATCAAACACAAAACCAGACCAGCGAAGGTGCTTGGATAGAGTTCCAATGGTTGGTTCTGGCAGTGAACCCTAAGATTACTATGTAATTACCAAACCACACAACAAGCGGTAGCTGCAAATACTTGGATGGTATTACCACCACACTGTTTAGTAATCACACTCTAATAACAAACTATGTGGTCAGAGTATGCTGCCACAGAACTGGCTACAGCTACTGAATGGCTGAATGTCCCTAGGTATTACATTCAGAGTACAAGTTTGATAACTCTTCAAGTGGTAGCCACAATGCACCAAGCACAGTTATATTTGGTTTGAGTTGACTGTTTATCCTTGACTGTGCGGTCCTTGTGATCACGAGGTCATAATCCATGGAATAAATGCTGTCAGTTAGATGTAATCATTCTCATTTTAATTACAAAGATATAAATGAATAGTGCATTTTCATAGGTGAGGAACATAATGAGTATTCCTCAAACTATACTAAAAACATAACACTGTTCAGTGGTGCAGGAATAAGTTTCTTTGTTAGACTAGCCTGCAATTAGTGACAGTAATTGGATGTGTAATTACAGAATATTAACGGCATACTTATTCAACCTATGTTCTTATGAAACCTATAACAACCTAGTGTGAAGCTGCCCTGTCCATATAAATGTCACAATATCCGTAATTTAAACTGATCAGCATGATAATAACTGACATCAATGGATGACTTTACTACATGAGCCCAGAGGCGAACTTATTTTAGAAGCTGTATTTAATTGATAATCAATGTTTAGATTTTTGAAAAATTAGTGGCTGTGTGGCATTAGTCTATCAGCAGTCTGCATGCAGCTTTACTTTCAATTCTCATCATGCGCGGTGAGCACACATTATTGGTGCTGCCTGTAGAGTTGGTCCATGCAGGTGTGCCCAGTAACTAGAATAAGCAGGTGGTGATGTCAATTCTTGTGCAAGGCTGATTTGACCCTGCCCTCAAAATTGCCCATTGTGATCCAGATACCACCCTGAGTAAACCTCACATGTAAAACCTTATCTGCCACTTAGCTGCAGGAAATATCCTCCCCTACTAAATGGGATCTAAACCAGTCTGCAAATCTTTCAGAGACAGAGTAGCGGTGGGCTAGTTAGTGTAAAATTGGTTTGGAGATTTGGGAAAGGGCAAGATATCTGTTGTGCTTAACGTTGTTGAAAAGGTCACTTCCCTTTAAAGAAATGATGTTTTTTTATGGTTTTTCTTCCATCAGATAGTTGGTAAGTTTTGAGAACAGATGTTTCAAAAGTGGATCATACTTATGAATATGGCAACTTTCAAAATTCGAAATCTTGATTGGTTCTCTCTCCACAGACAGTACCTGATCCACCTCCAGCATTTTGTGTTCTTATTATAGATCTCCAACATTTTGTTTTGGTACCTGTGGTATTATGAGTCTTGCTGTAGATTAAAATAATAGACTCATACTAATTCTTTCCATGTCCAAGTTTCTCATCTCAATTTCTGCATTTCCAAGAGAACTATTTTCCAGAGTTGATTTACACTAATTCCTGACTTGCCAGGAACTAAACACATAAAGCACAAACTCACTACCACTAAAGGATCACATACAGTTCAATTGTTCTTACAGATCAATTGCTCATTTATCTCCAATTTAATCACTTGGTATTTTTTGTGCTTTGTTATTTTCCATGACGAGAAGGGACAAGGCTACACCTCTGTAATAGCTTCAAAGAATACTCTTGCCTGCTTCAACATTGCTTTGAATGTTACCTGTCACCAGTAAGACATCTTTATCAATCAAAGGAGACATCATTCCCTCCACATTAGCTGTTTTGCAACTGTGCGCACTGCATAATACAGATCTATGGCTAGCAACCTGGCAGCATAGGAACATAGGAACATTGGAACAGGATTAGATCAAATAGCCCCTCAAGCCCTCTAACATTTAACAAAATCACAGCTGCCCTGACCTTGATCTTAGTTCCACTTTAATGCCACTTCCCTATAACCTTCATCTCCTTTATGGTCCAAAAACCAGTCTTCCTTCAATAACATAGTTTCCTCGGCTCTCTGAAGTAGACTATTCTGCAGATTCACAGCCTTGTGGGAATACAAAAAATGAGTCCCAACTCATTTCTTCTGAGAGATTAATTTCTTCAGAAAAGTAAGTTAGGAATCTTTCTTGGAGCCCATCCTCTTTTTTTGCCCTTACTGTCACCACACAATTATGTTATGGGTTCCCAAGACCTCAGACCTTTGTTTTGATCATTTTTGCAAGACACTAATCTTGTACATATCCTGCCAAAACATTTATTTGTGCAATCACATTTTTAGGTCTTGTGTAATGTTGACAATGTTCACATTTGATGCTCAATTATGGGTAGTGAAGTTGTAAGACTATTCAGACATGATGGTTCTATGCAACTTGTTGATGACCAGGATTTCACAGCTGTCAACCTTGGACCATTCACCTGAAAGGAACTTACCAGGTCTCTGAATATATGGTGTCTTCTCTCACATCTGTACCCAATTCCTGCAAAATTGAACTGCCCCTGACCATCTGCTCTTGTGAAGTTTAAGACTGCACAATAATTTAGTGCCAGGGACCCGGGTTCAACCACAATTTTGGGTGTTGTCAATGTGGAGCTTGAGTATTTATCCAGACATGAGTGGTACAATCTGTTGGGAGTTTATGAGAATGCCGGGTAATAAAAATCGATTAATAAAGGATAAGTGTAAAGGTTTGGTGAAACAGGTCTGAAGTGTTTGTTTCCATGTTGTACCTCTGGCATTGTTTTATTTTATAATGCTTATATACTTGATGGAAAGACTACTGAGTGGTACCGAACAGGAAACCGTCCAAGCATTTAGCTAAGAGGATGCCATTTTCCAGAGATTAAGTCTTCATATGATGTAATATGACCCTGTGCCAAGTTCATTTGATTTCCCAGCTTTTAGCTTATGTATGTTGAGAGGACCGGAAGTGACAGCATTGATGAATACTTATTTTTGTGAGATATTATAAACAGCCCCCTTTTTTTCTCTCTTTTTTGTTTCTTTTTTCTTCTATATTAGTTATTAGTTATTAGATTAGTAGATTAGCTAGTTTTGCATTATGTATTTTTTTTCTTTCTTTTTTCTGTTTTCTTTATATCATATATTATGAAATATTTAGATTTACCATGTTCATACATATATTTTATGGCTTATGTCTTGGTAAACTCATTTATATTGTAACTATTATGTATGTTTTTTCATATGTAATGGAATTTGTATGTTGGTAATTTCTTTATCAATATATCATTTGTATTCTGCCCATATTACTAATAATAATAAAAAGATTTAGAAAGAAAGAAAAGAAAGATTAAGTCAGATGCTGCTACACTGTACACATATTCACTGAAGCTTTCATGAAGCTCTTTCCTCCTCATCAGTGCAGCTTGTAACATCAATTTTCAGCCTTTAACAAACTGCAATCAGCCAATTACCACTGTACCAGATTGAATACCACCTCCTGGTCTTACACAAGGTATAAAACAGCAGATTAGGGATGTACAATGTCCCATAACGCAAGGCTGATGTAACACGAGAAGCAGAATATTTCTCTCCGAGTGCTTTTGGAAACTGGAATCCCTAACAGCATATAGTTTCTCTCCCATTGGCCAAGACAAAGATTTTATGACCAACTAGAATTGCTCATTTTTGCACTGGGAGACCATCACTTTATTCAAGTAATGCATGACATTAGAATATTGGAACAATTACATGTTGTGAAAGGAACTTAATGTCCACATAAAATGAATTGGCAGATCAAATATGTTACAGACCACAAACATTCATAAAATTGGAAACAGTGCTTTGCAGTAATTATCATTGGTTCTTTCCTGCAGAAACAAATAGTAAAGCATTCAGCGTGACTAACAATACAAAAATCATCTTTCAAACTTTACTGATCAATTCAGTTTCAGTAACCCACCTTACTTTTTTAAACCTTTACAAAATAGATCTAACTATTTTCTGTAACAAAATTAATGTGTGAGTGCCCAGGTTAGGACTACTGTACTATCAGGTTTTAAAAGTTAGGTCATATATTTTAAATTCTGGTCTCTGGACTCCAGCTTTAGAATTGTGCGCTTCCTGTAGTGTTCAGTTTACCAGGATGTAGGATACAATGCTTTCGTGGAACTAAAATTATTTCCTGCATGTGCAACATTAAATATTGTTGTGTTGATGTTGAAGAAATATTAAAATCTTTAATGGCGATAAATTGTCCCATGCACTGGTAGCATTTCAGGTGCAATGCAACAATCAGAAGCCCCTAGATGGGACAGAGGAAGCAGGTGCCACTCCACGTGTGCTGCCACCACATTCATTTATTCATTTCGAGATACAGCACGGCCAACGAGCTGCACTGCCCAACAACCCTATTTTACCCTAGCTTAATCACAGAACAATTTACAATGACCCGTGCACTCATGGGAAGGATGTACAAACTCCTCACAGGTGGCATAGGAACTAAATTCCGAACATCAACGCCTCATGCTCTAATAGCTTTGTACTAACCACTACACTGCAATGATGCCGATTCTGTTCTCTGACCTATCTTGTCACCTAGCCTCAATGTAATAAATTCTCATCCTTGATTTCATGTCTGTCCTCAGCTCACCCCTCACCACAGATGTACATTTCACAGGAACACAAGCACCAGGTATACGAGTAGCACCAAGTCCCTCAATCCTCCCCACAATTAAATATGATCAAAGCTGATCTGAGCTGGCCTCAACTTCTCTTCTGTCCTTAATTCCCCATAGCCATTAATTTCTTGAACTTTCATGTATTCATCACCTGCCACTTTAAGATGAATCTAATGATCTTGCTCTACCACCTCAGATGATTCCAGAGATTCACTGCTGTCAGAGAGAAGATATTCTTACACAACTCTTTTTTAAATGGCTGGCTCCTTATTTTATGATTGAAGACATTTTAAGTCCCCTGTCAATTTCCCTTAGGATGTCATAGGTTTGAATAAAGTCATTCTTTTAAACCTTAAAGAATACTGTTATGTTTTGTAACTCCAGAAACTAAGCAAAAGAAAAACATGGGAGTCAGGGATGTGTGTGTACTTAGTTTCTTCTTTAGTGAGAGGCACATATATGACAAGTTGGTGGAATGACGTGTGTCATCCATAGAACCGTAGAACATCTACAGCACAGAAACAGGCCTTTTTCCTTCATTTACCACTTAATCTGGCAGCTCATTCCACACTCCCACCACTCTCTCAGTGAAGAAGCCCCCCCCCCCATGCTCTCTTTAAACTTTTCCCCCTTCACCCTCAACCTATGTCCTCTGGTATTTTTCTCCCTGAACCTCAGTGGAAAAAGCCTGCTTGCATTCAATCTATCTATACCCATCATAATTTTATATACCTCTATCAAATCTCCCCTCATTCTTCTAGGCTCCAGGGAATAAAGTCCTAACCTATTCAACCTTTCTCAAGTCCCGGCAACACCCTTGTAAACCTTCTCTGCACTCTTTCAACCTTATTAATATAGTTCCTGTAATTGCATGTACTTCTTACATATAACACATAATGAATTCTGTAAATAAAAAAGAAAGCTTAATCAAACAATATTTACAAGATTATTCAAATATTAATGAAATATTAAATACACAACACTCCTCGCTGCTTAGCCATAAACTCCAACACAATATGAATGCATCTCAAATGAAATATATAATGTATTGCTCTCTAGTCATATATATTATATCAGTTGTTCCCAGCCTGGGGTTCATGGATGCCTCGGTTAATGGTAAGGGTTGATGCATAAAATAGATTGTGAACCCCTGATGCCTATATATAGATATACACACAGAATACTATATAAAGCAACAACAATGTAGACATACACAGCATAAAAGCATTTAAATTCTCCATTCAGACCTAAGGATATAATCACTGTGGAGGATTTCTTCCTCTTGTGGGATACCATTCTTCCTGACAAGGCAGATCACTCTTCTTGGCAGGTGAGACTCGTGGCTGTGAAAACAATCTCAGGTTCTGGGGACACCTCCGTGGTGACGGTTGGAGTTGACTCTGGGTGTGCAGGAAGTGGTTCTGACAGCTCTGGACACCTTTACTCTCTAACAATTGACTCTGCTCTCCTCAACTGATCAAAGTGCTGCTTTCAGATGCAATTGCCACTGTGTGGGAGAGTGGCTCAGTTCTGTCCTTGACCTTTCTAAGTACTGATTCTTGAACACCTTTGTAGTTCCTCACCAGGACTGGGAGACAAACTTTAAAACTCCTTGTCTGAGGAGCTGCATTATGATATGCATGGAGGAAGCTGGAGAGCTTCAGATTCAATGTCACGGTAATGTGTTCTGCTGGCATTGCTCATCGCACATTCTCTAGACTCTAGACAAACCTTTCTGCCAAACCCGTTGTAGCTGGGTGGTATGGTGCAGATGTAATATGTCTTATTCCATTCATTTTCAGAAGTGTCTGAAATTGTTCAATGAACAGAGGTCCATTGTCACTAACTAAGTGCCCTGGAACACCAATCCTTGATAAAAGGCTTCTCAGCACATCAACAGTATGTGAGGCTGTTGGGAACACTTATGATCACTTCGTAGCTGCATTCACTACTAGCAAGAAATCTATGTCCATGAATGTTCCAGGAAAATCCACATGATCCTCAGTCAGGGCAATGCAGGCCATCCACAGGGAAGGAAAGCTGCTGCTCTTGGCACCTTCTGGATGTGCTGGCATTCTGAACAGTGCATGGCAAGCTACTCAATCTGCTGATCCATCCCTGGCCACCAGACAAAGCTCTGAGCCAACACTTTCATTTTGACTGTGTCTAGATGACCAACATGCAGCTCTCAGCTTGGATGGTACAACAACTCTCAATCCCTACAAAAGGCAACTCCCATCAAGGGCGATTTCATCCCAGTGCTGGCAAAAATGAGAGCAATGAAATTTCTGCTGCATGTTCCAGCCATTTAAGCTGCTATGTAGGGCTGAGACATTGAAGGAGCTTTTCTGATTTCCCTTTGGATCATCTCTGCCATAATAGGGAGACAATTGATTTGCATCAGAGAGAATCTTATGTAAATATTTCAGGCATTTCCATTTCCAAAAGTAAAACAGACAATCCATTAACATTTCCATGATTAGTTGCCCTCTTAAATTTGATCTTGTAATTGTGCCCTCCAAGAAAGAGAGCCCATCTTTGCATTCATGCTGCTGCTGTTAGTGGAACATTTGTGGATTGAAACTGGACACTAGTGTTTGATGATCAGTAATGCGGGTAAACTCTCTCCCATACAGAAGTAGCTGAAACATTTTACACCCCAAACCAAACTCACGACCTCTGTTAATCTCTGTGCAATGCTAATCTGCAGCAGTAAGTGAACATGATAGGTTTTTCACTTCCATCACTCATAACATGTAACGTGATTGCACCTATACCATAACACAAGGTGTCACAAGCAAGCTTCACTGGATGAGGTGAATCATAACATGTGAGTGTAGTGTCTGAGATCTCCATTTCCTTTTCTTCCCAATCTGTAGTAAGAAGTTCAAGGGGAGGAGCAGAGAGGCCAGGTTTGAAAGGAACCTGTTATAGTAATTGAACAATCCTAAAAAGGACTACCAACATGACACATCCTTTTGCCTTGGGACATCCAGCTCTGCTCAAATCTTCTCTGCACACTTGTGTAATTCTTGTGCATCAATGGTATGACCACAGTAAGTGACGCTTGGTTTAAACAATTCAAGCTTGTTGCATCATGCTGTGAGCCCATAATCTATTAATCTATTTAATAAAGTCTTGAGATTTTGGAAAAGTTTCCTGTCATTCTTTCTAGTAGCAATAATGTCATTCAGGTAGCATTGAGAGTCTGGGCACCGGCTCTATAATTTCTGCCACAGTACAGGTGCAGAGGCTACTTCAAAACAAGCATGTTATAGCGATGAAACCCTTTGTGAGTGTTTATGGTGAGAAACAATTTGGACTCTTCTTCCATTTCCATCTGTAGGTAAGCCTCAGCTAAGCCCACTTTACTGAAGTGTTTACTTCCAGAAAGATTTGCAAAGATATCCTCTATCCTGGGCAGAAAATATTGATCTACTTTCAGTACTGAGTTGATGGTGACCTTAAAATCACCACAAATCCTGACAAACCTTGTCAACTGGAGCCAACTGTGTTGCCCCCAAGTTCCATTCAACCTTGAAAATAATTCCTTCAGCCTCCATGTGATCCAGCTCACTGGTTATTTTATCACAATGGTATAAGGAACCAGACAGGTTTTCTAAAACTTAGGGTATGACATGCTTGAGTTTTCCATTGCCATCCTTGAACACTATGGGAGCATCATCTAGTACCTTTCGTAATTCATTTTCTGTTGACTCTCTGGCAGGGGATGTGGCATGCAAATTGTGCATATATCTCCAATCAAGTTGTCGTTGTCTCAGCCAATCATGGTCCTACAATGTTGGCCCTTCTGTTTTTTTTTTAACCACATACAAGCCCATTGTGGCTTGTTGGTTGTTGTATTTCACTGTTGTGAATGTCATTCCCACAGGAGTTATCTTTTCTCCATTACAAGTTCTTAGTTTGTATCTGTAGATTTCAGTTCAGTACCTTTTGTAGAATGACTGAAACAACTGAGCTCATTTCCAAATCCATTTCAATTTATTTGCCATTCACTTCTGGTGCAAGCCATATTGTTTGTCTCTTGTTAGTTTTCGCATTGTGAATCTCAATAGTACCCATTCCTGTGGTATTCTTATCATTGTCAGACTTTTTCCATCAACACCATGAGTTTATTGCACTTTTTAAAACTGCAACTTGACTTTTTATCTTCTCTGTGCAGTTCATTGGTTGTTGTCTGCTCAACATGCTCTTTGTACGTGTCCTACTTTGTTGCATTTTCTGTAAGTTTCACCTTTAAATCTACATTGGTCTGGTATCTGCAAGCCCCTGTCACAATGGTAACACAATTTGTTCAGCCAGGCCAGTTTTTGTTTAGACATCGCAATTTTCAGCTTCGTTCCTGATTGCTACTCAATTGCATCTCTGTCTGCTGTTTCCATTGATAGCGTGATTTCAACTGCTCTTTTGAAGGTGAGTTGTACTTCACCTTGGAGCCATTTTTGAATGCTTTCTTGCAAGATTCCACAGACTAAAAAATCTATCAGTGTATCATTAAACCCATCACTGAATTGACAATGCTTGGACAATTTCTTCAGTTCAGCCATATAAGCTGTATTGGACTCCCCTTCCTTCACCTGAACCTGAGAGGGAACAATATCCTTGCAGGCAGGTTTGCTGGAGCTGTTTTGGAGTGTTTAAGTTAACTTGGAAGGGGGGGGCGGGAACTGAAGTGATAGGGCTGATGTTGGTTTACAAGCTGAGGTAGTGTAGGGTGAGACTGTCAGGAAAGACAGGTAGATGAAAGGGCAAAATTGCAGTCAGTGGGATAAGGTGAAGTGCAGCAGAAGACAAAACTAAAAACGGTGAAGAACACAGGATTGAAGGTGTTATGTTTGAGTGCTCGCAGTAAACAAAACAAGGTAGACGATTTTGCAGCATAGTTAGAGATTAGGAGGTATGATGTTGTGGGTATCATGGTGTCATAGCTGAAATACAATTGTATTTCGGAGCTTAATATCAGAAGATACAGAATCTATCAAAAGGATAGACAGTTTGGCGGAGAAGGAAGACTGGGTCTGCTGGTAATAAATGAAATTAGGTTTTTAGAAAGAGGTGACACAGGATCAGAAAATGTAGAATTCTTGTTGGCAGAACTAAGAAAATGCAAGGGTAAGAAGAGCCTGTGGGGAGTTACTTAAAGCCTTCAAATAGTAGCCTGGATGTGGTCTACAAATTTCAGTGGGAGAAAGAAAAGCATGTGAAGAAGATAATGTTATATTAGTCATGGGGGGATTTCAATATGAAGCTAGATTGGGAAAATCAAGTTGATGCTGGATCCCAAGATATCTTCTTGAATGCATCTGAAAAGGCTTTTTGCAGCAGCTTGTGGTTGAGCCCAATAGGGAATCAGCAATCCACCTGGGGATTGGTTGTTGTGTAATGAACCAGATATGATTAGGGAGCTTCAGTTAAGTGAACCTTTAGGAAACAGGGATCATTGTATGATCGAATTTATTCTGCGATTTGAGTGGGAGAAGCTAAAGTCAGATGTATCAGCATTACACTGGAGTAAAGGGAATTATAGATGCATGAGAGAGGAGCTGGCCAAAGTTGAATTGAGATGTACAAAAAGTTGAATTGAATTGGATACTAGCAGGGATAATGACAGAGCATCAATAGCTGGAAAATAATTCTGATGGTGCAGGATAGATACACCAAAGGAGAGAAAGGATTCTAGAGGCAGGATGATGGAACTGTGGCTGACAAGGGAAGTCAAAGCCAACAAAAAAGAAAAAGAGATAGCACGTAACAGAGCAAAGATTAGTGGGAAGTTAGAGGATTTGGAAATTTTTAAAAGCCAGCAGAAAGGGATTAGCGGGGAGATGAAACATGAAGGTAACCAAGCCAATAATATCAAAAATGATATCAAAAGTTTTTTTCTGATGTGTAAAGAATAGAAGATATGCAAGAGTAGATATTGGACTGTTGAAAAATTATGTTGGAAAGATAGTAATGGGAGACAAGAAAATGGTGGGTTAAGTATTTTGCATCAGTCTTCACTGTGGAAGACATTAGCAGTGTGCCAGGATTTCGAGAATGTCAAGGGGCAGGAGTGAGTGCAATTTCTATTACTGGGGAGATGGTGCTTGGGAAACTGAGACCCATGGTGGCTGATAAGCCACCTAGATCTAATGGACTACACATCAGAGTTCTAAAAGAGGTAGCTAAAGAGATTGTGGAGGCATTAAGAATGATCATTCAAGAATCAAGAGATTCTGGAATGGCTCCAGAGGACTGGAAAAATCCAAATGTCGCTCTACACTTCAAGAAGGAAGGGAGGCATAAGAAATGAAATTATAGGCCAGATAGCTTTATCTCAGTTATGGGAAGATGTTGGAGTCATTTGTTAAGAATGTGGTTTCAGGGTAATTGGAGGACCATGACAAAATAGGCTGAAGTTAGCATGATTTCTTCCAGGGAAAATTTTGCTTGACAAATCTGTTGAAATTCTTTGAAGAAATAATGAGTAGGATAGACAAAGGGGAATCAGTAGATGGAGAAACAGGAGAAACACTAGTATGGATAAAGTAGAGACTGATTAGCAGGAGGCAAAGTGTGTAAATAAACGGAGCCTTTTCTGATTGGCAACTAGTGACTAGTGATGTTCTGCAGGGGTTGCTATTGAAACTGCTTCTTTTTCCGTTGTATGTCAGTGATTTGGATGACAGAATTGATGGCTTTGAGGCCATGTTTGTGGATGATACGAAGACATATGGAGAGACAGTTAGTGTTGAGGAAGCAGAGAGGCTGCAGAAGGACTTGAACAGATTAGGAGAATGAGCAAAGAAATGGCAAATGGAATATAGTGTTGAGAAGTGTATAGAAACATAGAAAATCTACAGCACAATACAGGCCCTTCAGCCCACAATGCTGCACCGAACATGTACTTACTTTAGAAATTACTTAAGTTTAACCATAGCCCTCTATTTTTCTAAGCTCCATGTACCTATCCAGGAGTCTCTTAAAATACGCTATCATATCCACCTCCACCACCGTCGCTGGCAGCCCATTCCACACACTCACCACTCTAATTGATTAAATATATATATATACACTGTAATTTACAGCTTTTATTATTATGTATGCTCTATACTGCTGCCGCATAACAAGTTGCATGACCATATGTCAGTGATATTAAACCTGACTCTGAGATCCAATGAATCAACCTCTCACTGCTATGAGTGGAAGTTCCCACTTGCTTCAAAATGGCAACAGTTATACCAGTGTTGAAGAAGAATAACGTGAGTTGCCTTAATGGCTGTTGCCTGGTAGCACTCACACCTACAGTGATGAAATACTTTGGTAGGTTGGTCATGACTAGACTGAACTCTTGCCTCAGCAAGGACCTGGACCCATTGCAATTTGCCTATCACCATAATAGGTCAACAGCAGAGGCAATCTCATTGGCTCTCCACATGGCTTTAAACCACCAGGGCAATATAAGCACCTTTGTCAGGATGCTATTCATCGACTATAGCTCAGCATTTAATACCATCATTCCCACAATCCTGATTGAGAAGTTGCAGAACCTGGCCCTCTGTATCTCCCTCTGCAATTGAATTGTCAGCATCCAAACCAGAAGACCACAATCTGTGTGGATTGGTGATAATATCTCCTCTTCACTGACAATCAAAACTGGTGCACCTCAGGGGTATGTGCTTAGCCCACTGTTCTACTCTCTCTACCCTCATGACTGTGTGACCAGACATAGGTTCAAATACCATCTATAAATTTGCTGATATACAACCTTTGTTGGTAGAATCTCAGATGGAGATAAGAGGGCATACAGGAGCAAGATATACCAACTAATGGAGTGGAGTCACAGCAACAACATTGCACTCAAAGTCAGTAAGAGAAAAGAGCTGACTGTGGACTTCAGGAAGGGTAAGATGAAAGAATACATGCCAATCCTCATAGAGGGATCCAAAGTGGTGAGAGTGAGCTGTTTCAATATCCTGGGTGTCAAGATCTCTGGGGACCTAATCTCATCCCAACATATTGAAGCAGCTATTAGGAAGGCAAGACAGTGACTATACTTCATTTGGAGTTTGAAGAGATTTGGTATGTCAATAAAAGCACTCAAAAACTTCTATAGACATACCACGGGGAGCATTCTGGCAGGCTGTATCACTGTCTGGTATGGGGGGTGGGAGGGGAATACTGCACAGGACCAAAAAAAGCTGCAGAGGGTTGTAAATTTTGTCAAGCTCCATCTAGAGTACTAGCCTACAAAGTTTCCAGGTTATCTTCAAGGAGCAATGTCTTAGAAAGGCAGCGTCCATTACTAAGAACATCCAGCAACCAGGGCATGTCCTTTTCTCACTATTATGATCAGGTAGGAGGTACAGAAACCTGAAGATACACACTCAGCGATTGAGGAACAGCTTCTTCCCCTCTGCGATCTGATTCCTTATCTGCGGCAGGCACTTTGGTAGAAGGAATAAAAGCATAGACTATTTTCTAAATGGAGAGAAAATTCAAAAATCTGAGGTGCAAAGGGATTTGGGAGTCCTTGTGCAGGTTTCCCTAAAGGTTAATTTGCAGGCTGACTCGGTGGTGAGGAAGGCCAATGCAGTGTTAACATTCATTTTGAGATGACTAGAATACAAGAGCAAGGGTGTAATGCTGCGGCTGTATAAGGCACTGGTGAGGCTTTACTTGGAGTAATGTGAGCAGTTTTGGACTCTTTATTTAAGAAAGGATGCGTTAACATTGGAGAGGGTTCAGAGGAGCTTCAGGAGAAAGATTCCGGGAATGAAAGCATTACATATGAGCAGCAGTTGAAGGCTCTGGGCCTGTACTCACTGGAATTTAGAAGAATAAGGGGATATCATTTTGAAACCTATCAAATGTTGAAAGGCTTAGATAGAGTGGATGAGTAGAGGATGTTTCCTTTGGTAGGGAGTCCAGGTCCAGAGGGTAACATCCTCAAAATAAAGGGATGTTCAATTAGAGTGGGGATAAGGAGGAGTCACTTTAGCCAGCTGGTGGAGAATCTGCATGTAACTCTTGCTTCAGCTAGCTGCTTAATATAGGGGATGATAGCCGCCGGCCCACCAAACTTAAGAAATCTCGTTTGGGTGGATGCTGTGCGATGTGTCCCCTGTTACAAATCAGTACTCTACCCCGAAATAACAAACAGTACCCAATATGCAATTAAACAATTAAGCTTTATAATTCTTACTTTGACTATATGGTTAGTCGAAAAATGAAATAAAAGAAAAAAGGGCCCAAGCTTATTAGACAGTGAGTTGTGGAAAGTTGGAGCTCACTGATAAGCCAATCGTTCACCATTGACATCCTTCAATTGTTGCTGCCCTTCGGACCCTCACTCTGAGTCCACCCCATCTGGCGGTCTACCAACTCTCTCCATTCGCGGCTTCTCTCCTCATCTCTCCCCGGCAAAAGTCCACAATAAAACTCCTTCCAGATTCACAAGACAGAGCAACAAAATCCTGATTTGTTATCTCCAGCCATAATCCAAAACATTGCTGCTACAGAGAAACCATTACATCAGCAGTGAACATTACAGGGAAGCCTTTACAGCGCGCTACATGTGGAAATTTTTGCTATGGAGGCCAGGTCATTGGCTGTATTTAAGCTGGAGGTTGATCGCCTCTTGATTAATCCGGATGGGAATGGTTATGGGGAGAAGGCAGGAGAATGGGTTAAGATGGAAATGGATCAGCTATGATGAAATGGTGGAGAACACATGATAGACTGAATGGCCTAATTCTGCTCCTATGTCTTATGGCCATTGTTATTTTTGTATCTCCAGAAGTTAATCAATAGAATTACACTGGAGCCCGGGAAAACATGTTTTGGTAGGTCAAATATGATGGCAGAATATAGTATTAAGGGTAAGACTCTTGGCAGTGTGGAGGATCAGAGGGATCTGGAGATCCGAGTCCATAGGATGCTCAAAGCAGCTGAGCAGGTTGACTCTGTGGTTAAGAAGGCGTACAGTGTATTGGCCTTCATCAGTCGTGGAATTGAATTTAAGAGCTGAGAGGTAATGTCGGCCTTTTCTCCTTGGAGCGAAGGAAGATGAGAGGTGACCTGATAAAGGTGTACAAGATGATTTGAGGCATTGATCGTGTGTATAGTCAGAGGCTGAAATGGTTGCCACAAGAGGACACAGGTTTAAGGTGCTGGGGAGTAGGTACAGAGGAGATGTCGGGGGTAAGTTTTTTACATAGAGAGTGGTGAGTGCGTGGAATGGGCTGCCAGCAACGGTGGTAGAGGCAGATATGATAGGGTCTTTTAAGAAAATTTTGGATTGGTACATGGAGCTTAGAAAATTAGAGGGCTGTAGGTAAGCCTAGTAATTTCTAAGATAGGGACATGTTCGGCACAACTTTTTGGGCCGAAGGGTCTGAATTGTGCTGTAGGTTTTCTATGTTTCTATGTCCAGTCTGTTTTACTCTGGTGAGGTGCTCATATATGACATGGTGGCATAATAACATATGGCCATTCATGTACATCTTACATATAACCCGTAGTAAATTATGTAACAAACAAAGAATGCTTAATCAAACAATATATGTACAATACTACTTAAATTTTGCTGAAATATTAAAAAACACTTTAAATACCAACCAAAATGGGACAACCTCCTTCAGCCAATCTTCTCCAATATCTCTGAATTTAATTGTACCATCACTGGCAGTCATGACATCAACTGCTAAGGTCACTATTTATTAAATCCTAATCCTATATCTTTTTTACCTTTAAATTTCTTTTTTCCTCCCTTTAAGATTCACTTTTGTGAAACTAACTGCTCTATTCCATTCTTTTGTGGGATTGTGTTAATTTTTATTTGCTAATACATTTATGGCTTGGTAATTGTTTTGAAGACACTATTATAATCATAATACTATTTGGTATTAAAAATAGGTAAAATGTGTGGATAAACAAAGACTAAGGATTTAATTAGGACATTCTTTGAACATGTGAATGAAATGCATTCAAGAGGATAAGAAGCCTAACATGTTCCTCTGAGTTAAATAAATTAAAAACCATAAAAAAGCTGAACTACATTTAGTTTTCAGAAGTATGGCCAAAGAGCATACAAGCAAAGCAGGAAAGATAAATATGTAAAAATCTTTAATTAGACCCCAATATATGTAGACATTTGTCAGGTCTGTTAGAGCACCCATTACAAAAATTCTATTTCAAATGCTATAAGATCAATTTGGATAAGTTAAATCAAAAGATTTTGGTGTGGTAAATAATTTTTCATTTGATAATTTCTTGTTGATGTATCTTGAACAGTTGGATAGATCAAAGAGTTCCCCTTGTGTTTTGGAAAAATTGACCGATTTACCCCATTAATTTGTAAAAATTAACAACAGCATTTACTAATTCAAAGAGTTGTCAAAGAGTTCCTTGTCTATGAAGTACTGTTTAGCATTCTAAAGACATAACACAATACATAATACAAATGTTTTCCTTATCAAGTCCAACCATTCTCAGTTCAAAAACAAACTTTTCAATACAGCTGGTCAGTATCAACGAGAGTGCACCACAAAAGCTCCTCCTGCCATTTTCAATCTGTCCAATCAGAATTTGGCTTACTCTTTGGTGAGTCTGTCATCCCATGAATTCTTTTTGTCATCTTATCTGAAGTTGGACCATTTTGTAAAACTCCAGAAATTTAATGTCCATATTTAACCCCCATCCCTCCTGCAATTTTGCAAATTTGCTTACAATCCTATATTTATTTTACAATTTAGCAAAAAAATTAATTTCTTGACAAACTAAAAACAGTGGAATACCCTCATTGGAAGATTGTTAGTACTGAAGATGTGTTATGTAATATATTCTACTTCAATACTCAGATACACAAATGTGGTACATGATCTTTCTCAAACACACTATGATAGAAAACAAACAGAGTTGCTTCTTACATGTTGTGACATATTTTAAATCTGGTATCATCTGGGAGGAGTGGCCTAATGTATCTACAGGTGGTTTAAAAGGGCCTATGGTGTGTAGATTTGATTTTATATTGACAGTCATTGTGCAGAGGAAGTCCCTGCTTCTTGAGGATTGGTTGGAAAGCCTCCAAGAACTGGGACAGCTAATTGGCATCTCCTTTGAGGAAGAGAATCAATATGAGATAGGAAATGTAATATTTGCTTGTCTCCATATGTTTTCAGTTCACTTTGTGCTACAGGCATCTAAGAACATTTTGGTTGTGTGAAAAAGGTATAACTGTGAAGGATGAAACTGAAAACTAAAGTTTTGGCATGGTATGAAACAGATCCAAACAGCTACGATGTTGCCAAACAGCTAAAGCTGCATAAGATGCAAAAGCAAATAAGTGTTGCAAAGGATATTTTAGAAAAACCTATTTTTGTGGACAAGCAATTGCATACCTATAGCAGCTGGTGAACATCAGTGCCAACAGGGGGAAAACAAGGGCTTCCAATGTCCTTTGTGCCACACATCCTCACAGACATCTTTTTACTTCACCTCACTCATTGCCAAAGGTCTCTTATGAAAATAAGACTCCAATCTTGTTAAAGCTGCAATTTTTGAATAGACGTGTCTTCAGAAAGTTTGTTGGTTTAAAGATTTCTTGGGGTAATCATTATCATCAGTTGTTCGTATAATATAGTAATTTTATTCTTCGAAAAGGTTTTATTTTAATGGCCATTTAATTGAATTTGACATCTGGGTGTGGAAATTAACTACAAATGAAGAGAAAATTCCCACTGAGATTTTCATTACTTTTAGAGTCTAATGATTGTCACAGTATAACCCTGTGTTTCTAGTTTAATTTTACTTGTGCAAGCTGGCTGTATCTAATTCTAAAAATCAATAGCCTGCCGACTTCTGTGTAGAATTAGTACCAGCATCAATTACAAGTGCTTAACATAGCCACAATTCATTTTGTTTGATCTATAGTTAGTCCTTTATCATTGAGAAAGTTCTTTACCTGATAGGCTCAGTGGGTAATTATGCCAGCTGTGTGTGGAACAAGTTCATCCCTTGTTCCACACAGCATTTTTTCTAATCTTTGCAGGAGAACTTACAGAGGAATTTTGTACTATGGCAACTTAAACAAGCAGTAAACACCACAGAAGTTTGTTTCATTTGTCTCGGTGCCAAGAAAGAATATGACATTTGTCCTAATCCTGTTTGGAATTATCTAATAAGATCTTACCAGGACCTGAATCTGGTGCAGGCAAATAGTACCTCTCATGATAACCATTTGTCTGGTTCCTAAACCACTGTTGTCCCATTTATGACTGTTAGGCTTATAAAACAGATAGCAATCTCAAATTCCAAGCAACAGCTCATTACAATCCCATCCAACCACACTCCCAAATCTTTGCATCCTGCCCCAGTGCTGAAGCTCTTTCCAATGCCTCAACCCAACACTCAATGTCTCAATCCCTTCCCCAATTAACACCCTAACAACAATGTTATCCTCAGCCCTCTCTACTCCAGGTTCCCCAGTGCATTCACCCTGCTCTTTGTAGTGAACTCGCCATCAGTTGTGCAGAATGTCTGCAAAATTTTATTTATTGCACAGCCTCATGAACAGAGATTTGGAGTGATGGAATCTTCAGAAGACATTTGCAAGCACAAAATGTGTTTCTGGTTCCACTTCTATGCAATTATTTGGTTACTAATATTTCTATTAGTTGAACCTTTCTCAGTGCTAATCATCTGTTGTGTTTCCTCACATAATAAAACTGAAATATTATTTAGCTGTAAAATACTTAGTTTATGTGATTGCAAAATACATGTTGTAAATCCAAGTTCTTTCTTTAGATGAATGTTTAAGCAGTATACTTTCTTCTTATGGAACCTGATGGCTTTGTTTTCTTGCAGTTAGTGTTACTCTTGAATAGAAAGTGTGGTTGCATAATCAGATGGTATTCCCACTCTGGATGACAGCTGATGAATACATATGTGAGAGTATTGGCCAAAGAAGCAAATGGATTTAGCTATTCATTGAGGAATAACTTCCATTACTCACACATGGGAAGTAACTGCTATGACAGATACCAGTGGACAATTGATGACTATGGAGCCATATCACAGCAGGAGTTTGAGGCATCAAAAGAAAGGAAAAATGACTAAAAAGGCAAAATAGCTTCACAAAATGTTTATTTTGTGAAATATATGTCTTTTTGCTTTTGATTGCAAACTAGTCTTTACTCTTCCCAGTACAAATATCATGACTGCTGTATGACAGGAAGTGGAGTCAGGGCTGACTGGAGTGCCAAGATATGGTACACATCCACCGTGCACTTTCCAACAACAGAACTGAACCCTGTCATGGAGTAGTACTGTGGAAAGATTTGTAGCACTTAACAATATTTATGACTGCTTGAACTCTGAACTCCAAGGAGAACATGAGGAAGTGCTATGTTACCTAACAGACATTTGAAAAGAGCAGCAAGAAGGGGAAAAACTGCTGCTGATGAATGCAGTTCAGAAACAGTGTCATGGAGGTTATGTCTGCCTTCAAAGCCTTTGCGGTTTGGCATGCATGCTTTTCTTCATTTATCTTCCCGGTGTGCTAGGTGGGGAATAGATTTTAGGCAGTATTGGCATAGTCAGATATAAACAGGCCTGTGCAACGACAATCTCCTACTGCTTGGGGTTACTTTTTACTGGAAACTCCTTGAAAGATATTAACCAGATGTGGAAGGTGGGACAAACAGAAGACTGATGGGTCTTTCTCCAGCCACCGCTAAACTGAATGGTAATGTTTGAGTGCCCTAAATTTTCACTGCAATCTTCCTCAGCTAATCCTGAGTTTTCCATTTTATAGATGTCATATAAATATGTGTCAGTTTAGTAAAAATAATACTTAAAACTCGCTTTCTTTACTCCCTCTTCTTTTTTTATTATGCACAGTTCAGTAACCCTGCCCGGTGACATCTGTTACTTATTATGTTACAGCAAGGACGGTGAAGTCAGGAGACATGGATTACAGGCGTGATGTGTGTGTCTGCCCGCCAGACTGTCAAACAAGCATTTTATTAATTATGTTGTTAGAAATATTTCTTTTAACGTGTAAGAGATTGTGAGTGTAAGAGAGTGTGTTCTTTAACGTGTAAGAGAGTGCGTTTTTTAAAATTTTTGTCAAACATTGCAGTGACAATGAATGGTCTGTCTAGTATCAGGACAAAGTTGGCAGAAATCCCGATCGTTCTGACCACTTTCTTTATTGGTCTTTGCTTTCTGCTGATCTTGTCACGTGTAAGCAGCCATTGTAGGTTACAGTTTGCTTTGACCTATGATTTAATCTGCTTTGATGTAGGAAAAGATGGGTTGGTATTCTGGAATTCTGTTAGAGCAGGTCATAGAATAAACATGCAGGAAATAGATCCATGGCATAGCGTTCCAAGAGTATAGCCATAACGATAGACTCAGAAAATCTTTTTAACCTTTGTTAACCTATAACTTCAAATATTTGGGGATGGCATTTGAACTTCTGAGATGAGGCATAAACTTTTAATTTGCTCTAACTTGTCAGGTGCTTTCAACACAATGCAATTACATATATTTTTAAATTAAATATTTAATCTGCTTAGACTGCCTGTGCATGGATCAGCTTACTGAAGGCATTTTCATACAAGCTATTCGTGAATTACATCATCTATTTCTTACATTTCTCTTTCAAATCTGGGTCCCATTGTTGGTTTTCCTCATGTAGAAAATATAGAACTAAAAGCAGTCAAGGGCTGGGTGTAGCAGATCATTTATAAACTGTTCATTTGCCTTCCTGTGTGAAAGTATTTACCCTGTTGCACTCCTGGCAATGACACAATAAACATACAATGTACTATATATAAAAAGGCAGATGCCAGTGCTGGCAAAGCAGTCACATTTACTCTACTAAGCTTCCTAAAGGTTAATGTTTAAGTCCTATAGTGAAAATCTGAGCTGAAAAATCCAGGCAGATGCTTCAGAACAATAAAATTATGGAGCTGCTATCTTAAGGATGAAATAAAGTCCCATCTCACACATTAAGTAGATGCGAGAAAAGAAATCCTTCCATGTTATTTTGAAGAAACGCAAAGGTTTTCTCCTAGTAAGATGGACAGTATTTATCTGGTTATCAATTCCACTGAAACCAGAATATCTATTAACATCTAAATACATTTTCATTTTCTAATTGTCACCTGCAGAAGTTAAAACTTCTTGAACCTCTCACCTCCGCTGCAAATTTCACTGTAGGAGGTGGAATCAGCTGGAGATCTGGTCAGTCGGAAATATTCCACTTACATATCCTATACATTCATGCATGAAGCAGACAAACTTACCTACCAGGACTTAAATCTGG
This sequence comes from Hypanus sabinus, assembly GCF_030144855.1. Taxonomy (NCBI): domain Eukaryota; kingdom Metazoa; phylum Chordata; class Chondrichthyes; order Myliobatiformes; family Dasyatidae; genus Hypanus; species Hypanus sabinus. Next base: position 57,375,285 of record NC_082717.1, on the reverse strand, counting down.
TGCCAATAAAATTTACAAAGATAGAATGAATGATTGCAGTCAAGAAAGAAGCAAATTTAAAAAGCAATCTCTTCAAAGGTTTGAAGATCTTCTGCTTGTATATGCCAGAATAATATACTTACCTTGCATCTGAGTAGGTCATCCCAGTGCTCCAGTCAGGTGTACGGGAGATGGGCCAAGTCATTCATTTCAAATATAAACATCATGTGAGATTTGTTCAAATACGTGCTTGATTTGACAGCTGTTTTGAATTTAATGGTTTTTAGAGTTTCCTTTGCTCTGGTGATTCCTTTTCAGGTGATTCTGAGTCTGTATTGTTTCGTGTCTATCAGAATATTTTAGAGGGAGTCAGATTGTTACCATGCATGAGGAAAGTAAAACCTAGAATGAAATTGCTTATGTTGTAGATCAGTACAAAGGTTGAAAATTACCTAGTTTTCCATCACTGTTGCAGCTATCTAAGCTCAATGACACTTGCTAAATTATACTTCATATTATTTCTGCTATCTTCTTGTTCCTTTATTGTTTAATAATTTTTTTTGGCAATCTATTCCTGCATCACAACCCACTGTACTTTTACTTTGTCACCTTCAAAAGATAAGGCAGACCAAGTGAATAAAGCAGTAAGTTGAATAAACAGATGGGAGGCAGCAGTGGTGGCATCTTTGACATGTTACAAATAAGCAGTCCACATTGGGAAAGGAAGACTTTTCCCAGGACATGAATATGATGAGAAATAAAAGCTAAAAAATTCTGAGGTAGAGTGAAGAAATACTGAAAGATGTAGATAATACTGTAAAGAATGTTGATTGGTTGCATTCAACAGCAAGTGTGAATTGAGTGCCGGTGAATTTAATTTCATTAAGTTGATGCTATGATGTGACTTGTTTTCATGACAATGCTTTTCCACAAATATAGGGTTTTGGCCGACTAGGTACATGCGTAATTATCTGGCTCTGTGTACGAAAACTAAACATACTTCTCATCCAAGTCTGAATGAGGTAGCACAGTTAAACCACAGCGAGTTTGAAGTGAACCAGTTTGAGAATGACTTAGACTTGGGAATGTCTTTGGAGTTCACCTCTCTTTCACTCAGTCCATCCAGCAGTCTTGGGTTAGCAAGCTGATAGGATCTCCAGGGTCAATTCTACAGCAGTTCTGCCTAAGTCTTGGCATCAGCAAGTAGAAATAACATCAGTAAGAATGACTAATAACACAAACAAAGTGCATGAAGACAGAACAGATTCCCCGTGTGACCTGCTGAATCCAAAGGCAAGATAAAATAAATATTTTTGGACTCTGCTCTTTGGCTCCAGCCAGTCAGTATGGGAATCTGGCTACTTGTTGGATGGGATAGTCTGCTGGAGAAAAAAAATATGAGAGTTTGTTGATCAGGGACATGATTCACATGCAGAGTTTGGAAGTTTAGAGAGACTAGAGACACAGGAAGAGGGATTGTTGGAGACAATGTATTGCCTAAGAAACCTGGAAGAGCTGGAGTTATATTGGGGACAGAGATTTGGTCTGTCACTGGCTCGGGGGGGGGGGGGGGGGGGGTCCTTTTTGCTAACATCAGCTTTCTAACACAGAAGCTGACTCTTCCAGGGGGTCAAAGAGTTGTTTTGAGTAAGTTAAAGTCCCAACTATTATTCAGCTTCTTGTCATAAACAAGAACCAGGCTTCAATTCTCCATATAAGTTGCAAGCAATAATCAATCTTTGCAAACAAACAGCACTGTCTATAGGACTTAGGTTGCTGGCTCACAGCATGGGGCTTGGCTGTTCAAGAGATGCCATGTAAGGCAATGAGGTTATGTTAATTCAGCCTGCGTCAAACCAGTCAACACTGGCAAAGATGTTTATTTATTTCAAAGAAGCTTGCAAACCAGGTTGATACTATCACATAGCACATTAAATAGCTAATCCATCAATAATTGGGAGATTTGTGTATTCAGAGAGTCAGCCCACACTGCATTAATTTTGGGTGTTTCGGATTAAAAAAGAAAAATCGGATGTGTGTAAAGTCACCAAGGAGCAAAAATTAGTATAAATGTAACAGCAGTCTAATTTGCTAGGAATGGTCAAGGAATGACAAGAAGAATGACAGAAAGACCAGGTGTTTAAAATCCATTCCTCTTCTTTTGATTTCTGCAACAGACAGCTCATTCAACTGCAACTTGTTGGTATGTATTTTTAGCTTATAGGAATTGTACGTGTTTTGGAAATCCTTGTGTTTTAGAAATTGCTTGTAATTTGGAAATCTTTTAATAGAAGTCCTCTGAGAGCTTTAAGAATCTTGTCTGGATTTAAATGTGTATCACTAAAAATAAGTAAACTGTGTTTAAACTACTTTGTTAGATGGAGGTATCTCTTCCTCGGTAGTGAGGAAGAACCCACCACTCAAACAGTGAGTGCTGGTATCTAAACTCACCATGGAGATTAAACAAGTAAGTGATCTAGCCTTTGAAGAGTAGGTGGCTACAGTAAAACCTCCCTGAAGTGAAGGTAGCCATAGCTATCTATATTGGATAGGGTTTATGATCTTTGTTTCAGTTAAGAATTTTGTGGGCAGCAAATCCAATACCATCACAGGGGTCTGTAGTTCATGGAAGAGTGGGGGATGCAAGCTGCTAAATACATGTCAAGATGTTGGGCATGAGTGGGGGTAGTCAGATATATTGAAGGACCTGGAGTCAAAATGGGGTCATACTAAAGAGAGATTGGGTGGTAAAGTTGCATTTTGGAAAGTGGATGTTCCGAGGAGCACCAGAAACTCTGAAATCAACTCATAGAACTGGCAGTGTTAATGCAGAGGGAAAAGGTAGGAAAGAATAGATGGTGAAGTGAAATGTTAATGTGGAGATGAAGATCAGAAGGAGGCTGGGAGCAAGATTGGCAGAAAGGAGGGTTAAGAGGTCTGAAAGAAGACCGGACATGAGGAGAAAAGGAACTGTTGGCCCAAGTGGACAGCATAGCCATTAGCATTCAAGAAACTTGGATCCACTAGTAACAAAAAGACACCCGCCTGGTAGAGTCAATTGAGTGGTATCTTCTTCAGCTGCTGATATTCCCAAGCTGTGAGACACCTGGCAGGTTCAGATGCAAATATAGATCTGAATAAAGAGGTCTAATTTACTTCTGAAACTTCTGAACCAAGCACCTGGATGAGGCTGTCTAGCAGCCTTTTATCCCACCTTTGTCAAAAACAACTTTGAGACTCAGATTTGAGATCTTACAGTAGCATTACTCTGAACAAACTCAGATTATATTAAAGAGTAATACTTTCTTCACAGTTGTAAAGTGGTCAATCCCTATCTGAACAAAGTATACACTCTGCAATTGTTGCTCTTGGATGCTTGAAGAAAATCAATTTGCAATGATGTTACAAGTATCTGGGAGTGCAGTTAGATGAGAAGCTAGACTGGACTGCCAACACAGATGCCCTGTGCAGGAAAGCACAGAGTCGACTGTACTTCCTCAGAAGGCTGGCGTCATTCAATGTTTGTAGTGAGATGCTGAAGATGTTCTATCGGTCAGTTGTGGAGAGCGCCCTCTTCTTTGTGGTGGCATGCTAGGGAGGCAGCATTAAGAAGAGGGACGCCTCACGTCTTAATAAGCTGGTAAGGAAGGCGGGCTCTGTCGTGGGCACAGAACTGGAGAGTATGACATCGGTGGCAGAGCGGAGGGCGCTGAGTAGGCTATGGTCAATCATGGAAAACCCTGAACATCCTCTGCACAGCACCATCCAGAGACAGAGAAGCAGCTTCAGCGGCAGGTTGCTGTCAATGCAATGCTCCTCAGACAGGATGAAGAGATCATTACTCCCCAACGCCATTCGGCTCTACAATTCAACCACCAGGGGCAAGACATGTTAAAGTGCCGGGGTTAGGACTGAGCTTAAGTTACCACTCAATGCACTTTAGTAAACTATTTAAGAACTTTTTAAAAGCTATTTATTAATGCTTTTTGGGAGGGTGATTTTAGATGCATATCATATTTATACTGAGTTAAATACTGTAGGTAATTAGTTTTGCTACAATAAGTGTATGGGACACTGGAAAAATGTTTGAATTTCCCCTTGGGGATGAATAAAGTATCTATCTATCTATCTATCTATCTAATAAATACAATTAAGCGCATTTGCTCTGAACATAGTTTTTTCCTATGAGATATGGAGCACTGGGAATTGATGCCTGGAAGTGTCCCTTCCACATTCAAAATAACATTGCTTTCCTTAAATGCCATTCCCTCCTCCCGTTCAGTTCTTGCGATTCACACATTTAATGTTAGATAATCAGTGTGTCTTAATTAGGTTTCCTAAATTAAATTAGTAATAATGACATAGATGTAATGATTTTAACATCTATGCTCACAATTTCAAACACAAAAGTTAACTCACCAACTATAGAATTACCTGTTCTTTGGATTGTGTTGCACCATTTGCGCAATGTTAATGCTTCAATGGTGGTCTTTATTTCAAGAAAAGGCCAGTGGGAGACCAAAGCATCCTGCTTGACTTATAGCTGGTGACCCTCTCATTCCAATTCGCAGGCAGAACTCCATTTAGGTGGAAAACGCTGCTACCAGAAACAAGCCTTACTAACTTGTTCAAATTGTGGTCAAATAAAATGCAGAATCTCACAATGCAATTTTTATCTCATTAGTATATTGAGCTTCCTAATCCATTAAAGACTATGGTCAGTGAACAAGTTGGAAGCTGTCCATTTCCAGTGGCATATAAAGGTATTTTTAACTGCTCTAACATGCCAGAAAGTTGCTTGAGACATTTTACTCATATAATAGAATGTGTGTTTTTATTTCTTTAGATAATTTTAAAGTGCTTGTCAGATTGTACAGATATTCAGAGCTCTTCAAAGAGATCCTTGAGGCAAATTCACTTTGATTAGAAATGTAGGATTAGGATCATTAGCACAAGGTAGAATAAAACTGCCAGTAAATTAAGTTTGATCTTGCCAGGACTTCTACTTTTCAACCAGGAGCTCAGCTATATACCTGAAGTTCCCAGTGGAGGGCGTCAGGGAATTCTGATCATACTTGCCTGGGTTTTATGGGAAAATGTCATCAAAACTGCTGACATTTCCTTACGTTACCGTCAGCAAAGTCAATGCATTTGTTAGCACACGTGTACAAGCAAATACAGAGACTCAAAATTACCATTTACTATTTCCTGTTGATTTTCAAATTACACTTCAATGATGGACTCCTTCTGGAATTCAGTGTGGAAGTGGAAGGATGAGGGGATTTGCCATAACTTACACAAAAGCCATGCACGGGTTGAAACTGGAAGGGAACAGCAGTGAGCATCTGAGAACAATAGTGATTAACTTAGATTTATTTTAAAATAAGTAGCTTAAATATTTTAATCATTTTTTACTTAAAGCATGTTTTGAAAAAGATTTTTTGGCCTGTAAGGAGCATATGAGCTGATGGTAAGAAGTTCTGAGACAACGTTTTACTCTCCAAAACAACAAAGTTTCTCAATTTTGCGGTGAAGTGCCATTATTTAACATTGAAAGAATATGGAAATCTTAATAAGAACTTTTTTCTCCTGTCTCCTCTGTAAATTGAATTACATTTGAGGTGATCAAACACAATTTTAGTATTTTCAATGGAGTACATTATATGTGAAGACGTACAGAACAATTACTGCTGTAAAACCTACCCAATATGCTGTCATATATAACAAACATTGACATCCTGCATGTCACTTCTTAGGACAAAGCACCAATGCAACAAACCTACTTTTATGACAATTTTATAAAGGATAGTTCTTTAGATAAATAAGCACCTCTGTGGACCAAGCTTGTTGAGTGCTTCCTGTCAGTTCCTGAGTATCACAAACATAGAGTGCTGATTCAACTCTCCAACCCAGTTAACACAAATACAGTTAGCTTGTCTCCCTGCAGCTACATCTGTCCCTGTGCCAAGCCAGGTTTCTGGGAAATTACCACAACTTTGATCTCTATCATTGATGTGCAGTTGGGAAAGTAATGGTAAACAGGGATTCTGAATTTATCCAATTCATCCGTGCAAGTGCAGGAGTTGTTAATTTGGTGGCACCTACACAGGGAACTGCTGACAATTCCCTACACAATCTGTGCCAGTCTGTCTTTTGCAGCTCCAACTAGTGGGTCAAAGTTTCTTTCACCCTTTTTGTTCGACTCTCCAATGATCCCATGATGTCATGAAATGGTCTTTTCACCATCTGGAATTCATGGGCACAGGATGTGCACTAGGCACCCCAGGGTCTGCAGTAACCAAAACGTCTACAAGAAGAACCACCAGATCAAGAACGTAAAGTAACAAAGAAGCAGGCCATCACGCAGGCTGCAGCACCACCACACATGCTGTACCTATGCAAAGGAAATAAGATGAGGAGCTGGCCACAATCTGCTGAGCAACGCCGAGTGCAGAGAAAACTTAGAAGGATGTTGCCAGGGCTTGAGGGGAAGTTTGAATAGGTTAAAACTTTTTTTTAAACGGAAGCATTGGAGAATGAGGAGTTATTTGATACAGGTACACAAAATTATAATTTATAAATAGGGTAACTGCAGGCAGCCTTTTTCCACTGAGATTGGAGCAGACTAGAAGTAGAAGTTCTGGTTGGAAGTGCTGTTGGAAGATGATCATCTAGGTGAAGCACCCACCGAAGCTTGTTGGCCTTCCAATAGGATGAATAAGTGCTATTATCCGGCACATTCCAGGCTGCAGGAGTGTATACTGAAATCTGCCTGCTGCCACTGAACAGCGAGGGGCTGGGCCCATCTGCGTCAGCCCCACAAACTCTGAAGAACATATTGATCAAAGAGACCGCAGGAGAGGCATTGGCACTTTCAGCAATACGAATGTCACAATGAACACAAAGAAAGCAATGAACAAACATAGAACAAACAATGTACAACAGTACAGCTGAGGAAAAAAAAGATGTATGTACCTAAGTAATTATTAACTGCCTAACTGAACGAATCCCTTCTGCCTACAAAATGTCCTGTTTCTCCATTCTCTGGATGTTCACATGCCTGTCTGAGAGCCTTTGAACACATCTATTGCACTTTCCTCCATTAACATGTTTCAGGAACCCACCACACTATGCGAAAATACTTGCACTGCACACCTCCTTTGAACTTACCCCCTCTCAACTTAAACAAATGCCCTCTAGTATTAGGCATACTGATCCTAGGAAAAAAGATACCAACAGTCTACTCTACTTACGCCTCTCATAACCTTGTGAGCTTCTGTCAGATCTCTCAGCCTCTGCTGCTGCTGAGCAACAGCCCAAGTTTGTCCAGCCTCTCCTTAACAAATGCCCTCTAATCCAGGCAGTACCCTGCACCCTCTACAAAGCCTCCACATACTTCCTTAAGTTTTTATTTAAAATTAAATTAAATGCTCTTGGGGATAAGCCAAGTTTTTACTCAGTGTAAGATGAACACCAAAACCTACAGGGGCAGTTTTTGCAAATATGTTCTTCTTGCACTAGTTCAGTTTCCTAATCTCCTAGTTCAGTTTTCCATCACCCACTACGCGGAATCCATGTGGTGCTAAATAAACACGAGGAAATCTGCAGATGCTGGAAATTCAAACAACACACACAAAATGCTGGTAGAACACAGCAGGCCAGGCAGCATCTATAGGGAGAAGCACTAAAAGTCCTGACGAAGGGTCTCGGCCCGAAACATCGACAGTGCTTTTCCTTATAGATGCTGCCTGCCTTGCTGTGTTCCACCAGCATTTTGTGTGTGTTGTTTGGTGCTAAATAAAAGTACAAACCACACACCATAGGTAGGTCCCAGCTGAATCCCCACCTCACGTTCATACCTAAAACTCTCTTGCTCCATCAAATGCATTGAGTTCATGTGTTTAAAAGCATATATTTCTCAACTGTTTGTCAATTAAATATATAAAAAATCAAATGCTAGAAACTTGAAATAAAATAATATATGCTGGAAAGTGTAATCAGCATCCAAGGAGAGAAATAGCTTATGATATCATATGGGGCTCTTCATCGAAAGGATTAGTCTTTCATAAATCTTGGCATTTGCTTTAACACATGGGAAAAGCACTAATATAAATACTCTAGGGTTAACATAACCCTTTAGCTGTGCTATCATCTTACGGACACGCTTGTGTCTTCATTTTCATGTTGGCAATCACCGGTGTTTTTAAATCTCATTTTATATTCTGTTGCAGTCTCGCCTTACCTTTCCCTTGAAATCTGCTCTAATTATTATTTAATCAGTTTGGCTGCTGCCCACAAAGCATTAAATTCTGAGTTAACATTCCTTATAAATTGCATTTATTAATTCCTGGAAAGAGACATGTCTGTAGCTGCTTTGTATTTCCAACACATTATTGCAAACAACTGTGCAAATGATATTATCACTTTATACTTTAAATAAAGTTAATATAATTAATCCATCTCCAACCACAGGCTCACAATAGGTGCTAAATATATTAAAACTGGACAACTGAACTCCATCAGATGGCACATACAGAATGCCAATAACAGAATGCTTATGCAAAATCTCTTTAGTCATGCCAGCTGAACTTGATCTGCTTATGAATATCCTCATCAGCAATCATTGCTAAGGGTCACTTAATTAACTATATGCAAATTAAACTCTGTTGCTTTTGTTTAAAGTGCTATTAAGTTGCAGGTTTGTTTTATTCCTGAAACAAATAACTTTACACTCCAAGGTTTAAAACATCAAAAGGAAATAATTTCATGGTTTAATCACTATCACAGTGATATCAGACTCAGCAAACTGATTGATTCAAAGTTGTCTGCATGCTTACACTTACACTCACACTGCCCGGTCTGTGAGAGAGATTTACCTGCATTTTACCGTGCATAAATAATTATATTTAAAAAGTCTTGATTTGATTACAATTTACACAGAGGAACTTGAATCCATAGTCCCATGGGTTCAATGATTTATTTTAAACTTTCCAGCAGAGGGGTTTTACTTTTGCTCAATATAAAATTATGATATATTTTTTCAAATGACAGAGTTTTACTCTTACAGCATTAAAACTAAAGTCTGAATATAAACATTTGAATCTCCATTTTAAACACTATTTTTACCACAAGGAGGTGCTATGGTTGCTGTGTGTAGTGAACCCGATGGGCAGATCTTCACCTGTCCTCCCACCAGAAAGTAGTGACAGGCCAGTTACAGCCTCTCTGGGGTTTCCAGACAATGAACAACAGACATTATGAAAGTGAGCAAGCAGAAAAATGCTGTTCTATGGCTTGTATCTGAAGCATTGGTTAAATGATACAAACAAGGTGTAAGGAAAAAAGCCACTCGGACCCATTGAGCCTGTGCCACAATAACTGGTGACTTTCCACAGTCCTTCAAATTTAACCCTTTTATTATTATTCAAGTGTTTTTCAGCTCCCTTACTCTACTTTCCAAACTTACTGTAACACATCTTGATATTAAGTCTTAAGAGACTTTTGGATAGGTACATGGAGCTTAGAAAAATAGAGGGCTATAGGTAAGCCTAGTAATTTCTAAGGTAGAGACATGTTAGGCACAACTTTGTGGGCCGAAGGGCCTGTATTGTGCTGTAGGCTTTCTATGTTTCTATATTCATCAAAATATTCGGTAGATTTGTGTGTCTTTTTTGTTTTTTTTCCCCTCTATCATCAGCTATACCTAATATGGCGATAAAATGTTATGAGGGAGACTTTGCGAGGAGTCGAAGGCAGAACACTATTGCTGGTAAAACAGTCTGAGGTAATTTAGAATTAGAACACGTTATATTTGGAGATAAAAGTGGCTACTGCAAACAGGATTGACAACTTGTAGGGAGACAGGTCAGAAGCTGCATTCACGGGTTAAAGCATGTAAGGTGCAGCATAGGGAAGTCCTATTAGAATGACTGACAACATTTTATACTATACCTTTAGTAGCTCCATGTAATATCACTTTCACAGTGTATATGTTTCTTTAATTGTAGAATGTGGTTGGGCTTTAATAAACTTTAACTGCATTCAGAGTTGTGTTGCTGTGTAAGCCTTATCTGATTTTCTCCACCTGGACAGGTTCAGGCCAAACACAGAGAACCATCAGCTGCAAGAGAAACCATGTACTAATGTTGTAGGAGAAATGGATTTTATAGAATGTGGATATCTTTACCCAGAAAATGGAGTGCTTTTAATTGGATCAGGCGGATCTTTGAATGGATCAATTGCTTTCTTCCTTGCAGTTGTCAATTCACACAGACATAAAGTATTAAATTTATGAACAGACTATTTAATCAAATAAACACTTCTCAGGCTTCCAGCCAGGTGATCACATGGGTTTGGGCGGGATGAATAATAAAATAAAATGGGCGGCATGGTGCCCTGTTGGTTGGCACTGTTGCCTTGTGGGATTCGGTGATAACTAGAGTTAAGATTGGATCAGCCATGATCTTGTTGAATGGTGGAGCAGGCTCGAGGGGCCGATTGGCCTACTCCTGCTCCTATCTCTTATGTTCTTATGTTATGTTATGTTATGTACAGGGGTCAATTATAACCAACGTTTCGATATGTCAAACTCCGCCGCCTTCACCAGGGATGATTACCCAGTCAGGTCTAGTCTAGTGGTATTTATACCCCGTAGTCTGTCCCTCTGATTGGTTAGTCCTCTTCCGATCGGTTTTCCACTCTCCCACTTGGTTTACAATTGAATTCCAGTTCTTACTTCAAGGGAGAGCTTCATCTTTGTTAAAATTCTGTATATCATTATGACTCTGTGGCTGTAGGTGGAGACTGTAGCTAGTAGGTAGGAAACTGCTTCTCACACAGTAAACTTGCTTTTGGGAAGTTAAATTGGAATAGAAGATGCTGAGTAAGGACAGAACTCATTTTGTCAGTGAGCGTGTCTCATGTCTTGACTTCCTAAAAATAAACAAGTTTGAAATATCTCCTATAATTTATTTGAAGGTGATTGTTAAGGGATTAGGTACAACCAAATAGACTACACATGGTATACTCTCTACCTAGTCATACCAAAGATTGCCGTCAAACTACGAACTGTTGAACATCTAAAGTGTGCAAATATCAGTTTGAAGTTCATTGGCTCAGCCAGGTATTAAAGGCAGCAATAAGTTGAAAAGTGGGAGTTTCTCTCACCCCTCCATTCCCACTGCCAAAGCCTCCTGACAGAGTTAAAAACAATCTGATAATGTCCATCTGATCTCAGGGTAGAGACACCAGGATTATGCTTTTCGCATTTATCACATTGCCATTGGTGACCTTGTTAAACAGTGCTGCTCCTATAAATAGGTATATTCACCAAAAGAAGCTGAAATCATGTGAGCTTTCCCACGTTGATCGCAGAATGCATCTGTTGAATTAATTATGGCACAAAGTGCTATGAAGTACAGTTGTTCACAGCACAATAAATTTTAATAAGGATAATTGTGGCTTTGGACTTCAGACCCAATAATTCAGAGGAAAGCTGCTGAAGGCTGTAGGTAAATAATCAATGAAGGTTCCATTGGCCTTCCTACTGATTTTTTTAAAGTCATTGACTACAGTTGTCCTCATTAGACATGCGTCATTGAGGCTTTTCCTCTACTTCCCATGGGTCTAATAGAGAGAGTCCACGTTTTTTTCTGATTTGGATTGCATTCAGTTATGCCTGCATTAAACCCCATACTGACATGCTAAGTACTAAAATTCCTTATCTTTTAATTCTGAGTAGCCGATGTAAATATTAAATATTCCTCAGTTCTGTTAGCCAATATTGTTTGTAAAAATTAAGCCAGTAATCTGTCTGGTTGCCGATGGAATCACATTCAGTGATTCAAACATAGAATTTTCATTGGAGTTTTATGGAATATTACTCCTTTCTCCATCTCCTTTCATCTGTTCAAAATATGTCTGAACAACATTTAATATTACTTTTAATATAAAAAGATGAAAAATACAAAATAAAATGGAACTTCATATATAGTTTTCCTTATATTGACTATCAAATATGAACCTTGTTATAATAAAAAGTTATTTGATCTGAGGTGCTAAAATATTTCAAATATTTGGGGGATGAAAGTCATCACAACAAAGCTAAAAAGTATACTGCACAGTCTCTGCTTTCTCTCTTATTGCTGCTGTAAATGCAGAAATCCTGTTTGGATTTGTACTTTGTTTTCAGCCTCTTGTTCTGTAGATTAGTATTCCATTTTTTATACAGTGTAGTTTTGGAAAATTAACGTTTGACTTGCATCACTACAAACCAGTTTTCAGACCATGTTTAAAAAATACAAAAGCCAGTCAGAAACTACCACTAGTTGTTGATGTATCATACAATGACTGTTGGTTATTTTATTAGGATAAAAATGTAACAAATTCATAACATCAGTGTGAAGAAAATATTTAGTCTTTACAAAATAAAATGATTGTGCAAGCTAAGAAATCCATCATAAAAAATTGACTGTCCTTGAAAACAAGCTGACTGCTCTTCATCTGTAGAAAAGACTTTAAACACTTTGGGAGTATTGTTGAATGACCAAGTTTAATTTGCAGTTCAAGAATCTAAATTTAAACATTTTAAATTAAAAATTAAATTAAAGGGCAAATTTCAGGAAACAGGCTTTGTTAAAACATGCATTACAATTAGTTTAATCTATTTTCTCTCACATTGTTACATTTTATCAATCAAGAAACTCATTTGAATACATCGAGCCTTTATTAACTATCAAAATTGATGCAGTTTTTATATATTTAATAGAATCAAAGACATAGTGCAAAAGAGGATCCTTAATCTATTCTGCATCTTTCAATCATGGTTAAGTCCCACAACCCAGCATTTTCTCTGTTAACCTGTGATTTTTTTTGTGTCTAAGTGCTTTATAGAAATGGCTACCATCACCATTTGTTGAAGCTAATGGCATCAAAGGATAAGAAGACAACACTGGAACAGGTTAACACACTCATACCAGATACAGTATTAGTTCCACTCAATTTAAACTTTCAGCACCTCCCAAAATCAAAGTTTCCATTGCAATACTGATTTTTTTTTCTCCTTTCCAAGGAAAAGAACCACCAGCCTATACTGTACGTAACACACACCAAATTTTGGAGGAACTCTGCACCCTCATAGAGAGATCAGAAAATGAAAAAGTGAGCAATTTCAAATTCCTACTTGTCAGCATCTCTAAGAAACTATCCTGGGCCCAAAATATCAATGCAGCTACAATGAAGGCACCACAGTAGTTATATCTCATTAGGAATTTAAGGAGATTTGATACGTCACCAAAGACACCCACTAATTTTTACAGATCTTCAGTGGTGAGCATTTTAAATCGCTGCATTACTGTCTGGTTTGTGGGGGGTGGGGGGGGGGGCTACTGCATAGGATCAAAATAAGCTGCAGAAAGTTGTAAACTTAGTCAGCTCCATTCATGGGCACCAGCCATTGTAGTATCCAGGAGATCTTCAAGGAGCAATGTCTCAAAAAGGTAGCACTTTTCATTTAGGGCCCCCATCACCCAGGACATGCCTTGTTTTCATTACTACTATCAGAAAGGAGGTGCAGAAGCCTGAAGGCACACACTCAGTGATTCAGGAACAGCTTCTTCCCTTCTGTCATCCATTTTCTGAATAGACATTGAACCCATGAATGCTGCCTCACTACTTTTTTATTTTTTTATTTTTGCATCACTTCATTAATTTAACTATTTTATTTCTATAATTACTGTAATTGTAATTCACTTTTTTTCTATTATTATGTATTGCATTGTACTGCAGTGGCAAATACACCAAATTTCAGGATATATGCCACTGATATTAAAATGACTTTGATGGAAATTAATAAGCAGCTGGCCAAAATCCTTCATTCAGACTGGAAAGGAAGAGGGATGAAGCCAGAATAGGTATATAAAGTGAGAGGTAAAGCCAGGTGGTGGGGGAGGGAGCCAAATTAAAAAGCTGGGAGGTGATAGGAAAAGGGTAAAGGGCTGGACAAGAAGTAAATCGAGATTAAGAACCATTTAAGCAGGGTCAATCTCTCCCATTGGGAATAGGACTGGGGAGTTCTGTAAATAATGTTTCTGTACTTGACATTGTTGTATCAGCAAGCATGCGGATAACAACATTACTATTCATGCAAAGGACATTTCTTCCTTACTGACATAAATCTGTGTCTAAGGATGCAATCTACAACCGTTGCTGAACAGTCAATAAATAGAGCATACCATACTGAACATCCAAAAGTCCCTGGTGAGTTATTGTTCTTGCTCCCTCACTACTGCAATCTTTAGACATTTTGCTCCTCAGTGTTGCTCTCCCTGCTCTGCTAATCACCCTACACTTGTAATGTTAATCTCTGTCTTAAATACACCCAATGACCTGGCCTCCATAGCTGCCTGTGCCAACAAAATCCACAGATTTACCACCGTCTGGCTAAAGAAATATCTCCTCATCTCTGTTCTAAATGGACATCCCTCTTTTCTGAGGCCTTCTGAGCTGCAGTACCTCTACTTTCTTAGACATTTGTGAAGATTTGGCATGTCATCTAAAATCTTGACAAATTTCTATAGATGCACAATGCACTGACTGATTGCAGCATGGCCTGCTATGGAGCACCATGCTCTGCAAAAAGAATTGCATACAGCCAAGTCCATCACATCTCCAAGGAATGCAGCCGCGGGTAAGCAGCATCCATCATTAAGGACCACCACTGTCTTCTCTCTGATGTCATCAGGGTCCTCAACACCAGGTTCAGGAACAGTTATTGCCCCTCAACTATCAGGCTCTTGAACCAGTGGAATAACTTCACTCAACTTCACTTGCTCCATTAGTTAACTGTCCCTACAACTTATGGACTCACTTTCAAAGGCTCTACAACTCATGTCCTTGAAATTTATTTATTTCTTTGTTTATTTATTTACTTTCTTTTTTACTTTCACAATTTGTTATCCTTTGCACATTGATTTTTTTGTCCATCTTTGTTATATGCAGTTTTTCTATTGTACTTCTTGACACTTACTGTGAATGCTTGCAAGAAAATTAATCTCAAGGTAGTATATGAATCTCGAGGTCATACATATATGGTGACATATATGTACTTTGATAATAAATTTACTTTGAACATTCTTGGACTTCGAGAACCCCAGCTTTACCAACTATCAAAACTGTCAATGTTTATCTGGACTTCCAAATGACTTTGAAACTTGGAAATTCTAGCCAACTATTAAAAGAGAAATGAAAATTTGTGTTTTAAAACTACTAAAAATCATAAAATAAAAGTCAATTAAGAACACTTATAATAAATAACACTCTAAAAAACCAAGTAGAAACATAGCAACATAGAAAACCTACAGCACAATACAGGCCCTTCGGCCCACAAAGCTAGGCCTAACCTCTCCTTACCTTAAAAATTACGTAGGGCTACTCATAACCCTCTATTTTTCTGAGCTCCATGCACCTATCCAGGAGTCTCTTAAAAGACCCTATTGTACCCGCCTCCCCCACCGTTTTCCGCTGCCCATTCCACACACTCACGACTCTGAGTAAAAAACTTACCCCTGACATCTCTGTACCTACTAAGCAGCTTAAAACTGTGCCCTCTCATGCTAGCCATTTCAATCCTGGGAAAAAGCCTTTGACTACCCACACGATCAATGCCTCTCATCATCTTATACACATCTATCACGTCAGCCCCTCATCCTCCGTCGCTCCAAAGAGAAAAGACCAAATAATCAGGATTTACTGTTTAGCTTATTTTCACTTCTCTTAGTCACAGCCATAAACCTGCCATTGAGGTGTCAAGCTCTTGTTCCACTGTTGGACTGGTAGAGATCTCAGGAAGTAGAATCCCTCCCGTCAGCTTGTTTCCAGTAGGAGTCCAGAACTTCCCAGCACTTTGAGGATGCAAAACTACTGGCATAACCACACACAATATGGTCATTAATAAAACTAGAAACTTCAGAGGGCGTTATTAGCAGTTGAATTCTCTATTTGAAAGGGTGAGGAACCTGCATTATTATTTTCACATGTTTTATTTTTCATTGTTTCAACTTTGTTTCCAATCATGCATGGCATTACATTAATGTCGTGTTTTACTGTTAATGGTAATTAGAGGTTGAACTGTGTATATGTCAGAGTATGCAGTTGTACTATTTGTTTTAATGATGGTGTGATATTAGAATGACTGAGTTAATAGCAGTGTGGTATTGGAGGGACTGTGTTAATAATAGTGCAATGTAGAGTGACTGTGTTAATGGCAGTGTGATATTAGAGTGACTGTGTTAATGGCAGTACAAGGTCGGAAAATCTATGTTAACGATAATTGGTCGTATGGTTACTGTTACTGGAAGTGAGATGTCAAAATTTCCTTGTTAATAGCTTTGCGATCTTATGAGACTATTATTTTGAAGTGACTACTAGTGATAGTGAAATCCTGAACTGACAACTTTAGTAGTGCAGAGATGTTGAAATGGTCATAATGGTTGTTAAGTGACCTTGGAATGACTGGATCTGTATCATTGGGTGCAAAATGTTGCTACAATTGCTTTAACAATTAAAATTTAGAATCTAGATCCTTAATATAAAACATATTTATGTTCAAGTAACATATGTTTTATAAGACATGTTCAGAAATTATCCTGAGCAGATATGAATGTACATTTTTGTGCATTTGCCTGAATTTCCATTGTTATTTAATGGATCAATTATGTTACACAAATGCATTTAATGTTCATTCACAAATATTAAAATAGTATAATTTTGAGGGTACAAACTATGATTGGAGCATTAAAATTTCAAAAGCATGCCCATTACTTTAATTGAAATGGATTTAACATGAAATCATCTAATTTGGTAGGTAGTTCTAAATCATTGTTGCTGAAGTTTAATAGCAAACTGCTATACACTTTCATGTATGGACAGACAACGGATTCTATCCACATTATCCCATTTTATTACATCAATAAATAAAGCACATTTTTGTTACAATAGGCCCAGATATTGGTTGCTACATTTTGAAAACATCAGAGATTTGTTCTGTTTACAGACTGAATACAAAGCAGCCAAGTACACCGGACAAAATTTCCACATCCACATACAACAAAGCAAAATGTCTGTCTGTGCTTTGCACAAGCAAATTGATATCCCAACCTGGAAAGCTAGTCATCCATTTGCTTTTACAATTTTAGCAAATGCAAATTTACCAAAAAAATATCATGAAGGAAATTTAATAATCCAGGAAGTACTTGCAATGAACCTTGAAAATGAATAAAATATCTAAATGTGGATTTCACACATCAACCAATAAAATTCAGTGGTCAAATAAGGTTTCAGAAAGTGAGTATATTGCTGTGTCAGACCATACTTTAAAGGCTCGACGATCATTCATGTGATAGCAGTTCATGGAAACTAATGGCATCTGGTTTAATCACTGAAAGTATGGCATTCTTACCTCCAACCTGTTCTAATGCAGGCATGGAACTGTTAACTCAGAAAAAAATTTCACTGGAATCTTTCAAATTCATTTTTTTCTTTGTAGGTCTCAAAAATAAAACCACAAAGCATTTTTGGTTTATTCACCTCATACGCAAGACACACGACAGTCATCAACACTATACATTGTGGCAAGTATTAACCTTTATGGCCAAAGGTTTAAATTGGCCTCTTAGAAAACTGGTGGAACTTCCTTAATCAAAAAACTAAAATTACATTTGTAGCCTTACAATGGAGATAAAAGGTTACACATCCACACATTATCAGCCTTTTCAATAGAGTTGTTAATATTGTTTTGCATCTTATGATACTATTGTTTTTCTCACAGCTGTGCTGATGGCAAACACATTTAAAGTAACAACAATATTGATTCTAACATTGAAAGCTTGATGCTCAGATGACAGTGTACTGATGAAATTACACTGTGTTAATATTGGTGAACGTGCACTAAGAACAATTGCATGAGGGAGAGACTATAAGCGAAATGCATGGGAGAAAACTTTTATAAGTATGATATCTCTATTCAGCTGAGAATGAGGTTGGAGATTCTTGAAGCAGGCATGTATGAAGCAAGATGCTTAGTATCCTGAAGAATATCATGATCATTATGTTGATGAGGTTTGGTGTGAATTCTTTTAAACAAGGTCATATCAAGATGAATAAATAAAGATGATGGCATTGGTGGGACTTCACTAAAATTAATTTTGATAGTAAATGAATATTTAAGTAGAATTATTCCTTGGGGATTTAAATGGAAGTGGCAAAATCCAAAGTCAAAGATTTTACCTGGCTTTTTCTTTCCATTTCTTAGACATGTTGGCTGAAATCCTACAGAATTACTTATTGGTTATTTGGACTTTGGATATGATTCCTGATATTCATCAATGCCCCACTGTGATATAACTTAGTTCAAACTTTACAGAATAAATTAACAATTGTTGTAGAGCTGTTCATTAAACTGAAAGATGAAGGCCAGGCAAACAGATGAGAATAGATTTCATAGAGCCAGCACCGGCTGAAGTGTTAGCTCCATTTCTCTTCTCTCAGGTCTGGCTTCACTAGCTGACTATCTCCAGCACTTCATGTTTTTAATTTTGTCTTTTGAGAAAATATGGGAAGAAGTGCTCCTTCGCCAGAACATTAGATAAGAGGCGGTTTGGACAGATCACAGTGGGGCTAGAAATCACATACTCCCCAGAGTCAATGAAACATTTCTACTTCTCTGAGTGCAACAAAGAAATGTCCAATGAAATATAGATTTAAAACACGTCATTGGTTAGGGTCTAGAGGGCTACCAAAGGAGCACAGAAGTTTCATCTATGACCAATTCAGCAAAAGGATTATTAATTGGAGATGGAACTCTTGATGAGTAACAAATAACCCAAATGGGCAGGATTCAGTTCATCTCTCAAAGAATACCTGTGACTGCGCTGGCTCCTTGTGCACTGGCATTGACCATTACACAACCAGCAGGATGTTGAGTTTCTACCCATTGGCAGCCCTTATGGACGAAGGGGCTTGACCCGAAACGTTGACTGCTCGTTTCAATGGATGCTGCCCGACCTGCTGAGTTCTTCCAGCTTTTTTGTAGATCTTGGCAGCCCTTATGGCCTTTTGACAGATTTTTAGTATAAAGATCTACAAGTCTCCAATACTGAAATACCTGAAAAATATTTACATGACTTGAATAATTAAAAATTATAATAAAAATATTAAATATTAAAACACAACCAATATACTGTATATAACTGGATTAACAAAATCAATATTCATTAAGAAAAAGCCAGTAAACATACCAATTACCCTCATTTCACTTTTTAAAGAACAGTACTGCACTCGATACACCAGCTGTGACTGACGTAGAGCTGAGGGACTACATGGAATGTGAATTTAGCAAAGCACATTTTGGAACTGTTCCTGGATTTAGCTGGTGTCTGACCTGCAATGTTTGCTGTACTCCTGCACTGCATGGACAGCCCCAGAGGTCTATGTCATGCTGATGCAGGCATTGCAGCAAACAGATGCTGCTTTATGAAACTATTGACTACATATCAGCCGGATCTGACCCACTATCCTTTCCTTGCAGACTGAGGCAAAATGACAGAACACATAAGTCTGATAGCCAGGCCAACACTTATGCAAACTGGTCAACCATAACCCATTATTAAAGTGGGATATTTTCAACCTTGTCAAAAATGTAATGTATACCAACTTCTATTAATTTGTGAGGAATTTAACGTCCTTATAGAATGGAAGTTATTCATAAATTCTATTGAAACAGAATGCCTTAAAAATGTATAGTAGGTTCATCAGTGTCTGGGAGGAGAGAAGATGCTTTCTTTAAATTCAGTTTTGCACCTGTTTTATACAGTTAGGGTTATCTGTTGTTGTTTTCCATTTCAATGCATTGTAAAGATTCCATTCATTGCATAAGTTTTATACATTAAAATATGAATTAATTTCAAAGATTTATGTACACATTGCTAGGTAATTAAAATACTTGGCCTTCTGTAATTTGTTGCATTGACTTCTTATATTGCTTACTCATATTTCAAGATAACTTAAAAATTTGACAGCATGTCACATGACAGCACTTTATTGCGCTGTGAAATTTTTCACTCCCAGTGATAGGTTATAAGGGCTTGTATTCCAGACATTCTTTTGCAAATGATTGTGCCTCGTTAGACAATTAATTAAAACCACTAACGAGGATTTTTTAAAGTACTTGTAACACCCCCATGTACGGGAATGGCAAAAGTTACTCGTTGTAAATTTTTATGACCATTTCATAAGAGCTGCATTAGTTTAAAGATTTATCTGAGGAAAGATGAATCTAATAAAAGCTGGTGCTGTGTAAAAAATGGTTTCATGGTGCAGATAGCTCTCACCTTTCATTTTCTGCATGTTTGGTTTTACAAGAACACCTCATTTTAATGACTAGAGCAAGTCAAAAAAAGAGAGTTTACTTAGAGCAATTCAAATAAAAAATTAATTTTCCATTGATCTTTTTACTGTTCTTGTTTCAACTATATTAAAGGCATATGCAGCTTGTAATATTGCCCCCAGTCTTGCCTACAGCAATTGCAAAAACTGGCTTGCTTCATTGTTCTTTCCCTAATAATATAGTGCCATTCTGAGTTTAAAAAAAAGATTAAGGGATTTTAAGTGGCAGCCTATTCCTGACGTTGCTATTAAGAGAAGCACCTCACATGCGTGCACCACCTAGCTGCTCAACAACCACAGTGAGAGGCCCAATACTCTTTCATGATTGGTTCATCTCAGTTTTAATTATCTACTTTGATAGGACTTTTTCCAGTTATTTCAATGCTTCTTTAAAAACTGAGTGGGGCAAGTCTCAGACACACATTACATTCTTCTTACATGCACCTTCATCCAATTCCTCAATTAAGATGGAAACTTGACAGCAAGCAGACCAAGCTTGTCTCGTGTAATCCAAAATTAGACAAGATCATTTTTATTATATGACAGAATTTTTTTTTCTTTTCCACATGAATAAAGATCATAATATTTGATACAGCTCTGGCATTTATACCACAGACAATATCTGACAAGACAGATACAGGTCCAATAACCCAGAGCAAATGATAGATAGATTTCATATAATAACTCATTATTAAAGGAAGAAGACATGTGGAATTAGACCTTAATTTATGATGCAGATGTGGTTTTGTGAAATCTTATTATTTTTGTTTTGTCTATACATAAAGCATATCTAGCAAAACACTTACAGCACCTTGGAAGCCACTGTAGAATGAAATAGAATGTGTTCATTACAGTTTCGGGCTGGGCAGTAGCTGTGTGGAGACTATTGCTCTGACATTCAGTACTGCTGGGCCATCCAAGCTCTGTCTGGCAATTTCAATGACATCATTTCATGTGTAGATGGATCCAGCAGATCACAGCTGCATTGAAGAAGGAAACACAGAGACACATCTGCTTCTCTAAACGCATCAGCAAGTGCAAGAATAACAACAGTTCCATGTCACTGCTGACTTCCCTAGGGCTCTGAGGGTCATTGGCTGAGAAGTGTACAACTTTGTACACCTTCCCTGAATGATGCAGCTTATTACATTTAAACAGGGGTCATTCAATGAGGCATGCATGATCCGGTTAGTCTGTGATGCCAGAACCTCTTCATGTCAGTGGATAGCTGAATATTTCAGGACACATTCACACTGTTTCACTTGATCCCCCTGTTTCTAATTAAACGGAAGTTAAGTGGAGCCAAAGACTCAAATGTAAGCTTGTGAGTAACAGTACTGGACTGAACTCATATCCTTATCATATGGGCAGAGTACCCTACTAAAGGGTCTTTAGAAGGAATGAAGAGGAAACCTCATCCATTAAGAGCAACAAACAATCTGCAGGAGGTACTCAGTGGGTCAAGCAGCAACTGTGGGAGGAAAGGGATTGTCGATGTTTCCAGTCAAAACCCTGTGACACCTGTCCATTAATGTTTCAGTAGCTGAATATAAGTTGCAGTTGGGAGCTTCCAGTCGCATGCCATCTCAAATATTCTTCCTATTCCAACACTGACTTGTCTGTTCTTGGCCTTTTCCAGTGGCACAGTGAGGCCAAACACAAACTAGAAGGGCAATACGTCATATTCCACATATAGTACAACAGTATGAACATTGAATTATCCAATTCCAGATAATCCATGCTCCCTCGGTTCCGTTCCCATTCCTACTGATCCACCTAAGTTCTCTCTCTTTATTTATGTATTGCATTCCCCTTTCCTCTGCCTAGATTTGATACCCTCCTTTCCTGGTTCCATTTGTCCATCTCTCCCTTACCTGGTTTCATTTGTCTACCTCTCCCTTACCTGGTTCCATTTGTCCACCTCTCCCTTACCTGGCTCCATTTGTCCATCTCTCCCTTACCTGGATCCAGTTGTCCATCTCTCCCTTACCTGGATCCAGTTGTCCATCTCTCCCTTACCTGGTTCCATTTGTCCACCTCTCCATTATCTGGATCCATTTGTCCATCTCTCCCTTACCTGGTTCCATTTGTCCACCTCTCCATTATCTGGATCCATTTGTTCACCTCTCCCTTACCTGGTTCCATTTGACCACCTCTCCATTATCTGGATCCATTTGTCCACCTCTCCCTTACCTGGTTCCATTTGTCCACCTCTCCATTATCTGGTTCCATATCATCCACTGGCCTCCAAGTCTGCTTTCCCCTCTTCTTTCTCACTTGGTACAACATGTTTATCACCTCCCTCCCCCCACTCATACACACCCCTTGTCCCAACAATCACCTACCAGCCCTTCAGCTTGTCCCTCCTTTTGGCTTGCTTCCCTCTAAGGTCTGACCAAGGACTTTGCCCCCGCAGATGCTGCTTGACTCACTGAGTTCCTGCAGTAGTTTCTATCTTTTGGCTCCAGATTCCAGCATCTGCAGCCCATGTGCCTCCAGCTGAATGCCAGTCTTTTAAAAGCTTATTATATCTTTCTGTTATGTTGAATATCACTTAGTGTCATTTGGAAAAAGAAAAATGCTGGGAGATGCCATATGTTAACAATATCCAGAACTTACAAAATTACATTGAATCATCCAAATGAACTATGTGTGCAATAGCTTGAGAACTGTCCTCATGGAGTCATCAAGCCATTAAACCTTCATCTGTCCAATAATCTCTTTGAGCCCCTACCACCAGGTAGGAGGTAATGTAGCATAGGTCAAGGACTGTTAGGATGGGAAATGGCCTCTTCCCCCAGGCTGAAAGACTACCAAACTTCCTGCCATGTGTGAAGCACCAGCAGCATTACACTCTTTTTGTCTTAACTTGTGTTGTTTACACACCTTCATTGTTTGCTAACTTATTTGTGATAATCTTACTTTACGTGTTATGTGTGAGTTACGTGTCATTAACCTTGGTCCAGAGGAACTCTGCTTCATTTGTTAGTAAACATGTGTTTGGTTGAATGACATTAAACTCACCTTGAACTTGAGCCAGCTGAGCCTTGCAGACCATTAAACACCCATTCACATTAACAAGCCCCAGGTTTCACTCCTCACCTACATGTAAGAGGGCACTTACAGTGGCCATTTAACCTAGCAACTCACTGACTGCTTCAGCTACATGAGAGGAAAGCCAGGTGGTCACAGGGAACATTCAGGTCAGCACTGGCACTGGAGCAATAACTCTACAAACGGTGCCATCCAGTAGGTAGACAGAACTTGTAGATGGCACAATCCACATCGATTCCTACTTCGTGAGCTGAGTGGTATCTGTGCCTTATCATTGTTGGCGGCGAAACACTGCCACTTAGTAGATATTAATCCATCTGCTTATTGTTTGAACTATTTTATCAGACAGAAATGAAAGCCTGGTGGTATATAATGCTATTTTAGAATTTTCCTGTGTGATTTGTATGAGGACAGTGTACTATGGGAGGTCCAGATGACTTTCTCGCATGGCATCTATCTAAAATCTGTAGTTAACATATTGGCATTATTCTATAAAAGCTTTGAATTGCAAAGCAGGACACCTGTGTATGTTAACACACAGCCGGCTAGAATTTTGCACCATGCCTGTACTAATTGATAGAGTTGTATTCTTGCTTAGGCAGGCAGGTGACTGAAATGAAAGAAATGAAACATTCCAGACCCCGTAATCTCAGATTTACTGAAGAGATCCCACAGGTAAAGCAGGGGAGGGATCCAGATTCTCTACAGAAAAAAAAGCACACAAAATGCCAGGCAGCAGATGGCATGTCAGATAAATTCCATCTGCAACGGATGACAGACTTCAGAGGGCCTGCAGAGGTTAGATATCCAACTGCTTCCAAAACAGGTAAGGCTCAGAATTCAACACATGCTCCAAGATCAACACTCTTCTTCAAGTGAGTCACATTCCAGCCATCATTGGACTCGGGATGCTGATTCTGTCAAATCAGGAGAGATTGAGTAGGCTAGGCTTGTCCTCTAGAATTTAGGAGAATGCAAAATGACCTCATTGAAATATAGAAAATACTTAGAGAGCATCTTAGAGTGGATAAAGGGGAGAGGTTTCACTGATTAAGAAGCCACGAATTTTGAGTCACAGTACCAAAATAAGGGGTAGCTCCATTTGGACTGAACGCTGGAGAAACTTCACTCAAAGGTAGTGAATTTTAAGAATTTTCTAGCACTGAGTTACATGGGCTCAGTCATTGGCTACGTTCAGAGTGGAGATCAATAGATCTCTGAATATCACTGGAATCAGGCAAAGTGGTGATGGTAGGAACATGGCGTGGAGATGCAAGGTCAGCTGACATGTTGTTGATCTGCAGACTAGGTGCAGGGGCACCTAGTTCTCATGATCTAACTGAAAGCGCTCTTGGCATTCCAGCATTCACTTTGTCTGGTAATTTTTGATCATTTATGCATTTATCCACTCTGAACTTTCCCCATTATACTTTTGTTATTTAATTTCTCTTGCCAACTCTCCACTACCCTTCTGATTGACAGTCATCACACTGAAATATTAACTGATTTTTTTTACTGCACAGATACTCCCTGACCTGTCCATGTTAGCTGACCTTTTACCTTTCAACCCTTTTCCTGCCGTAGGTCCCGATCACCTCACTCCTGTAATAAAAATCCATTGTTTTCCGTTCTGATGTGACCAATGACTGAGCCTGTGCAGCTCAGAGGTAGAAAATTGCAAAGAGTTGAATGAAGCAATTTCCAACATCTTCTTTTCTGAGGCTGTAGCAAATATCAGCAATCTCAGTGCTTCTAATAAAAATGCTAGCTTGTACTTCAAACTGAAGCCCCTCCTAAAGACACAAAGATAGACTGCAGAAGAGGCACATTGAAGATATAGTTTACTACTGGAGGGATTATCACAATGATACCTTAAATGCACTTCTTAGACTGTGTAGTATCCAGCAGAAGCTAGCTTCCTTTCCCTTTACTCACTCTGATCACACAGCTTGCACATTGATTATTGATCATGATGATTCCAGTGAGGGAAACCTTTGACGGTTTGTGGCAACATAAAAGAATTTTGAGATTTTTGCTTCCTTTTCACCTTGTAAGGTGCAGAATACTTAACCAAAGTGCATGGTGTCATTCGATTCAATATTTTACTATGCAGTGAGAAAGAAAATCCGTGTGAAGAGACTCTTAGAGACAGTTCTCAACAATTACGAGGCAGAATGAAGGCTCTGGGCAGGACTGCAATCAGAAATATGGTGGAGAGATAATGGGCTGAGGGGCAAGATTTGTGACACCACTAGCAAGCTCACCGAACACTCAAATGAACAAGACCTACAAATAGTTAGGCATTGTTGAAAGACTCACCTGCATATCTTCTGGCTGGTTGGCTCCACTTACATAGATCTGCTGCTGGGGCAACAGGGTCCAATTTTTGGGGAGATTAAAGATATGTTAAGTTGTTTCTAAAATCAACAGACAACTTGGATGCCACAATAGCATAGCGGTTAGCATGACATTATTACATTTCAGAGTTCAATTCCAGCGCTGTCCTCTAAAGAGCTTGTATGTTCTTCTCTGTGAACGCATGGGTTTCCTACAGTTGCTCCAGTTTCTTCCCAGTCCAATGGCGTAGCAGTTAATATATTAATGGGTCATTGTAAGTTGCCCTGTGATTAGGCTAGGGTTAAATAAGCTCATTGAACCAGAAGGGCCTGTTCCACAGTGTATCACCAAATAAGCAAATAAATAAAATCAACCTCTAAACATCAAATCAATATCTCTTTGACAGAGGCCTTGTACAGTGACTGAATCAGTGCTAGAATTGTGCAGAAAGGAGGAAACTTAACTTAATGGATGTTGCATTGCTCTGTTTCAATATTTCAGTCCCAAACTTGCCCTAACATTGGGGTGATAAAGATGGGAGTTAAAACCGAAACCTTCTTCATTCACTTAGATAACATTGCCATAAGGTGCTTTATAAATACAATCCAGCTTTCAATCCACAATAATATCGATGTGACCCCTTATATTAAACAATTCAGAATCAGAATCAGTTATATATATCATCACCATATGTCGTGAAATTTGTTAACTTTGTGACAGCAGTTCAGAACAATACATGATATATAGAAGAAAAACTGAATTACTGTAACTATATGATAGAAAAACTGCATATATATGTATATTAAATAGTTAAAGTAGTGAGAAGGTGTTCATGGGTTCAATGACCATTCAGAAATTAAGTGGCAGAGGGAAGAAGCTGTTCTGAATCGTTGGATGTGTTGCCTTCAGGCTTTGGTATCTCATCCCTGATGGTAACAATTGAGAAGAGGGCATGCCCTGGGTGATGGGGGCTCTTAATGATGATACCATCTTTTTGAGTCACCACTCCTTGAAGATATCTTGAATACTACAGAGGCTATTAGGCATGATGGAGGTGACTAATTTTATAACACTCTGCAGGTTATTTCAGTCCTGTTCAGTAGCCCCACACCCCATACCAGACATTGATGCAGCCAGTCAGAATGCTCTCCGAGTTACCTCTGTAGAAATTTTTGAGTGTTTTATGTGACATACCAAATCCCTAATGAAATATAGCCACTGTCTTGCCTTATTTGTAGCTGCATCGATATGTTGGGATCAGTTTAGGTCCTCAGATATTAATACCCTGGAACTTGAAATCACTCACTCTCTCCACTTCTGATTGACAGCTTGGGCTCTTAATGTTCAAGTTAATTCTGTCCTGCTTTATTCTGATTGAAAGGTGGTTTGTGTCTTTGTTAGTTGCATCCAAAAAAACCCAGAAACTAAGACTTAGCAATTCGTTCCACATCATTTCATTGAGCATTAAAGCCTTGAATTGCCTCAGCACTTGCCAATGCACAAGACTATTGTCCATGTTTGATTGTCTTTCAAACGTTAGTATTTATAAGCAAATGGATGCAACAAAAATGTAAGTACATACCATAATACCAATGTACCTTAGTAAAGATATTCTTAGAACATTTGAATTTTCTATGTTACTGCTGTTGATGAAAACATGTTCCCTTACCCCTGAAAAAACTTAATGTTGTGTGAAAATAGTTCTCTGTTTTCCAATTAGCACCAAAGTGCACACCATATGGCTACACATTTTTGGAAGCATTTGTGGTTACTATTTATCTATATTATGAATGCAGTTGAAATTGAATGAAATTATACTCTTCACTATTACATCAGGAAAACTGCCACTAAATTAATTTGAAATGTGGTGGGAAGTGAAGATTCTGGTTTCCAATATAGATTTGTAACTAGTTCTCAGTTTCAATAGGAAACTGTTCCATATTGGAAATGCATGTAGATGGTCAGAAGATTGTTTTGGCATTTCAGGAGGGAAATGTTTGAGGGTTAGGCAGTAGTTCTTTATTAGTAGGATAGTATGCCGAAATTGCCAACTGGAAGAATCAATCAGAAGAGTCTTTCAGGTAGTTTAATTCACCATTTATGATTTTCAGCGTTCAATATAATGTTCAATATAAATATAATGAACATTGTCCATGCTCTTGCTGGTGTCCCACTTGTCTATGGCATCTAATCTACCGTCATCCATGTCTGAGGGCTCTGATGTAATGATGCGATAAACAGCACGAGAACGTGTTTTTCCTGAGACCAGATGATTAGCATTCTAGATCCAGGGATAAACTGTCTGCTAAGAAAGAGACAGCTATATTTACAACAAGCATATGGCATTGATAGAAGTGGCCAAAAGCATCCTGAAATTTTGCTGCACCTTTGTTCAGATGTAATGTTGTTATTTCATTGCACGGCATGATGTATTGGCGCAGGGAAAACTTCCCTTATTGACAAACCTTACATCTGTGAAGGGTAATACAAAATTGTTCACAGGTGCTTTGAAACAAAACTCCATTTAAGAAAAATAAACTGTTCTTTTTCAATGCTTTTGATGCATTTAAAATAAATATTAAAGAAACTTTGAAGTTTGATGCAAAAGCGTTCATAAAGGATAAAATGGAAGTCACTTGTGATATGGACTCAACGTGAGCAGGTCCTTACAAGTGCTTATGAAGGTGTTTATGCATGCTGTGGTGAGGGCTTCCAACTCCCTAATGAGGACTCAAGAGATTCTACAGATGCTGGAAATCTTGTGCAAAATACATAAAGTGCTGAAGGAACTCAGTGAGTCAGACAGCATCTATGGTGCAGAATAAACAGTTGATATTTCAGGCTGCGGCCCTTCATCAGGCCTGGAAAGGAAGTGGGCAGAAATCACAATAGGAAGGTAGGGGAAGCTGGCAGAGGATAGGTGAAGCCAGGACAGGGAAAATGTGGGTAGACGAGGGGATAAAGTAAGAAGCTGGAAGGGTATAAGTGGAAGAGGTAAAGGGCTGAAGAAGGAACCTTACAGGAGAGCACAGAGGACCACAGAAGAAAGGGGAGGAGAAAGAGAACCAGACTGAAGTGATGGGCAGGGAAGGAGAAGAGAAGAGAAGGGATGAGAGGGTAACCAAAATGGGAAACATTAAACGAGAGGAGGGAGGGGGATAAATGACCAGATGTAAAGAAAACAAGGACAGTATATTTCTGAGCAAGAACAAATGTTATTTGTCTGATTACCAGCTGATGCTGAACATACAACTAGTTGCATACAGAAAGCTACTATTACTAAAATGATGTGGTTGTTAGATTTAAAAAAACACACAAAGTTCTGTAATTATTCAGTAGCATTTGTGGAGAGCAAAACAGAATTAATGTTCTCGATCAAATGCACAAGATTCAAGATTGTTTAATGTCATTTCCTGTACACAAATATGACGGAGAACAAAATAATTGTTACTCCAATCTGATGCAGCACAAAAAAAACACTAAAAAATGTAGTAAATATAAATACATAAGATAGCTTATATACATAGATTGATTGTACTGTATGCCCGTGAAGTGACACTAGGTACAAAAGTGTCTGTACATAAGGTGACTCTGACAGGAAATGATAAAGTAGTGGTGGTGGGGATTGTGGTGTGGTGGGTTCATGGATGGAGGTGTTAATCAGCCTTACTGGTTGGGAAAAGTAACTGTTTTAGAGTCTGGTGGTCCTGATGTGGATGCTATGTAGCCTCCTCCCTAAACAGTCCATAAGAATGGGTAGGATCCTTCAAAATTCAATGCAAATTTACTATCAAAGTACATAGATATCACCATATACAACTCTAAGATTTGTTTTTGCACGTGCAGGTATACTTAGTAAATCCAAGAACCTTGATAAAATCAGTGAAAGACCACACCAATGCTAAATACAACAAACCATGCAAATACAAAAGAGAAAATATAATAATAATAAATAAGCAATAAATATTGAGAACATGAGATAAAGAGTCATTGAGAGAGAGTCCATAGTTTGTGGGAACAGTTCAGTGATGAGGAAAATTAAGTCAAATGAAGGACCCCCATTGGTTCAAGGGGGGGAATAACTATTCCTGAACCTGGTAGAGTGAGCACTGAGGCTCCTGTATCTTCTTTCTGATGGCAGCAGCAAGAAGAGAACATGATCTTCCTTTATATGTGTCCTTCATGATGTTGCTGGCCTTTCTGTATGTATGTCCTTGATGGCGGGTAGGCTGCTGCTAGTGATGTTTAGAGTTGTCTTGTCTGCCGCAGTGCAGATTCCATAACATGCAGTGATGCAGCACATTAGGATGCTCACTACTGTGCATCTATAGGAGGAAATGAGTATTAATGTGCATAGTCCAGCTCTCTTCAATCTCCTCAGAGAGTAAAGGTGTTGAATGAACTTTTTTGATTGTGTAGGATGTGTTCTAGAGATATAAGAGGTTGTGTGAGATGTGCATTCCCAGGAGTTTGAACCTGCTTGCATTTCCACTGCTGTGCCATCGATGTAACAAGGGATGTGAGTGCTACGAATTCTCCTGAAGCTGATAATCATCTCCTTTGTCTTGTTGACATTGAGGAAGAAGTTATTTGCCCTGCACCAGGCCTTAAACTCTTTCAGCTTCTCTCTATCGGCTGTCTAATCGTTGTTGGTGATGAGCCCCACCACTATCGTGTAATCGACGAACTTGACGATGTGATTACTCAGGTGTTGGGATGTGCAGTCGTGTGAGCAGAGTGTAGATGGATGGGCTCAGCACACAGCCCTGGGAGGCACCAGTGTTGGGGATGATATGGAAAAAAGAGCAGTTGTGCTCCCTGACTATCTGAGGTCTGTTGGTTAGGAAGTTCAACACTCAGTTGCACTGTGGTGTATTTAGAGCAAAAAGTAGGCGTTTTGTTCAGCAAGCTCTGTGGGACAACAGTTTTTGTCAGACTTCCTGATTTTATGACAAAGAATTCTGTTCTAGGAGCATAAGCAGGGATCAGGAAAAGCACTGGGCGTCTGAAAAGTAGTCTTCTTTAGCTGTGTTCCTCATTTGCAAAGTTGACACAACAGAAACAAAATGCGCACCTCCTGTTGCTAGTGCTGCTTTTTTTTTATTACAAAATCCTTTATTACAAATTTCGGTGCTATACAATATATACAAAACAGTGGCAAACACACTTACTGCACTACAAATAGACAATAGACATTACACCAGAATGTTGCCATCTCTATCCACGATGGCATTTACACCCCGCGGAGCCCAACGGTCTCGAAACTCCTCCAAGGCCACTGTGGACTGCGCGTGTTCCTTTTCAATAGTTACCCAAGCACGAACATACCCCCTAAACATTGCCAGGCAGTCTGCCCGGGGAGATCCTCCCGCCACCCGTTTCCAAGCTGCTTGAGGTGTTCAGTTGGCCCCAGGTAACCTAATTACTGCCATCATGCACTTCACTCAGTGACTTATGTAAGGGACTGTTGGCTCTTTTATCATGACCAACAGGTTGAATTGTCCAGAGCAAATACACTGTATTAAGACTAGTGAAAGAGAAACACAAGTAAAACAAGATATTATTAAAAGATTAGCAAGAATAGTATTATAGGATTGCCTAATTCAACGAACAACCTAGTTACTACACTCCAAATGTAAATCAGAATGAATTAACATTTAGGCATGAAGTACATAGTTAGCCATTATATTTTACATATTATAAAATATGCTAATTCAAATCAATATGCTAATGAATAGAAGAATCAAACAACAATGTGTAATTATCAGTCTTCCAGAAAGCAGAACAACTATAGTGTCACTTTCACATAATTGCGCCAATTCACTCCTCAGCTAATTGGTTCCCATTAACCAAACACTCTTTTGTTTCAGACACAAGTTGAATCTGCAGTTGTACTATTCAAAGACTGCACCACAAGCCTTAAAGTTGGGATAAATTGAATGAAGAACAGAATAGTTTGCTTAAGATAATATTTATATAAAATGTGTAAATATTATGGTACTAGACAAACATACCCTTGCCTACAGAAAGTTTCATTTGGGAAAATCAAGATCCATTCAAATTTGAAGGGCTTATATTCATTCTCTGTGTTCCCAAGGAACTTAACGACAAAACAAATTAACACAGTGAGCCACAGGGGCTGTAGCAGATAATAGGAGGAGATTTTTTTTTAATTAAAGGCTAACTTAAACCACAACAAAACATGTTATTGGTTATTTTGACACAGTAATCACCATAAGTTCACGGGAGGCAAACTACCTGAGTGACAACAATGAAATGTAAACATCATCAAATGCTTAGCCACTGCAAACTGCAAAATCAATGGTGCTGAGAGAAAGAGGGTTGGGAGCCTTAGATTCCTCTGCGTGAACTTCCCCCATACCCTTGGCCAAGGAAACTCACCAACAACCCTACTTCCTTAGGAAGCTAAGGAAATTTGGCATATTCCATTTGATCCTCACTGATTTTTATCAAGTTACCATGAAAAAGCACCATATTTGGATCCATTACAGCAACTGCTTTGCCCCTGACAGAAGAAACTGCAGAGAGTTATGGGCATTAGCTCAGCTCGTCACGAAAACCAGCCTCCCCTCCACGGAGTCTGCCTACACTTCATGTTGCTTTGGTAAAACAGGCAACATTATCAAAGCCCCCACCCACCCTGAACATTCTCTCTAGTCCCCCCCCTCTCATCAAGCAGAAGATACAAAGCCTGAAAGCACATGCAATCAGGCTGAAAGACAGCTTCAATCCAACTGTTATAAAATGACTGAACGGTATGATAAAATAGACCTTTGACCTTACAACCTACCTCAATGTGACCTTGCACCTTTTTGTTTATCGCCACTAAGCTTTATCGAATAACTGTGACTCTTTATCCCACACTCTTTTGCTGTTTAACCTTAAATTACCTCAATGAACTGTTGTAATAAATTTATCTGAAGGAATGGTTTTTCCACTGGACCTTGTACATGTGACATTAATGAAACACTTTACCAATTGATGTGACTCCTGGTGAGTTTGACTTTATCTGATGTGTCTGCACAAGCTGCTCACCTATCTCATGTAATCAGTTTTGGACGATTAACCCCAGCAGGAATGGTACTATGTAGTTATAGAGAGTGAGGTTAACTGCAGGGGTTCGGGTGAACTGGATGCTGTTGATGGCTGTGGTAGGATTTGATAATAGTCACAATTGCAGACAGTAGCAATTGATCTTTGTTTTAGAGTGACAGTCAGAAGTAGGATGTGGCTATTCGAGCTACCCCCCCACTGGTGAGGGTCACATGAAGCCATGGATACAGGTGGTGGATGGTCATGTGAGCAGCTGGTCCTGGTTATGTGACCACTGACACCAAGCAGACAGTCTCTGAAGAGTATTGATAATGGCTGGGGGTAAAAACAATGCCCAGAGGAAGACAATGGCAAACCACTCCCATAGAGAAATTTGGCAAGAACAGTCATAGTCATGGAAAGACCACGATTCCCCACGTCATACGGCACAGCACATAATGAATGAAGGAGGCCTCATTTTTCCAATATGTCTTTGAATAGGAGCAATGTCTCTTATTAGGTACAACTGCAGAGTAGGTTGTGACTGAAACCCTGAGCAAATTCGTTAAGCTCAATGCCATCCAAGTCACAGCACTCATGCTTTGCACTAATGGCCTACAGCAGTGATAGCACACTACCTTCAAACTGCACCTAATTAAAGAAAGCAGCTCCCCATCACTATGCTTTTAAGAGCAATTCCTGATGGACAACAAATGCCAACCTTGCTGGTGATGCACAGATCATTAGAATCGACAAATGTAAAATACATATCACTCATCCAGGTTCCTCTGATCGGGTCTCCCCAGTCCAGAGCTCACACCATGAGGAAAGGAAAGTCAACTAGCATATGGGACACCACTATCTGGAGGTTCCCATTCAAGTCACACACTGTCCTGACTTGGGTGTATCCCTGGGTCATTTATCAACACAAAGTCCAAAGCCTAATTGGAGCATTGAAATATTCTCAACAGATAAACTCACTACCTTAGAGCTAGGCATAAATCTTTACCGATGGTACACATATAGTGTGATTGAATAAACCAAAAAAAAAAGAAGAAAGATTCCAGCATCCTTGAAGTTCTGGACAGAACCCCACTAACCCAATATCGTTTGCCTACGGTTCTGGATCCACAAAAGGGCCGAATAATGAGTAACTTTAAAGCTTTTAAAGAATAGATTGCTGGTGTAAATTCAGACTAAAACTCTCTCCTGAAACATAGTTGAAAAATAAGAAGTTTTTTGTGTGCCATGTGTTTCATGAATTGACATTCTACATTGCTGGTCCCTCCACGGAGCCTAGCAGCTTCACTTTCTCAGTCTGTGGTTCCCCAGCATTAAGGGTCAGAAAGTGAAGCATGTAAGGCAGCAGATGGCTAAGGGCTGACAGTGGTGAGGAGAGTTACTGGAATGATTTGACACTTTGAAGAAATATACTGATCCTGGGAAAAGGACAGGGAAGAGGAACAAGCGTGTTGATGCCTAAAATGAGGTCAATGGCAATGTGAATTTCATTATCAGCTGCAAATGGCTGCATGGAGAGATAATGTCAGAACTTTCGACATTGTGTGGAGACCTGTAGAACATATAAATTACAATACTTGGGAAGGGTTGGAGCATTCTGCTGACTGCACTGGCCTTTTATCTTGATCAAAATATATGCGACTTTCATGGTGCATTTTCTGATCATTTATCCAAGATAATTTATGACATTAAGCCTGTTGGCTGCATGTGCTAGTCCCCAGAATTAGTTACATCATGATGCCTTTAGATAATTGATGACCATTAATCATAACAATATTTCAGATGCACAAGATTATTAAAAGTTAACATTACTACTTATAATCAGGTCTTCAAATTAAATCCAACGAACTCCACATATTTGCATGAATGGTTTCTACCATGATGAACAAAATACAGACCTAAAAACACAATAACTGTATCATTCAAATCTAATTGAGTGTTGAACACTTCACACCCTCCAGATTTAAAAGATTTTCTTTCTGTAAAATCCTACAACCTTTTAAAAAGTGTCAGTAAATCTAATTTTAAATCTTACTGCAGGTAATTCTCGCGGTTCCCACTTGTAATTTGGAGAAATTCCAATTATCCATGTATGAAATTCATGAGGTTTTGAGATTGCACTCAAATTCCCTTTTGTCTATATACTCTGAAAATAATAGGGTGTTCACAGGTTCTATGGGAATGTACAAATCCTGTTCAGTTAAGTAGATTTCCATTTGGAATATTACAATATAACCCCTAATTCTTGTAATATTTTAACCACCCTTCCAACTCACAGATGATCATTCCAAGCTTCATCCAAAAGTAGAACAGTAAATGTTTAGTTGGTTTATTCAAAAAATAAAATGCAAAAATCTGTTTTAAAGAATAAACACAGATGAATTAATTAGACAGACAATAGGTATTGTGAACCATCACAAATGGCAAGTTAGTCAATAGTGTTTATAATATGTATGATATAAATTGGATCTTATAATTTTCCATTAACTTAAAATAAAAGTGAATAATTGCCAGTGAGATGTAGCTGTTTGACTTGAAATGCAAATTGTACATTACGTGAATTTTCAACAGTATCACCCAGTAGCCGACTAAAATTTCTAGTTTTTATTGACCACCACTAAAAAATAGAGAAATATTTCAGGGTGTATTTCATATGATTGTTACTACATGTATTTGATGTGTGTAGATTTACATTTAGTAATGTTATTCAATATTTGAACACAAATTAGTACATTTCCATAGCACTATACCTTTCAAGAATCTCCGCAGTATTTTTCTTGAGTATTGGGAAAAATTTTACTTTTAATAGTTACTGAAAAAGCACAAAGCACATTTTGCATTGCTGCACACCAGTAGCAGTGCAGACTACAGCATGTGCCTCATAGGGTTACATTAACCAAACAGCATTCTGAAAGCTATAAGGGGCCAGAAACTAAAGGACAAGATCCCAGCAAGGAATACAATGATGAAGCCCGCATGGATCACATTAGCTGGATATTTCATGGTATTTGACAAAATTTTATGAAGTGAGATGCTGCCATCAGGACTTGTTTTTCGGAGAACAACAAAGTCAAGAATTTCAGGAATGGTCCTTTCTGCCCACTTTATCCATGCTGTTAAAAACTGCCTACCTATTCTATTCTCACATACCAGTACCTGGTCCTGTCTGTACATAACTATATTTACTAATTCAATTACTAACCCTAGTCAGTACAGACTGGCAATAACATCTCCATCACAATCACCATGAGCACTCATAGATTTCCATTTGCTCTACACACTTTATACCTATGACTATCTGGCGAAGTACAACTCCAATGCCATATTTAAGCCAAATCAAATCAGGTGATGAACTGGCATGTAGGAGGGAGATTGAAAATCTGGTTGAATCAGGCCACAACAATAACAACCTCTCACTCCACATCAGCAAAAGCAAAGAGCTGATTATTGACTATAGGGGGAAAAAAACTCAGGTCCACGAGCCAGTCCCCATTAGGGGATTGGAGGTGGATTTTAATAAAGTCAGTATCTTCAGATGCTTTGGTGTTTTCATATCAGGGTATTTGTCCTGGGATGAGAACGTTATGTGCCTTCACAAAGAAGCCAAAACAGTGCTTCTGCTTTCTTAGAAGTTCGTGTAGATTTGGCCTGTCACATAAAAAATTGACATACTTCTTTAGATGCACAGTGGAGAGCAGAGAGATCTGATGTATCGAGGCCTGCTTTGGAAACATCAAAGCCAGGGAATGGAAAAGTCTACAAAATACAGCCCAGTCCATCAACAGGCAAAGACCTCCCTACCGCTGACACATTTACAAGGAGCAGTGGCGCAAGAAAGCAGTGTTTTCATCAAAGACCTAATCATCAAGACCATGTTCTCTTTTTGCTTCTGCCAATGGGCAGGAGGCACAGGTTTCACATCAAGAGGTTCAGGAACAGTTATTACCTTACAACCAGCATGGGAAACTTCACTCACTACAATGATAAATTGACTCCACAATCTATGGACTCACTCTCAAGGACTCTACAGCTCAGTATTATTTACTTACTTATTAAAATTCTTATTTGCGTTGTTTATTTTTGCACATTGTTTACTTCTTGTTTATAGTTTTTCCAAAAATTCTATTGTATTTCTTTATTGTAAATGGTTGCAAGATAAAGATTCTCAAGATGGTATATGATGACATATACATACTTTGACAATAAATTAATCTTGAACCTTGAACCAGACTTCTATGCTTTGGCAATTAAAATGCTTATCCAGATACTTCTTAAGTATTGTGAGAATACCCGCTTCTGACACCTCCTCAGGTAGTGCATCCCAAACTGAAACATCCTCAGGGTGAAAAAATTCTTTCTCATATCCTTACAAAACATTTTGTTCCTCATCATATACCTACACCCCTGGTTATAGACGCCTTGCCACTGGGGAAAGATTCTGTTCGAGCTATGCCTTCCACAATCCTGCATACATCTATAGTGTTCCCACTCAGCTTCCTCCTTGTCAAGGAAAATACCGACAGTCTATCCCATCTCCTGGACAATATTCTCTACACTTCTTCCAGTGCAGTCTCATCCTTCCTACGGTGTGGTGACTGGAAGAAAACATGACAACTATTCGAAATAGAGTTAATGGCTTCTTTCTGAGTGATAATTACGCTGAGACAAGATGGCTGTGGGTTCAAATCCCACTTCGGAGTCTTGAGTGCAAGCAAGTCGGGTTGATCTACAGTACTAGCGCAGCCCTGAGCGGCATGCACTACTGGCATTGCTGCCCTTCAGATGAGGTGTAGAATTGAGGCCTTGTTTGTTCTCTCAGGTGTAGTAATTGCAATGAAAATCTGAGCAGTGATCCAAGCTGCAATGGCCAATATCTATCCCTCCAGCAACATCCCTAAAATATATCATCACATTGTTACTATGCTCAAATCAGCTGATTTGTATCCCCCAGTGACTGCATCAGGAAACACTTCGGGATATCCTGAGGTCATGAAAGGCGCTATATATTTTTTTCCTTTCTTGTAATGGATTAAGGATGACTTCCGGAAATTACGGCTATATTTAAGATGACTTCAGCATACACCGCTTAGAGATAGGCTGGTGAAAATGAGTATGCATGTAAGAGATGGAGGTAAAATCAGCAGCTAACCTAGTTAAGGTAATAGCCCAATTAAATGGCATCCTCAAATATCCCTGTTCACTTTCATCATTGTGGTTGGTTTGAAAAGTTTCTTGTGTTGGTCAATGAGAAAGGTCATTTTAACATTAGATGCAATACAAGCAAAATGGTGGAAATCATTTCTGGAATAATAAACATTTTAGGTCTGAGCGCCTTCAGCACAATAAGGAAAGAGAAGAAACACATTAGCTTTCATTGGGAATGTTGGCCTTCACTGCTAGAGTGATTGAATTTAAGAGCAGAGAGGTTATGCTGCAACTGGGTTATGCGACAAGAGGTGGAGCAATGGTGCTAAATAGGAACTCCTCTGCTTGCATCTGTGTCTTTGCTTCACCTTGCTCACTCTTGAGTGCTGGGTGGCAGGTGCTGAAGCTTGTTTTGCCAGTGGGGAAGGGGGGATTGTTGCTTGCTGTTGCTTACATGTGGGAGGGAGGGCAGCTGGGGGGGGGGGGAGTTTGAGGTTCTAACATTTAACTGTCATTCACTCTTTACGGCACTCCTTTGTTCTTGTGGATGGTTGAAAAGAAAAAAAAAATCATGATGTATATTGTATACATTTTTCTGACATTAAATGTACCTTTGGTACCTTTGAACTCTACAGGGTACTGGTGGGCCACACCTGGAGTACTGCATGCAGTTCTGATCTCCTTACTTGAAGGAGGATATACTGACTTGGGAGGCAGTGCACAGGAAGTTCATCAGGTTGATTCCAGAGATGAGGGGATTAGATTATGAGGAGAGATTTAGTCACCTGGGACTGTACTCACTGGAATTCAGAAGAATGAGATGAGATCTTATGAAATTATGAAAGGGATAGATATAATAGAGGTGGGAAAGTTGTTTCCACTGGTAGGTGAGATTAGAACTAGGGGACATAGCCTCACAACTCAGGGGAGTAGATTTAGGATGGAGATGAGGAGGGACTGCTTTTCTAAGAGAGTAGTGAATCTGTGGAATTCTCTGCATAATGAAACAATGGAAGCTACCTCAGTAAATATACTTAAGACAAGTTTGGATATATTTTTGCATAGTAGGGGAATTAAGGGTTATGGGGAAAAGGCAGGTAGGTGTAGATGAGTCCATGGCCAGGTCAGCCATAATCTTACTGAATGGCAGAGTAGGCTTGACAGGTCATATGGCCTACTCCTGCTCCTAATTGTTATGTTCTTATAGGAGAAGTGGTGAGAAGTAGAGGTTAGAACAAAGGAATACCTCTGATAAAGTGAAACCAAATGTTAAAAATGGCAGCTAGAATCAGTTGAATGGGCCCACTAACAATTCCTTATTTTATGACTATTTCCCAGGCTAACAAAAGAACAACAACTGAATTTTTATCCCTGTCCTTCCCACCATCTTCCAGACGAAGCAACAATTCACTTATACTTCTAGTTACCTCATTCAGTGTTCACAGCATTGTCTTCTATACATTGGAGAAACCAAATGCAGATTGGGTGATTGTTTTGTCTACAGTGTTCCCTCTTCGTGCACAATTCCGTGGCCACACAGTAACTGAAATTCTCCCATGTACATAGCCTTTGGAATTTTTGCAGCTGGAATTTCTTTTATATAATGTTAACATAATTTTAAATTGGATGGCTGTCAAGACATTTTCTGTTACTGCTTTAATGAGGAATTAAGAAGTTTTGATCCAATTGCAAAGAGTAAGTTAATGAATGTAACGAGCCTATCAGCAACAACAGCCTGAAGATCTTGACCAATTCACAATATCAAGTAGCATTAACCGTCCTTAATCATGTTTTAGAAAATCTGGCATCTCTTTGTAAACTGAAACATTGCAGTATGCAAAAGCAAATATTAACAAGTTTTGGTCATAGTACCTTGATGATACCATTTATTGGAGTAATGAAGTTAAAGTTCTGCTTAAAGACCGGTAAGAGAATGGCAAGCTTTTGACCTTGTTGCTATTGAAAATGCAACTAATATTGAATTTGGAAAAAGAATGTTGTACGACTGACAAATAAATACTCCACTACTATTCAAACTATGACAAAAGTGCTACCTCAAAAATAACACAGCAATACTGTGATTTCAAATTTGTTGTTTATGAGAAAGGCAAGATTGGTTCAATTAAGGCATTGTCTGATACATTGAATGACATGCATAGAAATGAAGAAATTGAAGAATTGACAATTCCAGTTGACATCGATGGAACATTTCAAGCTTCTAGTGCTGACTGTGAATGTAGATTAAGGCTTACGAATTCAATCAAATGTAAACCCAGAAACAGACTGAAGTGTTTCGAGAGGCTCATCATGAGGCTCGTCATCAAAACTCTGCTGGACCCACTGCAATTTGCATACCATCCCAACCACTCAACAGATGACGCCATTGCCACCACCCTCCACCTGGCCCTAACCCACCTGGACAAAAAAGACACATACGTTCGGATGCTGTTCATAGACTTCAGTTCAGCATTCAACACAATCTTCCCTCAGAAACTGATTGGAAAGCTGAGCCTACTGGGCTTGAACACCTCCCTCTGCAACTGGATCCTAGACTTCCTGACTGGGAGACCTCAGTCAGTCAGGATCGGGAACAGCATCTCCAACACCATCAAACTGAGCACAGGGGCTCCCCAGGGTTATGTGCTCAGTCCACTGCTGTTCATTCTGCTGACCCACGACTGTGCTGCAACACACAGCTCGAACCATATCATCAAGTTCACCGATGACACTACTATGGTGGGTCTCATCAGCAAGAACGACGAGTCAGCTTACAGAGAGGAGCTGCAGTGGCTAATGGACTGGTGCAGAGCCAGCAACCTGTCTCTTAATGTGAACAAAACAAAAGAGAAGGTTGTTGACTTCAGGAAGGCACGGAGTGACCACTCCCCGCTGAACATCGACGGCTCCTCGGTAGAGATCGTAAACAGCACCAAATTTCTTGGTGTTCACCTGACGGAGAATCTCACCTGGTCCCTCAACACCAGCTCCATAGCAAAGAAAGCCCAGCAGCATCTCTACTTTTTGCGAAGGCTGAGGGAAGTCCATCTCCCACCCCCCCATCCTCATCGTATTCTACAGTGGTTGTATTGAGAGCATCCTGAGCAACTGCATTACTGCCTGGTTCGGAAATTGCACCATCTCGGATTGCAAGACCCTGCAGCGGATAGTGAGGTCAGCTGAGAAGATCATCGGGGTCTCTCTTCCTGCCATCACGGACATTTACACTACACACTACATCTGCAAAGGAAACAGCATTATGAAGGACCCCATGCACCCCTCAAAATTTCTTCTCCCTCCTGCCATCTGGGAAAAGGCTCCGAAGCATTCAGTCGCTCATGACCAGACTATGTAACAGTTTCTTCCCCTAAGCTATCAGACTCCTCAATACCCGAAGCCTGGACTGACACCTTCCCCTACTGTCCTGTTTATTATTTATTGTAATGCCTGCACTTCTTTTGTGCACTTTATGCAGTCCAGTGTAGGTCTGTAGTCTAGTGTAGCTTTCTCTGTGTTGTTTTTTTATTACGTAGTTCAGTCTAGTTCTTATATTATGTCATGTAACTCCATGGTCCTGAAAAACATTGTCTCATTTTTTACTATGCACTGTACCAGCAGTTATGGTCGAAATGACAATAAAAGTTGACTTGACTTGACTTGAGACTAGAAGTAGGACATTTGGATGATCTAATGAGGATTTAGTCATATCTTTCATCTGGATGTAGAATGAATCTAACAATATTTATAGACAATGGATGGCCCTGAAGAAAGGTTTCAGCCAGAAACATCGACTGTTTATTGCCATCCATAGATTCTGCCTGACCTGCTGAGCTCCCCTGGCACATTATGAGTATTGCTCTAGATTCTCAGCATCTGCTGTACCTCTTAGGTTTATAGACAACAGATTTGTGATAAAGACCATTGGGGAAAAGTTTACAAAATGTGAACGTTTTTCTTTGCTGTAATGTATTTCATTATACCCTTCAATTAAATATTAAAATCAAATGTATGTGATCTTTCATTTTTCATTATATGCATACTCACAGTATGTATATTACAAGTAAAGCATGTAGAGCTTTCAAGCCGTATAAAATCAGAGCAATAGTTGGTCTGCACAACTATAAAAACTAAACTAGAGGGAATGTTGCTTATGAAGCACCTGTGACATTGAGCTTTCATTTGCCTGCCACTCTAATTCACCCCTCAATTCAAGATTGTTTAATATTATTTCCAGTACACAAATGTAAATGAGTACAAAATAATTGTTATCATGGATCTGATGCAGCAAAGTTCCAGAGTCTATCTAAATAAACTTAATACGCTTAAACTGGAAACAACAGGAGAGCAAGCCATTCAAGAAACTATAAATGATTAACCACTCTCTTTAAATAGCAATTAATCAATTCAGGTGCTCTTAAAAACCTCTGCACCCAATGCTCTTTGGGACCTGAAGAACTCATTACAGTCCCACCTGGTACCTGATGGCCATGGAGACCTGAAAATTTGAGCTCCAGGGATGAATTGGGAGACCTAAGGAACTCAAGAGGGACTTGGGGACCTTGAGACAGGAGGAACATTGAAAAACCCTTAGAAATATTGTAAAATTCTTGGAAACCTTAAAATCCTTGGAAGACCTGGTGGGCTGTTGGAGAACACCCCCCCCCCCCCACCCTGACATCCTTGGTAACCCTGAGAACCTAGATGATCTTGAGTATCTTTATAACCCAGAGAACGTTGGATGCTTAGAAACTACCTCGAGACCTGAAAATTTGAGTCCTTGAAAATATGAAACTTGAAACCTAGTGAAGGATCATTGAAGGATCTTGCTCACGGTGTTTACTCTTCACTATTTTACCAGAGGTAATTAGGATACAGAAGGCTAAACTCTCAGTTTTACAGATTTAGACAGCATAGATAGGTTCTTCTTATTACTAAGTCAGCTGGCTCCCTGTGAATCTGTTTTATTTGCTACCTGAAAGTTAATTTTTTTACAGCCTGTACCATTTTTTTCATCAAGAGGTTAAATATAAGGTAGCTTACTCTTGGTAGGGTTACTTGTGTGTTTCCACGCTCCAGCCAGGGATCAGGCTCTTCAGGGTTGCAAACACAAATTACTGTTTCAGGTGACGCTTGTGTTCTGGAACATTTGCTACCATTAGCATCACTCATCAGAACAGGCAGACAGGGATTATGTATTGTAAACAGTTAGTCCAACCCACTGCAGTTGTTGGTATGTAAACTAATTCAATTGTTCTAGATAATGCCCTTGCAAACATTGATTTGACTTTAACAAAACCATACCATTACTTTCAAGGAACAACATCAGTAAAGGGCAAGTTCTTCCAAATTTTACACTATTGGTTAGAAAGCTGATTTTGTTGAATCAAGCAAACCTTACTGTTAACCTTGCTTGAAGCACTCAATTGTTATGCAGATCAGAGTCACAGAGCCCCCCAAGCTGGAAAAACTCAGAACGTAGATCAGAGGCACTCGAGACATAAACTTGAGAATCTCACACTGTGACATTCTCACCTAAAGCCGACCACTGTTCAACCTGCACTGGCGGGGTCCTTCTCTCGAGAGAGCTGGCATCATCAGAACCCAAAGGTGGAAGAATGATTGACTCCAATGTAGAGATGGTGACGAAAGTTTACTCATAATTATTCCAAAAGAACATCTGTGGCTTGGCTAACTGACACCACAAGAAGAAACATTCTCAAAGCTAGGACCCTGTGATTAGAGCTAATGAGGTGTCAATTTAAATAATGCAAGAAGCATGAAATACACTTATCAAGCTTCAACAGAAAGCACCAGGAAACTGAATTACAAAGATCAAGTTGCTCAAGAAA
Source organism: Hypanus sabinus (assembly GCF_030144855.1). Taxonomy (NCBI): domain Eukaryota; kingdom Metazoa; phylum Chordata; class Chondrichthyes; order Myliobatiformes; family Dasyatidae; genus Hypanus; species Hypanus sabinus. The sequence goes on along the minus strand of NC_082717.1, from coordinate 57,331,411 downwards.
CCCTTAGGAACAATAAATGATTAAAATTTCTCATTAAACTACAATTAACCAATTCAGGTTTCCTAAAACCCTTGGTACCCATCGCTCTCTGCCACTATGCATCGATCCAAAGCGCTCTTTACTTGTCCAGCTATCTCAATCCCTGAAATAATTTCTTTGCTTAACCTTGCTCTGTTCACCTTGTTGGTGAATCTACAAGATTGTCCTAAGATTGTGGAGATGGTCATCTCCTTCCATCATTGCAGTCTTTGCAGTGATAGTGCTGGGATAGGGTTAGGAGAGATATTTCAAGTTATTTCCATTATCGTTGGGAAAACAAAGCCATTTTCTTTTCTTTTATGCTTTCCTGATTCTATCTGTAATGTCTGGCTCCGTCTATTCCCGAGAACTATATTCCTTATGAAGAACTTCACCTATGTGCTTAGGACCTATACATTAGACTTGTATATTTTTATTGCACACATAAGTGAAGTTTGAAATGAATTATGCAAACTGAGGGCAGAAATAAGTATAACACAGCAGAGTATCATTGATGAAGGTGAAGTAGCTTTGTGTTGCTCTTTCCATTTCTATTGTTGTAAATTCTTACCAGGATTTTTCCTTTCACAGTTTCTGTAATATACTTGCACTGCTTTCCCCCCTTTGACATTTTCTCTTCCTTTATTCTTTCATTGCTTTTCTTTAATTATTTTCTGTTTTGATTTTTTTTCTTTTGAAGTGGTGAGTTAAGTGCTAGCAGGGCCACAGGCAATAAAAATAATAAATCAGGATAAATGGATGTCAAGATATAACTCTCTTGGCTCTGTTCAAGGCAATATTCTTACTGTGTGCCACCAAAGTATTTGCCTAATAATATCATTTATTATAAAATTAATGTACCAATGCCATGGATGTGACTGCATTTTGCTTTGTTTAGCATCTGTTTAAGACTGCAGTCCTCCAGAGTTTTTATTATAAAAGTACTGAAAAAGCAAAAAGCTGACCAGATTTGAATGCATTCTACTTAGCTGTTGATAGACTTACTGGTTCTTATCTCTGAGTTTAAAGCCAGCAGACCTAAGCACGCCTGTCAGCCTTTACCCAGTGACCCAGATGGAAAACCAGGATTTTAAGTATAGATTGAAACTCCAGCCCTCCCTTCAGCCTGAAAGTAGTCGAGGAGAGGGGGAAGGGGTGGGGGAGAATCAATGACTAAGTGCTGCTCTGGGTCTGAAGCTGCCAATTGCATCTTGAAAGGTCTTGTTCTATACAAAGCTCTCTGATCATCTGAGAAATGGCTTTTCATTGGATGTCATATGTGGGAGTGTGCTGCAACACAAAGTCTGCTCAAAAACATGCTCCCCAGTATATTTGAGTGTTGTACTGAAAGTCACCACCTTCATACTGTGATCACACCATATCATTTATTATGTTATGTTATTATGTTCATTAGTTAGATCTATGATGATACATCATCATTTTACTAAATAGTGTTTATTAAATAAAAACTAAAGAAAATGCCTGTGCCAAGATATCCAAATTTCCTTTAGAAATAATGATGCCCCTTTACCAGACCTGTGATCTGACAGTGATCTATCACAATTAAGGTTTTGATAATGTGTTAAAAGGTTGTAAATTAGTCTTCTATATTAGCATGCAACCTCATATATAACTAGCACAAGGCATTGAAAAATTATACTTACAATGTCTTAAAAATTTGAGACCATCTGTCAAAAATATCAAAATACATCTTTATCGTATTCATGTTTTACCCATACAGAATAAATATGATAAATAGAGAGGGAAGATACACTGTACAATAGAAAACTAATTCAATACTCATTGGGAAGAAGATATGATTGAACAGCAGTACTATACTCACAGGGAAAATTATGGCCCTTTTTTGATTTTTAATTGAATCATTTCCAACACTATACCTTAATAAAATACATTATGCTCCCATAAGCACATCATTGCTTTATTGAAGACTGCTGGAAAATAATTATGGTTTCTAGAAAATAATTAGTTTGTCTATTGAGGCTAATTCAGTGGAGAATGTTAAATTATTCTGACCTGTATATTCATTACCAGTGTCAACATCGTTTGGAACGGAATTTATAATAGAATATCAAATGTAACAAAAACTGAGACTTCAAAGTCCACAAAGATCTTTAGATTGCTGGATTAAAGCTGGTCTTTGCTGTGTAGTACAGAGAGTTAGCACTGTTATTATGTCTGAGAATAATGAAACACTATTTGCTATTTTACACAGTGCATTGTGGGATTTTGCCTTCTCTTGACCAAAAGGTTAACCTCAGCAAAATCTGCCTTTTTTCCATCAATGATGGCATCTTGTCTTTGGGTTTTTGAACCATCCTGTAAACCTGTTAGTGCAAAAAAAAAAACGCAACTGACATGCTTTGCATATGAACATGTGAATATACAAATAAAGAGCAGGGATAGATCAATCAACCCCTTGGGTCTGTTCTGAAATAGTGGCAGAGTATATTTATTCATTTCTATGACTTAGCCTGCTTAGAGCTCTGCAGCTGTCTGGATGGAGTTTGCCTGTTCTTCCTGATGTTGTGGTTTCCTCCCAAATGCCAAAGATGTGCTAGTTGATCAGTAAATTGACTCTGGTAAGTGAGTGAGGGAAGTTGGTGGAAATGGGGGAAGAAATGTGATTAATAAAGATTCAGGCAACATGGAAGCAACCCTTCGGCCCACTAAACACATACTAAGCAATATATATACACACATAGGTATCCTATTTTATTCTCCTCCTAATTCCTTCAATTCTCCTCAGATTTACCATTTAATCAGACTCCATAAAATTTACTGTGATCAATTAACCCACTGACACACTCAGTTCTCAGCTGTGAGGTTGGTTGGCTAATGTAAACAATATTGTCAGATTTGACTAAATGGCCTGTAACTCTAACTGTGTTTCTCTTCCCACAGGTGCAGCATGACCTGCTGAGTATTCTCAGCATCTGGAGTTTTTTTTTCGACTTTCCTTAGCAGAAAGGAAATGCACCTTTGGAAAGGATGGGAAATCAGTAATGGCATGTAAGAGATACCCAATGCCCAATCAATACAGACATACAATGTCATAAATGTCCTCCTTGATACGAAGCAGTTTGAAAATGCCCCTTAGCTTCACCCGGGTCCTAACTCTTACACAAGCCTATAAGATCTAGGCCTGCTTTAGATTCCCTCACAGGTTTGTCGCAGTTGTACCCAGAGAGAGACATTGTGAGCTGCACCCAGGGTACACACCCCTAAGAATCACCTGCAACAAAAAAATAGTTATTTACAGGCCTGTTTCCTGAAATGAACAATTCAGTTATTAAGAATGAGCACCTTTAAATTATCTTGAAATCTTTTCCAGGAATGCCAGGGAAATCTCAGTGTCTCTCAGCATTTCCATGTGGGCAAGCAGCTGCACAGCACATGTTTTCCTTGTCCAGAAAATGGTAGGGCCATCACTCTGCACTTGTGTTAGAGAATCTGCTTGCTGAACCAAGCTTCCATTTATTTGAATAGGTGAAATAACTGCAAACAAATAAAGTCATGAAAACCAAGTTACATTTTTAAATTAAATACTTTTTCTGTTTTAAGTGTATTGTATTTATTTTAGTCCTTTAAAATTTAACACTTTTGAAAGGGTTTGAATGCCAGGCTCATTCTCAAATGTTCTACACATTTATCAAGGCTCTAATAGTTGTTAATGACTTATTCAGATTTCCTGGGACTGGTCTGGTTCTTGTCCTGTCACGTAATAGAGGACTTCACCAAGGACTTCATCAGGATGGTTTCAGTAAGGACATTGCCAATAGGAAATAGGCCAACAACATTGAACATGGACAGTGAGCGCAGGCAGCTCACTGTGGTATGGAACGTGTGGGCAAAAATTTCAACAGTAAGTTCTGTGTTGGAAATTGAACATCTCTGAAATATTCTTGAATCATTTAGTGCACCCCATGGTCATCTTTGTAACAATAACTTCTAAGAGCTCCTCAGGCCTGAGTTATTAGTTCCAGCATTTTCTGTTTTCACTTAAAGGGATTGTAAAGGCCTGATACCAATTCCTTTCAGCTCATAAGATACAAGTCAATTGAGTTGGTGTCATCAGAATAAGATTTATTATCAGTGCTTATGACATGAAATTTGTTGTTTTATGGGAGAAGAACAGTGCAAAGACATAAAAATCTATAAGTTTTAAAAATCAAAGAGCAAAGTTGGTTAAAGATGAAATACTAAGTCTAGACGAGGAAAGCCAAAGATAAGACAAGTCACAATCATGTTACTTAGTCAAAAAAGGATTTGTTCAGTATCCTATCTACTTACGATTATGCCACTCAAGGAGGTAAGATAATTGGTCTGGTTACGCACAAGATACATTTGTCAGCTCCGTGAAACGGGGTATTTAATTTCATGCATGAAAAGGAAAAAAAAAACTGAGATCCAGGTGGGTCCTTCATTCCATGCTTGACATATCATGATCAACAAGAAAACCAAGAATATTGTTGTTTCCCTACTTACGGTTTGAAGTGAATTGTCACTTCTGTTGCAGATTGTATGCCTACTTTATACTATAAGCTGTGATAATAACTGGCATTCCCTTCTGAATCCTTTGAAGTGACCTGTGATTCCTCAGGGAAAAATGAGTACCTTACCCTTTGTTCTCTGAAATGCTGTTTGAGTTGAATTCTAGATGGAAGCACTTGATGAAAGTTCTGCTGGAATGTCTATTCATCTGTTCAGTTTAATTTGACTAGTGAATTGATTGATGTGTGAGTTCAGTCTCATCATTGCTGCTTCACTCACTCTTAATCTGTTGCCCATTTAGTTTCTTGGCTACACAGCCTTTAGAATTGTGTGTAGAGTATGTTTGCATGCAGTGAACTTCTGAACTTCTTATAAAGGTTCAGAATGCAGGCCTCAACACATCTGGCAGTGTACAAACTTCTAAAAGATGTGAAGAAAACTTGGCACATTTTCACCTGAAAGTCTGAAAACTATGGCTAGTGGAACAAAGTTATACTTTTATTCTGCTTCAATGGTTCTAGTGGCTTGAAAATTGTTAGCAGAAAAGGGTCATAAAACCTGCATATAAAATTGTGCATTAAATAGTGTATGTTTGGGGCTTGCAGCAGCTTTCTTACAAGGCCCTGAGTTCTGGCTTATTTGCCTGTAGCTGGATAGGCACTAGGCAACACAATCACTGCAAATATTTTCTATTTTGAAGTTTTGAGGAAGTAGATTGAGAATAGAGGGTTAAGGAGTGAACATTGGTGAACACCAGGAACATGGTTTTAGGTAAATATTTGTCATTTTGAAGTGTCAAGGAAGTAGATTAAGATCAGAGAGTCAAGGAGTGAACATTGGTGAAGACTAAAAATGTGGTTTTAGGTGGGTAGTAAGGAATAATAGGAAGGGATTGGGGAAAAGAGGGTTACCATCAGCAGCATGCTGGGGAGTGGGTTACTGGAGATGGCTCAGCTATGGAAGCAATTGAGGAATATTCTGGAGGAAATTTAAGGGATTGGAGAATAAGAGGCGGGTCAAGCTGATGAACTGGGAGATTGAGGAAGTGATTAGAGATGTCAGGGAATGGTTCAAAGTGGGCTTGATGATCAATGTGTTGGCAGATATGGTGGCTAGGAAGGTGAAACAAACAATGAAAAGGTTAAAAAAGGCATGCTGGGGCAAGGTGAGTGGTACCACTTCCCCAAATATGACCTTGCAATGCCATTCAGTTTAATTTACATTGAAACAGGTATTAACACTTCAAGAATGACTGGCTTCAGCCATTGAGGCCACACTATTCAGCAGCCTTACTTACACCACAAAATTTGAATTGAATTGACTGGAATGGAATTGACTTTATTACTTACATCCTGCAAATACATGAGGAGTAAAAATCTTTACGTTATGTTTCCATTCGAATATGCGATGTGCAATTGTAGTGATTTATAATAAATATTATGTACAACGGGATAGTCAATATCACATAGAAATACAATAGCATCAGCATGAATTAATCAGTCTGATGGCCTGCTGGAAGAAGTTGTCCCAAGAGCCTGTTGGTTCCGGCTTTTATGCTGCAGTACCACTTCCTGGATGGTAGCAACTGGAACAGTTTGTGGTTGTGGTGACTCAAGTCCTCAATGATCCTTTGGGCCCTTTTTACACACCTGTCTTTGTAAATGTCCTGAATAGTGAGAAGTTCACATCTACAGATGCGCTGGGCTGTCCGCTCCACTTTCTACTGAGTCCTGCGATTGAGAACAGTTGAATACAGTTCCCATACCAGGCAGTGATGCAGCCAGTCAGGATGCTCTCAATCATAGAAAGTTCTTAGAATTTGGGGGGCCATACTAAACTTCCTCAACTGTCTGAGGTGAAAGAGACACTGTTGTGCATGTTTCATCGCACAGCTAGTATGTACAGACCACGTGAGATCTTCGGTGATGTTTATGTCGAGGAACATAAAGCTGTTCACCCTCTCAACCCCAGATCCATTGATGTCTATAGGGGTTAGCCTGTCTCCATTTCTCCTGTAGTCCACAACCAGTGCCTTTGTTTTGCGACGTTGAGGGAGAGGTTGTTTTCTTGACACCACTGTGGTAGGATGATGACTTCCTCTCTGTAGGCTGCCTCATTATTATCTGAGATGAGGCCAATCAGTGTAGTGTCATCAGCAAATTTAATTAGCAAATTGGAGCTGTGGGTGGCGACACAGTCATGGGTATTCAGAGAGTAAAGAAGGGGGCTTAGTACACAGCCCTGAAGGGCACCTGTGTTGAGGGTCAGAGGAGAGGTGAGTGAGCCCACTTTTACCACCTGCCGGAATAGGGTAACAGGATTTAACCAGGATATCAAAAGAAGGACGAATACCAGTTTGATTTCACTAATCATGCTTAGCCTCCTTCATTTACATGCTTGTCCTTCATGCAGAGAGCCCAGATCCAGCAATTTGCTTTCCTTGAACAAAGGGCCTGGTCACATTTAGTGATCACATATTTACAAAACTTTGAATCCACAATGTAAAAGCATCTTACAATCTGCTGCTAAATTCACACCTTTGTGAAAAACTGTGAATTCTCCTATTTATATTCACAATTCTTTTATTTGTTACCTTGCCTGGTGTTCTTACAAATGAGCATTTTAGTAATTTAGGATAAGAATTGGAAGGGTTTCTAGGCTGTGTAAAGATTGGCCAGAATGGTAAAAGTTAAATTAGGCTTTTTCTAATAAAATTATCAGTTCCTATTGGACCAAATAGAATTGTCTGCTTCAGTATTTCTATGATTTAGAGTTTAATTGTTGCTCAAATTTCCAGCAACTGTTCAGCTTCTGCCTGGGTACGCACAAACCATTAGTTTAGCCTCCATGACTATTGCTGCTCCCCTGACAATTCCAGACCTTTGGCTCAGGGTTCAACCCAAGCCAGTTACTGGCTCACCTTTTGTCAACAGAACTGCTGCTTGGCTCATCATTCACTGGCACTGCAACTTCCAGCCTAGGTTTCATTGTCAATCCTGGCACGGCTTCACTTTCCAGAGCCAGCTGTGGCATTTAGCCAGCATCTGTCACCATCCCAACACAATAATTCAGCTCTGGTTGCTAATTCCACTTGAAGCTCATTGCTCATGTCAGTACTCATTCCCAGTTTAGTCTTTTTAGCTTTGCAAATTTATTTTCTTGGAAAAAAGTCTCCACTCATTTCAGTGCCATTTTCCCTCACGTAAGGGTATTTGTTTTCACTGAACATGCCCGCTTTTTCTCTGATTTTATCTCCAGGGAGATACACACCACTCCAATCTTATTCTGCTTCCTCTACCATACTCTTCAACCACGTCTTCCATGAGATCATTCTTTGCTTCTGATTAATTCCCTGCTGCTGAGAAAGGAGTGCAGCAAAATCGAAACCCGACGACCAAAAGCGACAGATTGAGAATGTGGTTACATATCTGCTTAGATGGGTGCAGACAGCCATTCTCAGGACGTGCCCAAAGCTGGTCTTGAACTTGCAAAGAATGAGCCCATGCTTGGCCAAAGTTCCTTCTCTAAAACTGCTATCTTCAGACTTGTTAAGACTTTCGAATACCTGATAAAATACCTGGTTGGGTTTTGAGGGACTGTGCAACACAGATCCTAACAGATACCTTCAACATCTCCTTGGAATAGTCCACTATTCCCTTAGGCACAAAGGCAGTCACCATCATCCCAGTGCTTAAGAGGGTTATAATAACCTGTCTTAATGACTTCTGTCCTCAACAATAATGGAGTGCTTTGAATAGTTGGTTATGGATTACATCGTCCCATATTCCTGCAACATTGGACTCTTTCCAGCTCAATTATCTCTCAAATCGATCCACTGATGATGCTACAGCCTTTGCCTTCCACTTGGTCATGTCCCACCTGAAAAATTGTGCCTCATACATCAGGATACGGTTTATCAACTTCAGCTCAGTGTTTAATATGATTATTCCTCAGAGTCTGGAAGATTAACTGTCCTTGTTGTGTTTCAACGCCTCTCTCTGTAACTGGATCTCGGACTCTTTGACAGGAAGACCCCAGTCAGTCTGTGTTGGCTGCAACACCTCTCGCTCCATCACATTGAGCACTGTCAGCCCCGGGACTGAGTGCTCATCTCACTGTTGTTCACTCCGCTGGCACGCGACTATACCATTAGCTCCAGTTCAAACCAAATCATCGGCTTCACTGGTGACACCACAGTGGTTTGCCTCATCAACAATGACATTGAGACGGGGTGCAGTGAGGAGCTAGAGCGGCTGGTTGAATGATGCCAGCACAACAACTTGGGTCTCAATGTTAACAACATGATTGGAGTGTGCAGCCTGACCATTCTTCACTGCACGTCCATGGGGGAGCTCCAAGTTTTTATGAATGCACATTATGGATGATCTTATCTGGTCCCTTAATACCACCTCTTTGGGCAAGAAAGCACAGCAGTGTCTCCACTTCCTGAGGAGACTGCAGTGAGCAAAGTTTCAAACCTTCACACCCTCCCATCCCTGTCCCTACTTTAAATAATTTTTACATTGAGAGTGTCCTGACCAGCTGCATCACCGTCTGATAGAGGAATTGCAAGACATCTGACTGCAAAACCATACAAAGGAATGTGAGGACTACTGAAAAGATTATTAGGGTCTCTCTTCCACTCATTTGAAATATTTACCAGGAGTACAGCATATGCAGGACCCATGGCATTGTCAATAATCCCTCCCATCCACCCAACAATCTCCTTGACATCCTACCATCAGGCAGGAGATACCGTAGCACTAGGACAAGGACTGTTAGGATGGGGAAACAAATTTTTCTCCACAGGCCATGAGACTAGGAAGTTGATTGGTGAAAGAGTTACAGGGCTGGAGATGGGATAATCTAATAGGCGAAGACAGAAGGCCATGGAAGTAAGATTTTCTTGTGTTTGTCTCAATCAAACTCCCAGTGCTTTACTCCATCCCTCCCCCTCCCAGTTTCACCTATCACCTTCTACTTCTCTCTCCTCTCCCCTCACCTTTTAAATCTACTCATCTTTTTTTTTCTCTCCGGTCCTGCCAAATGGTCTCAGCCCGAAATGTTGACAGTACTTTTTTCCATCGATACTGCCTGGCTTGCTGAGTTCCTCCAGCATTTTGTGTGTGTTGCTCGGATTTCCAGCATCTGCAGATTTTCTCTTGTTTGGACATTGGTTCACCATAGGGATAAGAGTCTTCAGTGCAGCTATATTACTGCTTCTCATCCTTCATTGTCACTTTCCACATGACAACATGCACTTTCCTCTGTAAACCTCGTTTTTTTTTACAATATTTTTATTCAGAAGAAAAAAAACAAGATTTACAGAGTGTAACACATAGATGCATCTCAACATAACTTGTGTACATTCATATATTGTAATAAAATTGATCAAAATGTTATAGCACAACACATAAAGGTATACCACTCTGTAATCAAAAATTTAAAGATAAGTCATACACCGTAAAAAAAAAATTATATAAAAAAAAGTCAACCCCCTACCAACTACCAAAGAAAAAAGCTGATGGATGATAATGGATAATTAGAAAAAAAAGACAAATTCGCTTAAGAAGAGAAGATAAAAATATACATAAAAGTCTGTGCACTGTTAAACTTTATAAATTGGAAAAGTAATTTAGGAATCTCGCTTCAGATGTACGTAAGATCTCAAACTCCTGCTCGTGAACAGCATTGCAGGTTTTTGATTTGTTGTCACATGAACAGAGTTCTGATACACAAAAAGGAAATTTTGCACCTTGTGCTGTCCTTCTTGTCCATAACTTTAGTGGACTTCTTGAAGGTTTGGATAAACCTTTCAGCTAACCCATTCATTGCTGGGTGGAGAGGGGCTGACTTGAAATATCTGATCCCATTTTTCTCCATGAACAGTCATGTATTGTGGTCTGTTTTCACTTACAACTTGTTTTGGTGAAGATAGTCGTCAGAGTGGAGACAGTCTTTGCTGGTTGCCTTCATTGGTAAAACCTCCATCTACTTCAAATGAGCATCCACAGCAATCAGAAACACAGAGCCCATGAATGGGCCAGCAAGTCAATATGTACTCTTCAGGCCATTCCTAAAGGTGAAACAGTGCCTCTGGGAGACTCATTTTGAACTTTGTGGCATCCCAAACAGCTTTGGGCTAAGTCTTCAGTCTGCTTATCTATTCCTGGCCGTCACACATAGCTCCGGGTGAGACTCTTCACCTTGACTGTACCCAGGTGTCCTTCATGCAGATTCTCTAACACTCTGGTGCACAGTTCAGAGGGAACCACAACATGAGATCCACACATCAGCGTTCTTTGACATACCGATAGTTGGTCCCGTCTCACTGAGAACTCTGGAAACGTAGGGTTAACATGAGCTGGCCATCCTTGCATTGTGATCTCATAGACTTTTGACAATGTCAGGTCATTCCTTATTTCCCTTTGTATTTCAGAATTTGTTAGCAGCAACTGGTCCACCACCACTGTGTGGAACATTTCTACTGGGTCACAGAACTTCCCTTCTTCAGTTGCCAGTAGTGGAAAATGTGCCAAGCCATTAACATTGCTGTGTTGTTTGGTACCCTTGAACTTGATAACGTAAGAGTGGGCTCCTAGGAACAGTGCTCAATATTGTAACTAGGTGGCAGTCATCACTGGAATTTCTTTCCTAGGATTGAAAATGGACACAAGGGGCTATTGATCCGTCACTAGCGTAAACTTTTGTCCATAGAGGTAGAGGTGGAACTTCTTTATCTCCTATACTAAACTAAGGTTCTCTCAGTTGATCTGCGCTAAGTTGTGTTCTGCCCTTGTCAGTGATTTTGAAGCAAATGCAATCAGATGTTCAGATCCATCTTTCATAGTCAGTGACAAAAAGGCTCTCATACCATAAAGGGATGCACCAATCAGATGGGCAGGGATGGGTCAAAATGTGTGTGTAGTTCATCTGATGTTAATAGTCTCTTTGTTTCCTTGAATGCTTTTTCACATCTTTCTGACCATTCACACTATGTTCCTGTCTGCATCAGTGTGTTCAATGGGTGCAGCACTGTAGCACTGTTTGGGAGAAGCTGGTGGTAATATTTTACAAGACCCAAGTATGACCTGAGTTGTGACACATTTTCCGGTTTGGGTGCCTGTAGCACTGCTTCAATCTTCTCTTCTGACTGATATAAGCCATGTTTGTCAATGACGTGGTCACTATATGAGGTTTCATTCTTGAAAATCTTACATTTCTCTCTCTTTACACGCAGACCGTACTCACTCAGCCTGGTAAGCATTTTGCCAAGGTTCTCGAGGTGCTCTCCATCATTTTAGCTAGTCATGATGATGTCAAGGTAACATTGTGTTCCTGGGATATCCTGGAGCGCATGGTCCATTGCTCTTTGCCAAATTTCTGGAGCTGATGTGATGCCACAGATGATTATATTTTAACAGTCTCTTGTGAGAAACTTCCTCCTTGACTCCTCAATCTCCATTTGCAGATAAGGTTGTGACGTCAACCTTTGAAAACATCCTCTGCCTGACAGAGATGCAAAGATGTCTTATATTAATGGCAGGGGTTACTGAACAGTATGATTAATGCTCACTTTGAAATCCCCATATTTGCGAACAGCTCAGTCTTCCCTTTCTTGGTCACCAGGACAATGGGCATGGTACAATCACTCCACTCAGCCTTGGAGAGAATTCCAGATGCCTACAAGTTCTGAAGTTCATTCACTTTAGGATGTAGTATATAATGCACTGGCCGTGCTTATTGGAATCTTGGTGGTGTTGCTTCATTCATATCTATTCTGGCCTTCATGCATTTCTGATTACCAAAACCCTTCTCAAACACCTTCTCATTAGCATTAAGCAGCTGTGATAGCTTCTAGTTAGTGCTATCATCTGGGCTGTAGTTGCCTATTGATGTCACATTAAGAGCTTTGATTGATTACCAGTCTAGTTGGATTTTTCTCAGCCATTTTGGTACACACTGGTAACAACGACATAGGTAGGAAAAGGGAGGAGGTCCTGAAAATAGACTACAGGGAGTTAGGAAAGAAGTTGAGAAGCAGGACCTCAAAGGTAGTAATCTTGGGATTACTGCCTGTGCCACGTGACAGTGAGTATAGGAATAAAATGAGGTGGAGGATAAATGCGTGGCTGAAGGATTGGAGCAGGGAGCAGAGATTCAGATTTCTGGATCATTGGGACCTCTTCTAGGGCAGGTTTGACCTGTAGAAAAGGATGGGTTGCACTTGAATCTGAGGGGGATCAATATCCTGGTGGGGAGGTTCGCTAAAGCTATAGGGGAGAGTTTCAACTGGAATTGCTGGGGGGTGGGATCCAAACTGAAGTGACGGAGGAAAGGGAGGTTGGCTCACAAAACAGAGGAAATTTGGAGACAGTTCAAAAGGGAGGATAGACAGGTGATAGAGAAGGGACGCACTCAGTCTGATGGTTTGAGATGTGTCTATTTTAATGCGAGGAGTATCATGAATAAAGCGGATGAGCTTAAAGCATGGATCAGTACTTGGAGCTATGATGTTTTGGCCATTACAGAGCCTTGGATGGTTCAGGGCCATGAATGGCTACTTCAAGTGCCAGGCTGTAGATGCTTCAGAAAGGATAGGGAGGGAGGCAAAAGAGGTGGGGCGTGGCACTGTTGATCAGAGATAGCGTCACGGCTGCAGAAAAGGAGCAAGTCATGGATGCATTGTCTATGGAGTCTCTGTGGGTGGAAGTTAGGAATAAGAAGGGGTCAATAACTCTACTGGGTGTTTTTTATAGACCACCCAATGGTAACAGGGACATCAAGGAGCAGATAGGAAGACAGATTCTGGAAAGGAGTAATAACAGGGTTGTTGTGGTGGGAGATTTTAATTTCACAAATATTGATTGGCATCTCCCTAAAGTAAGGGGTTTAGATGGGGTGGAGTTTGTTAGGTGTGTTCAGGAAGGTTTCCTGACACAATATGTAGATAAGCCTACAAGAGGAGAGGCTGTACTTGATCCGGTATTGGGAAATGAACCTGGTCAGGTGTCAAGTCTCTCAGTGGGAGAGCATTTTGGAGATAGGGACCACAATTCCATCTCCTTTACCATAGCATTGGAGAGAGATAGAAACAGACAAGTTAGGGAAACTTTTAATTGGAGTAAGGAGAACTATGAGGCTATCAGGCAGGAACTTGGAAGCATAAATTGGAAACAGATGTTCTCAGGGAAATGTACAGAAGAAATGTGGCAAATGTTCAGGGGATACTTGCATGGGGTTCTGAGTAGGTACATACCAAAGAGACATGGAAAGGATGGTAGGGTAAAAGATCCACGGTGCACAAAGGCTGTTACGAATCTAGTCAAGAAGGAAAGAAGAGCTTACAAAAGGTTCAAAAAACTACGTAATGATATGAATCTGGAAGATTATAGGGCTAGCAGGAAGGAGCTTAAGAATGAAATTAGGAGAGCCAGAAGGGACCATGAGAATGCCTTGGCTGGCAGAAATAAGGAAAACCACAAGGCTTTCTACAAGTATGTGAAGAGCAAGAGGATAAGACATGAGAGAATAGGACTGATCAAATGTGACAATAGAAAAATGTGTATAGAAACGGAGGAAATAGCGGAAGTATTTAATGAATACTTTGCTTCAGTATTCACTACAGAAAGGATCTTGGCAATTGTAGGGATGACTTGCAGTGGACTGAAAAGCTTGAGAATGTAGAGATTAAGAAACAGGATGTGCTGGAGCTTTTGGAAAACATCAAGATGGAAAAGTCACCGGGACTGGACAGGATATACCCCAGGCTACTGTGAGAGGTGAGGGAGGAGATTGCTAAGCCTCTGGCGATGATCTTTGCATCATCAATGAGGATGGGAGAGGTTCTGGAGGATTGAAAGGTTGTGGATGTTGTTTCCTTATTCAAGAAAGAGAGTAGGGTTAGCCCAGGAAATTATAGGCCAGTGAGTCTTACTTCAGTTGTTGGTGATGGAGAAGATCCTGAGAGGCAGGATTTATGAACATTTGGAGAGGCAGAATATGATTAAGAATAGTCAGCATGGCTTTGTCAAGCCTGATTGAATATTTTGAGGATGTGACTAAGCACATTGATGAAGGTAGAACCATAGATGTAGTGTATATGGATTTCAGCAAGGCATTTGATAAGCTACTCAATGCAAGGCTTATTGAGAAAGTAAGGAGGCATGGGATCCAAGGGGGTATTGTTTTATGGCCCACAGAAGGCAAAGAGTGGTTGTAGATGGGTTATATTCTGCATGGAGGCCAGTGACCAGTGGTGTGCCTCAGGAATCAGTTCTGGGACCCCTACTCTTTGTGATTTTTATAAATGACCTGGATGAGGAAGTGGAGGGATGGATTAGTAAATTTGCTGATGATACAAAGGTTGGGGGTGTTGTGGATAGTGTGGAGGGCTATCACAGCTTACAACGGGACATTGATAGGACGTAAAACTGGGCTGAGAAGTGACAGATGGTGTTCATCCCAGATAAGTGTGAGGTGGTTCATTTTGGTAGGTCAAATATGATAGCAGAATATAGTATTAATGGTAAGACTCTTGGCAGTGTGGAGGATCAGAGGGATCTGGGAGTCTGAGTCCATAGGACACTCAAATCTGCTATGCAGGTTGACTCTGTGGATAAAAAGGCCAATGGTGCATTGGCCTTCATTGATTGTGGGATGAGTTTAAGAGCCAAGAGGTAATGTTGCAGCTATATTGCACCCTGGTCAGACCCCACTTGGAGTACTGTGCTCAGTTCTGGTTGCTTCACTACAGGAAGGATGTGGAAACCATAGAAAGGGTGCAGAGGAGATTTACAAGGATGTTGCCTGGATTGGGGAGCATGCCTTATGAGAATAGATTGAGTGAACTTGGCTTGTTCTCCTTGGAGCGATGGAGGATGAGAGGTGACCTGATAGAGGTGTACAAGATAATGAGAGGCATTGATAGTGTGGATAGTCGGAGCTTTTCCCCAGGGCTGAAATGGTTAGCACGGGAGGGCATAGTTTTAAGGTGCTTGGAAGTAGGTACAGAGGAGATGTCAGGAGCAAGTTTTTTATGCAGAGAGTTATGAGTGTGTGGAATGGGCTGCCGGCAATGGTGGTGGAGGTGGAAACAATAGGGTCTTTTAAGAGATTCCTGTGTGGATACTTGGAGTTTTGAAAAATAGAGGGCTATGGGTAAAGCCTAGATAGTTCTAAGGTAGGGACATGTTCGGCACAGCTTTATGGGCTGAAGGGCCTGTATTGTGCTGTTTGTTTTCTATGTTTCTATGTTTCTACTTACATCTGAAAAGAGTAGGCTGTCCACTTTTTGATACATAAAGCTTCAACTGCTGTTTTTGGCCTCTATACATCACCTTCACTTTTTGTTTTCCTTTGCGGGACACTTTTTCGCTTGTGTAGGACTTTAGCATCACTGAGGTCTTCTCTAGTGGTACCTTAGAAAACATTCTGTTGTAGTTGGCCTCTGAAATTACGGGCAAAGCTAACCATGTATTCAGCTCCATTTTCTGTTTTACACCAGACATATCTATTGTGATCCGTATGACTTTGTGATCTACTTCACAAACTCTAT
The DNA here is from genome assembly GCF_030144855.1 of Hypanus sabinus. Lineage (NCBI taxonomy): Eukaryota > Metazoa > Chordata > Chondrichthyes > Myliobatiformes > Dasyatidae > Hypanus > Hypanus sabinus. Next base: position 57,315,324 of record NC_082717.1, on the reverse strand, counting down.
GCAGTTCTAAGAATGACAGCTCAGTTTTGTCACTACCTGTGTTGTCTGATTCTATTTCAGCTTTGGTCACTTTATGCATTTGCTTAGCTTTGTATTTGAACTTTTTCATTCGTGTGGGTTTTTCTCTTTGGTTGTGCTTTTTGTCTGTCTTGCACATTCCCTCTATGTGACAATTTCTGCCAAGTTTTTCTTTGAACCAGCAGTTATCATGGAAGTACTTGCAACATCATTAACATTTTCAGCTTTTTGCACCATTCAGGGATATTTTGTGCATTTCACATTATAACCTTTTCTGTAGTTCTGCTGCATCCTTTGCTGCAGTCTCTAATGATATTACAATGGTCAATGCCTGTTTAAAGTTAGGTCTCTTTCTGACAGCAGCCTCTTTTGAGTGCTTTGACTATGAATGCCACATACAAGCCTGTCCTTTAATTCATCAGAGAGTCCATCTCTAAAGTCACAGTCCTGGGAAAGGTTGCACAGTTCTGCAGTGTATTCTGAAATGCTTTCATCCTTTGACTCGTTCCTTTTGTAAAAGCTAAATCTCTCAGCTATTACTGGTGGGTTAGGGCTCAAATGACTTAGTAAAATTGTACAAATTTTGTTGAATATCTTGCTTGCTTGCTTTTCAGGGTTACTAAGTTGTGTAAGAGACTGTAATTGTTGCACCCATTAAGCTAAGAAGTGTGGAGGTTTCCTTTTGCTAATCCATATCATTTGTCTTACAATACAGTTTGACCCTTTCAATATATGACTCCCAGACTTCATTAGCACTATTAAATTTGTCACTTTTCCCAACTAAAACCATCACCACATTTTGCTGTGCACTATTCAGTTATGCATGCATCCCTTTGTTAGCATCCATGGCCTACTCTGTACTGTTTAACTCTTCGTTTCGTCCCGTAACTGTCGGTGCAGTTGGCGATATTCTCTGACATTTCGGTTCGTATTTGTCGCCGATTTGTTGTAGCTTTGCAACTACATATCAATTAAAATAAAAGCATGCAAGCAAGAGATGGCTTTAACTGGTATATTCACATTGCACTGAGAGAGAGAGAGAGAAATGTGCATGCATAGACAACATGTCAATGCGTATGCGTAGACAACAGTCCATATGCAGTGCTAAGGGGAGTCATTGCTCTAAAAGAAATAGATCTGTACATTAAAGACTGAATCCTAGAGGGTGGCAGCAGAGATGAGAAGGGTGGTCAATGTTGCCTAAAACTCATCTCCACTGATAGTATTGAATGTATTCAACTTCCACCTTAACACATTGAACTCTGCCTTTTAAATTCATTGCACTGAGAAAAAATGGATTTGTAAGGCAGAATACAAAAAGCTTATGTTATATCATAATGTGTGTAACACTGCTGCCCAGCAGTAGGCCCTTTGGTGATCAGGGTCGACCATGGATATTGTGAGCTAGCTATATACACAAGCCGAAGTAGTATGATATGGAGAACAAGCTGTTGCCCATACAGCAAACTCCCGCTCTCTATGCATCTGATGAACCCAGAGGAACGGCAGAGACTGATACAATTTGGCACCAGTAGCATTGCAGGAGTTGCTAGTCAGCGCTGAACTCAATGTAGGATGCCTTGGGTACTCTAGGACTGGATTTTCCCCAGGGTTTACTTAAGAAGACTTCCCCATGATTGAGTATAACTGCAAGGCAGCAGTGCTTTGAGATCAGAGTTTCTGCTTCTCCTAGATGAGCTGCCAACTACAGCTGATGAGCCCCATCTGCCCAGAGCAACTGGTTTTAAGGTGCCAGTAACCCAACTTTGTCCCTTATGCTGTCAGTAGAAACGGTTCCTCCGGCTTCGAAGATAAACCACACATGAAGGCAAGGAGCTGGATCTGGTTGTCAAAGGTTATTTGAGACGCATGCCATTGGGAGCATTTAAGAGGCAGTGGGAACTTATTTGCCCGGGCTATGACAGCCTATAGGAACCTACAAATTCTAGTCTACCACAGATTAGAAACGTCAACCTTCCCATCATTCTCTGCAGCTATCATTCCAAACCTGGCATTGGACCCTGGAAGAGAAACACCATTCTCCCTTCGTTTTGTACTACTGAGTAGATTGAGGGGTTTGGCTCTTTTACCAGTTTAGGAGCTGACACCAGTTTCTCTGTTCAAAGAGCTTTTTTATGTTTTAGCCTTTTTAGACCACTGATGTCAATTCTATTCCTGAACAACTAATTTCAGTTTCTGATGCTTCAAGTTCACTAGGAGTTTATTTGAGTGGTTTTAATGCCTGCAAGCTGTTTCTGAGAATGTATGACCTTTGGGTTTTATATAATCCCTTACCTCCTCCAAGTGAAAATATTGCTTGCTATTTTATCACCGGGTGCTTCAGTATTTTGCAGTTCAAGTATTTCTCCATCAAACTATATTTGTCAGTAGTGTCTTTCCATTATCAAACTTCAGGTCAGCTTTGGACTCCCAATAGAGAAAGTATTCTCAGTGCAACAATGGTGCTCAGTGACAATTGTTGCATCCAAGGTTCAAACTTCCCTGTAAATGCCATTATCGCTCACTCCATCCATGCACCAAAGTGCTCTTGGTTAGTAAAGATTTAAATTTTCACTGAAATTATCACCACCTTTAGCCTTTTTATTGATGCACACTGTTTTAAAATTATTATTTTTTGTGCATTATAATTTATCATGTAGCAGGCTATATTTAGAAGGCTCATTGAGAAGGCTATTGAGTGTGCACTGGCTGTGGAACTGAGTGGTAACTGTGGCTTAACCAGCTTAGGAATCAGTTTCCTTTCTCTTATTTTTGGATTGAAGGGTTCTAAATTCATCTCTTAAACACATTCATGGTAACATTATTAAAACAGCTTGTTTCTTTCTCCTGTTAACTTCTAGATATTGTTGGGTAATTTTCACCAACAAGTATCACAGAAGAGTGAAGAGTCATGAATCCCCATTTCCCATTTATCTCCCAGTCCCTGTCTCCTGTCTGTCACAACTGCATCCCCTCAGCTGCGGTCACACTCTTCCTGATGGTAACATTGGAAAAAGGGCATGCCCTGGATGCTAGAGCTCCTTAATAATGGACGCTGCCTTTCTGAGACACCGCTCCTTGAAGATGTCCTGGGTATGCCCCGGTACCAGACAGTGATGCAGCCTGTCAGAATGCTCTCTACCGTACAACAATAGAAGTTTTTTATTGTGTTTATTGACATGCCAAATCTCTTCAAACTCCTAATAAAGTATAGCCGCTGTTTTGCCTTCTTTATAACTACATCGTAATGTTGGGACCAGTTTAGATCCTTAGAGATCTTGACACCCAGGAACTTGAAGCAGCTCACCCTCTCTACTTCTGATCCCTCTATGAGGATTGATGTGTGTTCCTTCGTCTTACCCTTCCTGAAGACCACATTCAGCTCTTTTGTCTTACTGACATTGATTGCCAGGTTGTTGCTGCAGCACCATTCCACTAGTTGGCATATCTCACTCCTGTGTGCCCTCTCGTCACCACCTGAGATTCTACCAACAATGGTTGTATCATCAGTAAATTTATAGATGGTATTTGAGCTATGCCTGGCTACACAGTTATGGGTATATAGAGAATAGCACAGTGGGCTAAGCAAATACCCGAAGTACGCCAGTGCTGATCATCAGTGAGGAGGAGGTGTTATCACCAGTCTGCACAGATTGTGGTCTTCTGTTTAGGAAGTTGAGGATCCAATTGCAGAGGGAGATAGAGAGGCCCAGGGTCTGCAACTTCTCAATCAGGATTGTGGGAATAATGGTATTAAATTCTGAGCTATAGTCAATGAATTATAGTCAGGTGCTTGTATTGTCCAGGTGGTCTAAAGCTGTGTGGAGAGCCATTGAGATTTCATCTGCCATTGACCTATTGTGGCGATAGGCAAATTGCAATGGGTCCAGATCCTTGCTGAGGCAGGAGTTCAGTCTGGTCATGACCAACCTCTCAAAGAATTTCATCACTGTCGATGAGATTGCTACCAGGCGATAGTCATTAAGGCAGCCCACATTTTTCTTCTTAGGCACTGGTTAATTGTTGACTTTTTGAAGTAAGTGGGAACTTCTCCCTGTAGCAGTGAGAGATTAAAAATGTCTTTGAATACTCCTGCCATTTGGTTTGGGCAAGTTTTCAAAGTCTTACCAGGTAATCCATCGGGACCTTCAGCCTTGCGAGGGTTCACTTTCTTTAAAGACAGCCTAACATTGGCCTCCAAGACAGAGTTCACAGGGTCACCAGGTGCAGCAGGGATCTTCACAACTATAGTTATAGACTCCCTTTCAAAGCGGGCATAGAAGGTGTTCATCTGGTAGTGAAGCACCGCTGCCATTCACGCTATTGGATTTCGCTTTGTAGGAAGTAATATCTTGCAAACCCTGCCAGAGTTGCCGAGCATCTGATATTGCCTCCAACCTTGTTCAAAATAGTCTCTTCATCCTTGAAATAGCCCTCGGCAAATCATACCTGGATTTCTAGTATAGGCCTAGGTTGCCAGACTTGAATGCCACAGATCTAGCCTTCAGCAGATGATGTACCTCATGGTTCATCCATGGCTTTTGGTTTGGGAATGTATAGTAAGTCTTTGTAGGCACACATTCATCCACACAAGTTTTAATGAAGTCAGTAGCAACTGTAGCATACTCATCCAAATTCGAAGATGAATCCCTGAAAATGGTCCAGACCACTGATTCAAAGCAGTCCTGTTAATACTCTTGTGCTTCCCTTGTCCGTACCTTCTTGGTCCACACTGCTGGTGCTGCAGTCTTCAGTCTCTGCCTATACTCAGGGAGTAGAATTACAGCTAGGTGATCAGATTTCCTGAAGTGAGGGCATGGAAAAACATGTTAGGCATTCTTGATGGTGGTGTACCAATGGTCCAGTGTGTTGCTTCCTCTGGTATTGCAAGTGATCTGTTGATGGTGATTGTTTAAATCCCCCAAAACGACGGCGAAGGTGTTATGGTGCTCTGTTTCCTGCATGTTGATCCCATTGCTCAGATTGTCTAAAGTCTGATTGACATTGGCCTGAGGTGGAATGTATTCTGCTACCAAAATTATCACAGAATCTCTCGTGGTAGGTAAAATGGACAGCACTTAATTGCAAGGTATTCCAGGTCTGATGAGTGGAATTGGGACAACACTGATATATTTGTGCACCAAGAGGAGTTGATTATGAGGGTCTCTATGCTTTTGAGAGACTCTATAGATCTATCCTGATGGTGTATAGTAAACCCGTCAATCTGAATCACTGCATCTGGTACAGAAGGGGTCAGCAAGGATTTCCATTCTCATTCTCATTCATTCTCTCTCTCTTCCACTCTATATCTCTCCCCCTCTCTCTCCCTCCCTTTCTCTCTCTCTCTCTCTCTCTCTCTCTCTCTCTCTCTCTCTCTCACATTCTCTATCTCTCACACTCTCTCTCATACACACTCTCACACACTCTCACTCTCTCCATCACTCCATCATACACACACTCTCTCTCACACTTTCACACTTTCTCTCTCTTTCATACACTCTCTCACATTCTCTCCCACTATCTTACACTCTCTGGATTGCTATCTTGCTCTCTTTCCTGTTTCACCTGTCACTTTTTAAAAATCTCACAAATGCCAAGCAGTTCCAAACTCTAATGCATCCATTGGAACTTGCTTCAGATATTATACACTTTTTATTCATTGACTAATTGTTCAATAAAACTATAACACACAGAAGTACACATGCATAGCTCTTACATAGAGTACACACAAAATAACGCCCATGGACATGCACAAATATAATATTTAAATAAATCAATTATCAAGAGTAATCTTTAGATTTACTGTATGTGGTTCATAATTTATGATAAAGTTATTGCATGCCTTTTGATCCATTTTTAAAACTAATTTTTTCCTGTGGAATTCCTAGTGTTGGACCATCTGTATTTCCCTCGTATATTTCCCTGTGATTCCAGGAGATGGAGCGTTTTAGGCCTTTGGTCTGGATATTGTTTTCATCAAGCTGTAGATTCTTCAGAGCCAATTTGGATAACATTGAGAAAAGTGCATTAGGATACAATGTGTGATTAACCCTTGCACATCTGTTCGGTAAAGGACATACAAGGAGAACATGCTGTACCAAAATAATGTCGATGGCCAGCCTGTTCTTACCTCACTATTTGTTGATTAATCCAAACCACAAAACACAGTTTAGCTTGTAGTTAATAGAAGCTCATCCTATATTTCGCCTTTTATTGAAGTGGAGGTGCTTTGTAGCAGGACTGGTAGTTTAAGTCATTTCAGATTGCAAGAAGAAATGGGGAAAAGCAGACATATATGCTCAAAATCTTGCTGGGAAAGGAAAGGGATGAGATTCTCCCCACATAAATTTCAGGAAACATCCAGGCACACATTGAAGTGGAAAGGGCCAGTTAATAAGTTGATTATGAGCAGTTATGCTCCAGGAATTTGGGCAGTGGTGAAAATAAATGATTAGGGAGGGAAGCAGAGGAAAGTAAATTGTAGTCTAGTTAGCCTGACTTTAGTGTTTGAAAAGATATTGGAGTCCATTATTAAGGATGAAGTATTAGGGTACTTGGAGGCACAAGACAAGAGCCCATTGGTATTACGGAAAAGATGCTGGCATGGATAGAAGATTGGCTGACTGGTAAGAGGGAAAGAGTGGGAATAAAGGGGGCCTTTTCTTGTTGGTTCCCTTTGACTAGTGTTTTTCTGCAGGGGTTGGGCTGGAATCGTTTCTTTTCACTTCATGCTTCAATGATTTGGACAATGTCATTGATAGCTGTTTGGGAAAGTTTGCATGGAAAGGGGAAGGTAATGTTGAGGAAGCAGGGAGTCTGCATAAGGACCTAGTCAGATTGAGAGAATTAGAAAAAAAGCTGTAGATGGAATATAATGTAGGGAAGTAATGGTGATGTGATTTGATAGAAAGAATAAAGGCATAGATTATTTCTAAAACGGAGAAAATTCAAAATTCAGAGATGCAAATGGACTTGGGAGTCCTTGTGCAGGATTTCCTAAAGAGTAACTTGCAGCTTGACCCAGTGGTAAGGAAGGCAAATGTAATGTTAGCATTCATTTTGAGATGAATAGAATATAGGAGCAAGGACATAATGCTGAGGCTTTATAAGGCTTCACTTGGAGGATCGTGATTAGTTTGAGCCTCTGATCTAAGAAAGGACGTGCTGGAGAGGGTCCGGATGAGGTTCACGAGAATGATTCCAGTAAGGAAAGAGTAAATAGATGAAGAGTATTTGATGTCTTTGGGCCTGTCCCTATTGGAGTTTAGAAGAATGAGAGGAGATCTCATTGAACCTTACTGAATGTTGAAAGGCCTAGATACGTTGGATGTGGAGAAAATATTTCTTATAGTGTGGGAGTCTAAGACCAGAGGGCACAGCCACAGAATAAAGGGACATCCATTTAGAACAAAGGTGAAAGGAAATTTATTTAACCAGAGGGCAGTAAATCTGTGGAATTCAATACCACAGACAACTGTGAAAGTCAAATGATTGAGTATATATAAAGTGAAGATTGCCAGATTCTTGATTTCAGGACATCAAAGGTTATGGGCAGTAGGCAGGAGAATGAGGTTGAGAAGGTTAATAGATTCGCTGTGATGGAAAGGTGGAATAATCTTGATGGGCCAAATGGCCTACTTCTGCTCCTAGGTTTTATGGTCTTAGGATAAAGAGAAATCTCTAACCTAATAACTGCTGCCGGCTGTGGCTGGGATTGATTACTCAGCTGATCCTCCAGGTTCCCCAATCACCCTTACCACAATTCCAAGCTTCTCTCCCATTTTTCACATCACCAACACGGCAAAACATTCATGCTTGGCAGAAAGTCTGCCTGACACATTACAAGATCATCATTAACACTTTTGTATGACTCCTGCAGAAGGTGGCATATAACTTGCACCAGCAGTTGCACCAGAGAACAGGTAAGGCTTGTAGGTGGGAAAAAAAACCCATGATGAAATAGTAGCAGAAACTCTCTGACCAATTATGGAACAGAGACTGTTGAAGGTCATTATATTTTTCTCAGAACTCTCCTTCTCATCATTTGACATTTCCTTCCAATTTACAGCCTTATAACCCTTAATTAAACTCTTTAAATTCATTCTTTCCCCTTCCAGTGTCTCAAGAAGAAATGGTTGAGCAGCACAACTGGAGTGAATAACCACCAGATAATTGTAAGCAAAACTGCAACCACCAGCTCAGATGCTGAGAATATGATTGTAGAATAGAGGCAATAGTTGGCTGGATCCACTGTACGTGGTACAGTGGTAACTATAGGGGCCTCATCTGAGTTAATTGATGGAGCACTCAATGGATGAAAGGTGGGGAACACAGAAATTAGAACTTAGAAAATAGAACAGCACAGGACAAGCCCTTTGGCACATAATGTTGTGCAGACCTTTCAAACTACTTCATTTTTCTTTCATTTGCATAAGGAGGATATGCAATGAAAAACTTAGATGTCATTTGTGTTCCAACCTAAAAGCATGCATCATTGGTGAAGAGACATGAGACGGCACAGTTCCTGCTTCACAGGTTTCAGTCAATCATCTTTTGCAATATATTCTACCTTAATTTCTCTTGTATAAGTGCTTTCCATCTGTAATTTCAGACAGTGATTCAAAAACAGTAATAAAGAGCAGAAGAATTAAAGAAACAAGAAGATTCCTCCAAGTGTATTTGCTTCCCCATTCGACAAATCACATTTGAGACTGTTTTAGTCTCAGCATTGCTCTGTTAACTTCTCCTCACACCATAAGATACCTTTAAATTCCAACTATGTGTGAACCTTTGCCTTGAACAGACTCAATAGCTCTACAGCTCTTTACAATAGAGATTTTCTAGTGAATCTTAAAAGGAAAATCCTATGTTCTGAAACTATGTTCCCACCTTCTAGACATCCTTACCAGATGAGATATACTCTTCGCATTCACTCTGTTAATCCCCTTCAGTAAGGTCACTTCTTATTCTTCTAAGTCCAAAAACAGGCTCAACATTTTTCTTCATGACTCAACTGCTTCATACCAAGATTCAACCCAGTGAACATTCTTAGCACTATCTCTAAATCAAATACAACCTTTCTTAACTAGGGAGAGCAAACCCATTGGAAGAACTCCAGGAATGTTCTCAACAGCTCAAAAGTTGCATCAAAGCTTCCCTCCATTAATACTACATGTTTTGTCATTGTCCTGTTACTGCCTTATGTTTTGCCAGTCTCTCATTTAATCTCTTCTGTCCTCTGCCCTTACATAGATCACTTTTATTCTGTCCTCTGCTCCTCCTCCTTTCTTTACATCTTTAATTCTCTTAATCTCTAACTTTTAATGAAATATCATTGACTGAGATGTGACTGACCCAAAACATTGACTTAGTTTCACAGTCGGTGCCTGGTAAGTTTTGTAGACAGTACAAAGAGAGGGGAAGGGCAGATAATGCTGAGGAAGCAGTGTGTCTGCAGAAGGGCATAAATAGATTAGGAGAATGAGCAAAGTGGCAGATGGAATACATTGTAGGGAAGTCTATGGTCATGCACTTCAGTAGAGGGAATAAAGACATAGAGTAAATTTCTAAACAGAAAGAAATTCCCAAAGTAACCTTGCAAGTTGAGTTGGGGGTAAGGCAGTCAAATGCAAAGTTAGCATTCATTTCGTGAGGACTGGGATATAAAAGCAAGGCATTGGGCAGACCAAACCTGAAATATAGTGAGCAGTTTTGGCCCCTTATCTAAGAAAGGATGGGCTGACATTGGGGAACGTCCAGAGGATGTTCACAAGAATTATATGAGGAATTAAATGGTTAAAATATGATTAGTGTTTGATGGTTCTGGGCCTGAACTTGCTGGAGTTTAGAAGAATGAGCTGGGTCTCATTGAACCTTATCATATATTGAAAGGCTCAGATAGAGTGAATATGGAGACAATGGTTCCTATAATAGGGGAGGGTAGGAACAGAGGGCACAGCCCCAGAATCATAGGACATCCCTCTGAGTGAAGAATGAGGAGGAATTTCTTTAGACAGAGAGTGATGAATCTGTGGAATTCATTGGCGCAGATGGCTGCAAAGGCCATGCCTTTGGGTGTATTTAAAGCAATGGTTGAAAGATTATTGATTAGTAAGGACATCAAAGATTATAGGGAAAAGGCAGGAGAATAGGTTTGAGAGGGATAATAATTCAGTCACGATTGAAGGGTGAAGCAAGCATGATGGGCTGAATGGTCTAATTCTGCTCTAATGTCCTTTGGTCTTATGGTCTTATACGTTGATTCCACCACAAGTGCCAAATGCAGTGGAATAGAGCAGCATGAGGGCACCAGGACAGGCAAAGGTACAGGCAATATGGACACAAAGGGAGTACATAAGGTTTTTTGTTATGGCTTTTAATATAAACTTTCAGGCTTATATAGACTTTCATAACTGAGTAAAACCCCTTGCAGTTCCTCAGAGTCTGTTGTTTTCCATACAGTTTCTTGAAAATCTGTGGCAGTGGTTATTGTTCGTAAGGACACAATCCTGAAATTCAGGCTACTTTCTATTCTATTTAATTATAAAGGAAGAATAATAAAGAACTTAAAATAATCTGGATTACCAGCAGCAGCTGGAACCTGTTCAGAGGAACAGTTTGCCCTTGCACAGAAGCCCCAGTAATGATGTCCAGATTGAGGGTGCTTTTGTTTCCACTGTACATGCCCAGGGTCCTCTGTATGATACAGCTCAAAACTACAGAAGGCCCATTACAAAAAGTGAGGACCTCATGCAACACTATTGGAGTACCTGATCTTCATTTAATTTTCTACATAAACTGGATTGCATATATGCTAAAATATAATGCTACACAGTCCAGTTTCTAGACAGGTGCCTTTAATTCATTTGGGTTGAGGATCTATCCTGAGCCAAGCACACTGATGCAATCATGAAGAAGGTATGTCGAAGGCTCTTCTTCATTAGAAGTTTGAGGAGATTTGGTATGTCACCAAAAGCAAATTTCTACAGATGTACAGTGGAGACCGATTGCATCACAGCTTAGTATGGATCCTCCAATGCACAGGATCATAAGGGGCTGCAGAAGGTTGTAGGTGTAGCCATTTCCACAACAGGCACAGATCTCTATGTCATCAAGTACTTCTTCAAGAGGCAGTACCTCAAGAAGCTGACATTCACCATTAAGGACTCGCACCATCTAGGACATGTCCTCTTTGTGTTTCAACCCTCAGGGAGGAGGTACAGGAGCCTGAAGACCTTCATTCAGTGTTTTAGAAATAACCTTCTCCCTTCTGCCATCAGATTTCTGAGTGGTACATGAACCCATAAACACAACCTTAATGTCCATCTTTTGCAGTATTTATTTATTTTTGTAGCTTATAGTAACTTTTATGTCTTGCATTATACCACTGTCACAGAGCAACACATTTCATGACATACGTTGTGATGACATGATAATAAACCTGATTCGGATTCTGATTCCATCTCAGAATGTGTTGAACACCTGGCGTCACCTACAACAATGAAGTCCTATTTGGGACCATTTCATAAAATCAGCAATGCACATTGATTGCTATCTCAGTATGCTTCCTCTGTTGTATCTGGCATGCACAAGCACTTTGTCGATGCATATGTCAGGATCCTTTCTAGTGCTAGAGACATGTAGACCTGGCTCATTCTGCTATATAATGTTGGGGTGAGGACGTCTGTGAGGACTAGTCACAGGATCAAAGGATTGCATATAGAGCTGGCATAGACTCGAGAGGTGAGTGACTTCTTTCTATGTCATAAGGAAATACAGTATAACAGAGTTTGGACAAGTCGTACAATAATTGCCAAACAATGGAAACTACAGAGCCTGATTTCATAACTCTTATCTTTACCTTTTGGTACATTTATGACACAAACCACTTTTCCCAACATGAGATATAAAGAATAACATATTGAAGATGAATTTAACAACATCTACTCCAGCAATGAAATGAGGTATAGAATTGGAAATCTATTTGAAGTGAATCCTACACAACAGTGGTCAACAGATAAAAATGTGTTGAAAAATATTTTGCAGTAGATTACTTTCTTGTGTGTCCTTTGAACTGTATTGTGAATGGTGAATGGTTTACTCTATTTCAAAGGATGGAGAAATAAATATCCATAAGGACAGGTGTATATATCTGCAAGCATAGAAATTTATCACCCACATAAACATAGGTCATAAAAGACTGAATAACAGCTCAGTAAACCTTGTTGGGCAGTCACTTCTATCTTGACATTGGAAACTCTGTTATAGTGAAAGGGAAAACAATAAAGCAGAAGACACTAAAATGAAATAGTTATTGCTGATATTTGATCGCCTGAAGCACAGACCATGTGGATTTTAAAGATAACAATATATTCCCTTCCTTGGATGAAGATGTGAAATTCTCCTCTTTAATTATCACCACACTCTGGTTACTAGAGGAGTAAGTGAAACCAATGGACTTAAATGTGCTAAATGGTTCATGAAATTGGGCTCTGTTGTACCTATTTGATGCCAGGCAGGCAATTCGGTGAAGTTTCATGTACTCGATTTACTTAGGCCATTTTGACTTTGGAAAGCTCATTGGGAGATTAGAAGTGATCCGGTCCAGGTGAAGACCACCACATCCACTGTCAGGTGTGGTATAAGATAAGCTGCTGCCTCACTCTTGCACAACAGGCCAAAAACAAGTCCACCGCCAATTACTTCACACCTACAATAAACTTTCTCACACTGACTCTTCTCAGCAGAGAGCTTACGTAGAAGTTCTTACTTAAAGTTTACATGGCAAAGAAAATAACAATTCATAAGCAAAGTGTTCCTAACATGAAGAATAAGAGCATCAGTTGGACCAATTGTAGTAATAACAGTGTGTGGCGCATGGCCAAGTGGATAAGGCATCAGTCTAGTGATCTGAAGGTCGCTAGTTCGAGCCTCAGCAGAGGCAACGTGTTGTACCCTTGAGCAAGGCACTTAACCACACATTACTCTGCGATGACTCCAGTGCCAAGCTGTATGGGTCCTAATGCCCTTCCCTTGGGCAACATCAGTGGTGTGGTGAGGGGAGACTTGTAGCATGGGCAGGTCTTCCATACAACCTTGCCCAGGCCTCAGTCATTATTGAAAATCGATGGACAGCCGAAGAAGAAGAAGAACTAAGGCTAGACAATATAGGTTTAAGATGAGATTTAGAGGAGATATGAGGAGCACCTAGTGGGTATGTGGAACAAGCAGCCTGATGATGTAGTACCAGCAAGTACAATTACAATGTTGAAAAGTCCTCAGGCATTAGAGAAGGAGGGTTATGGGCCAAATGATGGTAGCTCAGGTAGGTAACGTCATCGGCAAATTGGGCCAAAGGGTCAGTTACCATGTTGCTCTATAACATGGTTATAACATCAGTTACTCCATAACTCCAACATTGTTCTACCAGTCAGCAAGACCATGACTGATCAGATTTTAACCCTAGCTCTACATTCCCATTTCTATTTCTCCTTTTTCTCTCTATTAGGTATATTTTTATCCTTCTCTATCTTCAATGGGTGATCTCTTATTTTTAAACATTGATTCCCTAGTTCCACATTCTCTCACTTCTCCCACAAGAGAAAATATCATCTCTATAACCATGCTGTTATGACAACTCAGAATCTTAACCACTTTACTAATGTTCCTTTTCAGTCTTAATTTGCAGCAGATACAAGTCTAGCCTCTTCAACCTTTCCTCCTATGTCAATTCACCTATTCAAAGTTTTAGTTTAGTAAACTTCATTGGAACTGCTTCTAACTCATCATAATCTTTCTTCAATTATGGAGACCAATATTTTCCTGATTGGTCACACCAAAATTGTAATTGAACAAAACACAACCTCTTTAGTTTTGTATTCAATTTCTCTGCTGCAAATTGGTATTTTTCTATATTTGCTTTGAAATTAAATAATTAAAAATTGAACTAAATGCGTGAGGTTGTCTTGTTCACTCACTTGTCAATGGTTTTCTACAGTTCCATTTTACAGCTACTGATTTCTGAAGAGGCCGTCCTTGCCAAGGGTTCTAAAAGGCAGGACTGTATCAATCCAGTAAGTTGTGCTTGATCCATGCTTGCATCTCTGGCACCATCCAGTATTGCAGACATCCCGCCCTGCAAAAACTCACTTCAGGGAGGTAGCACCACCACCCCTGCCCTCTGCAACCCCATATTGCCCACCCACCCTACCCCTGGTCGACATCCAAGGGTGTATATATAAAGGACATTTGATTATGAAAGAACACAACAATTTATTTGATCACATCTTGAAACTACTTACACACACACACATAGTATTTTGTTGGCAGTCTCAATGCTAATAACTAAATGCTAATGCAAATAGCTTTTCTATTTCTTTTGCAAATTTTCCTTGTACTGTGATGTGGCGTGCTTGGCAGATTTGAGCATTTTGCTGGAAGTCTCAACCTCCTAGCAGTCTGTGACAATGAATTTGTTAATTTTGCTAAACTGAACTGATGGGCAATGAAAGAGGGAGAGAGGTCGACTATAAAGCCTGCCAGAGAAAACTGATAGGTCTACTTAGCACAAAGAGAGACCAATCAGGATGCTCTCTCTGTCACTCTCTCACTACGTCTGTCACTCTCTCTCTCTCTCTCCCCCTCTCCCTCTCGCTTGCTCTCAAAACAATCGATTTCCTGGATATTGTATATAATTTTCGGGTGGCAGGGAGACACTATCAATATGCATGAGACTCCTGGGACTTCCAGGAGAGGTGGAATGTCTGAGTATTCTGATAATGCTGCATTATATTATAATCTCCTCCTCATCCATTCAAATTCACAAATGCAGCTTTGTACAGAAAATCTTCCTCTTTATAGAAAAGATCTTGCAAAAGAGATGTAGAGATACCAGGCAGGAATTAAACAGTCCATAAAGGGTTTGGAAACAGAAAGACATGAGAGGAGGATGATCAGGATCAGGAGTTGGTTTCAAGTTTAATCAAAGTTATGAATGGTAGACATGGATCACTGAGGTAAGATAGGTGGGATCAAAAATAAGTGGAAGAGTATGTTATAGAATGGTATTAGAATCGGAGGATAGATTGCCAGACTGCTGTGTCATATCTGCTTTTTACTTTAATAGGCTTAGCATGGCCACAATCATCTGACCTGGCAGTTCAGCTGCCAGAACTTTTACTACTCATTCAGGGATTAGGGGAGGCTGTTTGAATCATGTCATCAAACATTGCATCATGATTATTTCATCTGAAACTGGATTCTTGACTTCCTCACTGGGAGACCAGTCAGTGTGGAAGTACCAGCTCCTCCTCACTGACAATCCCCACAGCCTCAGCTCAAGGTCTTCATACTCATGACTCTTTGGCTAGGTAGGCATAGCTCAAACACCGTCCATAAATTTGCCAATGGCACAATTGCTGTTGGCAGACCCTAGATAGTAGCGTGGATGAGCACAGAAGTGAGATTGATTGGCTGGATAGTTGCTGTTGCAACATAATCCAGGAAGGGGAGATCAGGAGAACACACTTCTCATCGAGTGGTCAGCAGTGGAAAACGTGAATAGCTTCATGTTCCTGAGTGTCAACATCTCTGAAGGTCTATCCTGGGTCCAACATACTGATGCAATTACAAAAAAAGGCATATCCGTGTCTATATTTCATTAGGAGATTGAGATTTGGTATGTCACCAAAGACACTAGCAAATTCCTACAGACGTACTGCAGAGAACATCCTGACTGGGTGCATCATTGTTTGGTATGGTAGTGCCGCTGCATAGGATCAGAAAAAGCTGCAGGGGGTTGAAAACTCAGTCAGCTCGTTATGGACGCAACCTTCCCCACCATCGAGGACATCTTCAAAGGACAATGTCTCTAAAAGATGACATCTACCATCCATCATTGAGGACCCTCTCTATTCAGAACATTCCCCTTTCTTTTTACTACCATCAGGAGGAAATATGGACACACACACTCAACATTTTAGGAACATCTTCTTCCCCTCCACCATCTGATTTCTGAATGGTCCATAAACCCATCAACACTGCCTCACTATTTTGTTCTATTTTTGCACCATGTTTACTCTATAATTCTTATTGTAACTTATCATAATTTTTCTTCAGCTTTGTAATGTACTGCTGTCACAAAATAACAAATTTTACAACATATGTCAGTGACAGTAAACCAGACTCTGTTTCGGGTTCAACTGACAGTGACTGGCGAATTAGACATCACAATCCCAGTAAGCACTTTAAGGTTCTGATGAATTTAATCCGTACAATATCAAAATGTGAAGCCAAATAAAAGATAAAATATTGAAAATTGAGGTTGAAATGTTTTGATAAATAAGGGCATAAAGACAAATGGTGCAAAGTTATATGAATGCAATTTGAAAGTCATGTATATGGCAATTATGAAACGGCTTATCAGAACAGACTGAATTGACTATTTTCCTGTTCTACAAACTAAAATATTTTATGGTTTATAAAAAAACTAAGCAGTCTGGCATTGTTGTTTTCAATATGTCTTTTTGAGACAATATAGTCAATAAAGGAATCATAGCAATTGCAACTCCGAGCAGTTAAAAAGAGCCATCACATTATTCCCCAAAAGACTCACACTGTACTGTGAGCTATCACATCAATTCCTGTAATCTTATCAAGCTCTGCAACTTGTCATTTCAGGAAAATACGATTTTTCTAATCATCAAAGCCTGGCAAATTGTGAATTTACATTTAGGACATCTTCAGTGATGAAGGTGTGAACTGATTTCCTGAGAATGGAAGGCATCGAGGATATTATGTTGACGAGGATTATAAAGCAGTAGTTATGGAAAGAAATATGCATACATTAGATATATTCAGAACTTTTTAAGCACAGTTGATTTAACTGTCAAATTGTTTTGAACATTATAGACACAGAAAGCTAAGGTCATACAGTATACAAACAACATGCTGCAGCCATGTTCATCTTCTCCATGGCTGTGGTTAAAATGAACACGGAGTTATTTGATTGAGTTTACATGATATCTTAATCTATGGAATGGCACATCAATACAATGCCTTGTGACAGCAACCCACACACACTTGGGAAGCACTGGACATTTTCCATTGCTACTCAATGACTTTCCTTTCCATTGACAGCTCCTGGAGAACAGTGTTTGCATTAGATGAAGCAGCAATTGGATAGAGCTGCACCTTCCAATGTGGAGACCCCACTTCTGTTCCAGTAATATGTATTTATATAATAATATATATAATATAATACTCACCAGTGAAAGATATGTCAGAAGGCAATACCCCACCCCTCTCTCACTATTAGTTTGAAGAGCACCGCCCAAGGACAAAATGAGAAGCAAAGCATGGGTCACATCAGAATGTATTGTGAAATAGTTATCTGCTTGAAGTTCAATTGCTGTGGAATGTGGCAGAGATAAAATTAGTGCTTGAATGCCAATAACACTGAAAATACTATGTATTTTAATTGTTTTGGAAATCAAAACCATTTGGAAACTGCCTTTTATTGTTTCTGACCCCAGTTCCATCTTTGAATTTTCCCCTACAAATTCAGCCTTTGAGATCAAGCACATTGCATCTCGCATTAAAACCATACGACCATAAAACATAGGAATGGTCATTAGGACTTTTGGCCTATTGAATCTGTTCTGCCATTCTATCATGGCTGATTTATTACCCCTTTCAACCCAATTCTCCTGCCTTTTCCCAGTAACCTTTGACACCCTGAATAATCAAGAATCTATTAACTTCCTCTTTGTATACTCAATGACTTGGTCTCTGCAGCTGTCTATGGCAATGAATTCCATTGATACACTATCTTCTGCCTAAAGAAATTCTTCTTCTTCTCTGTTATAAATGGGCATCCATCTAGTCTGAGGTTGTGCTCTGTGGTGCTAGACTCACCCACTATAAGAAACATACTCCACATCCATTCTATCTTCATTTGTTTGTTCTGTGCTGTGTCATATGATGCAGGCGATCATGGTCTTTCCATGACCATGATTGCTCTTGACAAATTTTTCTACAGAAGAGGATTGCCATTGCTTTCTTCATGTTTTTACAAGATGGGTGATCCCAGCTATTATCAATATTCTTCAGAGATTATCTGCCTGCTGTCAGTGGTCACATAACCAGGACTTGTGATATACAACAGCTGCTCATATGACCATCTATCACCAGCTTCCATGGCTTCACGTGACTGTGATCAGGGGGCTAAGCAGGTGCTATACCTTCCCCCAGGGTGGCCTGCAGGTTAGTGGAGGGAAAGAGCACCTTACACTTCCTTTGGTCAAGAAGTATCTCTATCCCACCACCTAGCGTTCTATATAGGCCTTTCAATATTCAATAGGTTTCAATGAGATCCCCCCTCATTCTTTTAAACACCAGTGAGAACATACCCAGAGCCATTAAACACTCCTCATAGATTAACCATTTCATTCCTGGAATCATTCTTAAGAATTTCCTTTGGACCCTCTCCAATGCCAGGATATTTCTTAGATATGAGGCCCAAAACTATTCCAAGGGCAGTCTGACCAATGCCTTACAAAGCCTCTACACTGTATTATATCTGCCCTTCTTTGCCAATCTCACAATCTGTTTAAGCTCTTCTGCAGATGCCCTGTTTCCTCAACACTATTTGCCCCTCCACCTATCCTTGTATCATCTACAAATCTGGCTACAAATCCACTAATTTGTCATTCAAATTAAATGAAAAAAAGTGGTCTCAACACTGACCCCTAGCCACCAGCAGCCGACCAGAAAAGGACACCTTAATTCCAACTCTTTGTCAGCCAGCCAGTCTTTTATCCATGCTAGTATATTTCCTGTAATACCATTGGCAATTATCTTCTTAACCAACCTCATGTGATGCACCCTGTCAAAGCCCTTCTGAACATCCATGAACTCTCCTAAGTCCATGTTATTTGCTCAAAGAATTCCAACAAACTTTTCAAGCAAGATTTCCTCTTAAGGGAACTCCACTAACTTTTTTAATCATATGCCTTCAAGTACCCTGAAACCACATAGTTAATAATGGACTCCAATATCTTCCCAACCATTGAAGTCCAGCTAACTTGCTTCAGTCTCCCTCCCTTCTTAAAGAATGGTGTGACATTTGCAATTTTCTGATCCTTCGGAATCATTCCAGAATGATTATTACTAATGTCCCCACAATCTCTTCAGCTACCTTATTCAGAATTGTGGCATGTAGAGTTTCTTGTCCAGGTGATTTATCTACCTTCAGACCTTTCAGTTTCCCAAGCACCTTCTCCTTAATAATATCAACTACACTCACTTCTTCCCCCGACATTCTCAACTTTCTGGCATACTGCTAGTATCTTCCACAGCAAAGACTGACACAAAATACTTATTAAGTTTGTGAGCCAATTCTTTGTCTCCTATTACTATGTACCCAGGATCATTTTCCAGCGGTCCAATATCCACTCTGGCCTCACTTTCACTCTCTATAGCTCTGAAAAAGCTTTTGCAATCCACTTTCATGTAATTGGCTAGCTTACCTTCATCTCTTCTCATCTTACGGTGTTTTATCATTGCCTTCTGTTGGTTTTTAAAAGCTTCTCAATCCTCTAACTTACCACCAATTTTTGCTCTCTTTTTCCTTTTATGCTGTTTTTGTCTTCCTTTATCAGCCATGGTTGCATCATCCACCCTTTAAAATACTTCATCTTTGTGATGTATCTATCCCGTGCTTTCCAAATTGCCCCCAGAAACCCCAGCCATTGCTGTTCTGTTGTCATCAATGTCAATGTCCCCTTCCAATCAACTTTGGCCAGCTTCTCGCTGATGCCCCTGTAATTCCATTTACTCTATTGTAATACTGATCGCTCTGACTTTATCTTCTCCTCCTAAAACTGAAGGGTGAACTCTATAATATTAAGATCCAAAGGGTTCCTTTTCCTCAAGCTTCCTAATCAAATCTGGTTCATTACATACCACCCAATCCAGAATTACCTTTTCCCCAGTGCGCTCAACCACAAGCTGCTCTAAATGTCATCTCATGAGTGAGAAAATTCAAACATAATGGACAGAAGGAATGCACTTGTGCCAAATTTCTGGCTATACTGGTTCCAACTTTCCCCCTCTCGTCATTCTCACACATTGTTAATGTGGCCAGTGCCTCAGAGTACAGTCTGATGGGTAATCATTTTTGGTTTGGTCTCACAAGTCCCAGAACTCTTGTGGAGTACACTGTCTGATTTTCTTATCATCACAAGTTCCATTGTCATGGCTGATAGAAAGCCTGTAGGCAGAATATTAAGGAAACTGAAGCAACACACAAATGATGTGGAGGAAATGAGTGTCTCAGGCAGCATCTGTGGAAGGAAATGAGTAATCAACATTTTGGGTTGAGAACCTTTATCAGGACTGCCTTATTAATTAAATATTAAGCAAGCTGAGTACCTGCTGCTTTAATTTAATGCTGAACAATGTCATGTAGGTTACTGAATCAAGTAAGACAATATGTGATTCATTATCAAAAGACAGAATTATAAGAACAATTAATTCACGCCATAATAACATGCTAGTAAGGTGCTGCATCAAACACATCAGTTCAGAGGGATCTTTGTAATCTATTAAATCTCTCTGGATTAAAGACCACTCTGATCTTGTGAATCCTGACTCAACTAGGCCAATGTGGGAACAGCAAGCATTTCCACAGGTAATGGCTGCCATGTGGGCAGTTAGCTAGTTGGTGCGATGGTCTGCTCCTTCTGACAGTCACACGTGGCTTCTGAAAATTCCCGAGGCATGGCATTGAGGCTCTTGATAACATTCTGAATCCTTCTGCTTCTTACCAGGTTGCTATCGGCCAGAGATTCCTAACAGTCAGTGAAGATGCTGCATTTCTTAGAGAACTTAAGGCAATCACCTATTTATTTTGTACTATCCTTAAAAATTGCCTGGATAGCATGCAGACAAAAGCTCTGTACATGTGACAATGATAGATCTATTACCAATGACCAAATTTACTTTCCCATGCCAGATCTTGAAACAGGTTATGTGCTATGGAAGGCTAGAGTTGACTTACAAAGACATGGCTTATCTAACATAGCTTATGGGGTGTAACTTGGACTTCAATACTGGGAATATTGGCATAGAAGAAGAAACTGATGTAGGTTCACTTGCTCTTTCAGTGACATTGGAGGATTTTCAGTGCAGACATAAGTGCTATTTTTCCAGTGTTATGCAATGCCTCCTGTGGTACATTGAGGTCTGAGCAAACAGGAGTGTGGAATCTGTGTTGTGGCATTGAACACAAAGGTGAATTTCATAATTAATGGCCATCTTTGCTGAAAAGTTGATGAACTACAGGAAATTGTCAATGTCATCCAGAGTCCAACTGTGGATATTTTTTGTCAGGGTCCACTGTGGTGCAGCGTGGGAAAGCTGGTAGAGGATCTCTGTCTTTTCAATACTCAGTGAAAGGCCATTCCACTTGTCTGCTTCAGTGAAAGCATTGACAGTGTCTCGCAGCATGGGCTCAAATCAAATTTCAGCTTGACTATTGAGGTTTGGGTGCCCTTGGTTCCGGAGAATTGCCACCATAGGTTGAACAACTTCCCTTTAGTACTATTTTCTCAGGAAGATGGTTAGGTGAGGTGCAATGAGGAGGCAAGAAAGATTGAGCCATAGGTTGAGCCATTAGGCTGAGCAACATGTCACGGTCATCACGGAGAAAGGTTCTGTGGTGGACCAATGGGGTAATATCCAGGCTTGAATGCCTTCAAAGAATAAACATTAGTGGAGTAAGAATCCAGGAGGGAGGGCAGTGGTAGGGCTCCACGTGTGTTTGCATGTGCAATCATATGTACAAGTAACATCTACAGGAGTACCGTCTGATGTGTGAGCATTATTTCATGTACCGTAGAGGCTGATGCCCACTGGACCAAGATCTTGTTCTGTGAAGCCCATGTGCACAACAAACATTCTACTTTAAAAGAAATTAATCACAGCTAGCTTCCCCTTCACAATACGAAGTTGGGGAGATGGAATTGATAACCCCAGCAGTGACAAAGCAATAACTGCTCTGTTACCATGGTTTTGACATGAGTAAGGAGATGGCAGGTGCCCCACAGTCCAAAAGCATACCAGTTGGTAAGTGAATGGGTCATTGGAAATTGTCCTGAGACTAGGCTAGGGTTAATTGGAGATTGCTGGGCAGGACAGCTTGAAGGACAGGGAGGGCCTGGTCTGTATCGTATTTCTAAATAAAATACAGTAAATGAAAAAGGTGGTGTGTACTCCTTGTCTCTGAGCAAACGAAGAGGAATGCCAAATGCACAGTCTGAGCTTTGTCAACAAGAGTGAGATGAGTCCATAATGAGTCCAGAACAACAAACGGAAATGCTGGTTGTAAAAGGCATCAAAGAGTAATGCCAATTAAGTCAAAGGGACTTTTTCAGCTGGTTTATTACACTAATGAAATACATTCATGTTTCTTCAAGGTGCAATTATGGGCATAAGTAACAATCCATTCACATGATAATGTAATCATAAACTTATTGTTTAGGTAATAAATAGTCTTAAGGTATGAACATGTTGAGATATGTCTGTAAGTTGCATTCAGAAACATGAGTGCAGAGTAGTTGTAGAATAGAAAGATGAGAAACTAACAATTAAGGGCTTCCATATTAATCAAAAGGAAATGACTTGGTGTTTTGGAATTTTGCTTTGCAAAGTTTTTAATACAATGATACCGTCTAGATGTGTACTTCAGTGTGGTGTTAAATGCACACATAAAAGATCATGATGAGTTTATTCACTGTTAGTTTTCTTTATCTATGCTACTGACACAGTACCAGACTCTTTACCTAACAGCAAATAAATGTTGATGCTGCCGATGAGTTCTGATGAAAGGTTGTCAGCCTGAAACATTGACTCTTTTCCTTCAGTGCTGCCTGACCTATTAGATACCACAAGCATTTTCTATCAACCTTTTCTACTTTGTATTCAGCCTAATAGAGGGCTGGTAGCATCACAGTATACAGTATGTTTTCATTAGCAAAATAAATCTAATGGACGTCAGAAGTAAAATAGCATTTTGGTGAGGTTGTTCATTATCTGTGCTGGCATTACCATGGAATTAGCCAAAAGATAAAAGAACCAAGAATTTTAAGTATTTTTGTCAAGGAAAAATTCAGCTTATGTAATCTTTAACTCTGCTTTCAACCATGACAGTTATTTTGCTTTTTGTGCCCATTAACGGCTGTTTGTGTGGTTCTTCAAATTAAGTTTTGTTGAGCTTAATTCCATTACATTTTTCAATAAAACACATTTTCGTGAAGACTGGATGTATGTAAGAAACAAAACAAATTTTAGTCAAATGCAAGTGTTTAAATATTAAAATAGAACTGTTCCTTATAGTACCTCAAGACATCCCAAAACGTTTCACAGATAATGGAGAACATTTGAAATATAGTCACTATCATAATTTAGGAAAGTATATAACTGTTTTTAAAAATGTTTAATTCACAAAGTAGCTGATTATTATGGGCAAAAAGCTTTAATAACACATTAAGTCATCTTAACAATTACAGCACAGAAACAGGCCATCTCGGCTCTTCTACTCGGATCCTTAGCTGATCTTTGGCCAGCTAAAACCAGGTTACTCATAGGTGGAACTCTGGACACCCATTATAAATATGTGAGTTTTTCTGGTAAGCCAACTTTCAACCTCATCATTAAAGCTACACTATTACCACTTTGAAAAGTGACACAGAATTCTTAGGGCAAGGAGTGAAATAAAAGTTCTATCATACAGCCCTGCTGTAGTGCTTCACAGAAGAACTGTTGTAATGTGAGTATTATTAAAAGTAAGTTAATATTACCGGGGTTGGCGGGGTCTTTACTTCTGCTCTTTTTACTCCCAGTATGCATTGTATATAGTTCCTCCACCCAGGCCGCACGAGGTACCTGGAAGCCTCTGTATTGTAAATATCATTTGCCGTCCCAGATAAAGATGCTCTTTTGGCCATCAAGTTGTCAAGTGGTCTTTTTGTAAAGTAGGAGTTGCCACATACTTTTGGCGACGAGGTAAACTGGTTTTATGGACGGGTCGGCCCCGTTTTCGATCAGGAGCTGTGAGTGGGCGAGGAGCCTCGTGTTCGGATGGCTGCGTTCAGAACGGTCGGTGTGTTCGACGAGCAAATTGAGGAGCGGCCAGAGTATGAGGAAAGGTTGGGCCACTTTTTCTGTGCTAATGGAATTACTGAGGTGGCTAAGAAGTGCTCTGTTCTCCTGAGTGTGTGTGTGGGGCAAAGACGTACAAGCTGATACGGACCTTAGCCACACCGCGGAAACTGGGAGAAATTCCATATGACAAACTGGGCAAGCTCGTGGGGAACCACCACAATCCGAAGCCTTCGGTGATAATTCAACGGTTCAAGTTTCACAGCCATGTCTGGAAGCCAGGTCAGTCTGTGGGTGATTTTGTGACCGAGCTTCGGCAGCTGTCGGAGCATTGCGATTTCAGAGCCGTGTTGGATGACATGCTCCGTGATAGATTAGTATGTGGCATTAATAATTCCACTGTACAACGCCGCTTGTTGGGGAAACCCCAGCGTTGACTTTCAAGACAGCCCTAGAGATTGCTCAAGGCATGGAGCTGGCTGCTAATAATGCCAAGGATATCCAGAAAGGACATGGGGGGATTGCAGTCAGTGGCAGTGCTCCAAGTCAGGAGGGAGACCGGTAGACAGGAAAAGAGGGTGGAATGTTTTCGGTGTGGAGGAACACACTATGCAAATGTTTGTAAATTCAAAGATACTGTCTGCCATGCTTGTAGCAAGAAGGGACATTTAGTTAAACAGTGCAGTAGCATAAAGGGTGAGGTTAAGCCTGGGCAGGGGAAAGCTCAACAGGCTCAGCAGCCTCACACCACCGAGGAGAAGCAGACGGAGAGGCAGCGTGTGCCTACAACATGTTTGGGGTGGAAACGGATGAGGAACCACCTGAACCATATTATGCCACAGTCACTGTCGGGGAAAGGACATTAAGTTCGAGATTGATTCAGGGGCTACTGCATCAGTCATTAGTGAAGAGACCTACAGGAGGACATGGGGATCCAACCTGCCTCCCATCAGACCATCTAAGCTCCAGCTCAGGACCTACATGGGGCAGCCCATACCTCACTTAGGGGTGTTACATGTGGATATTTTGGCCGGGGGTCAGAAGGCTGAAGCCAGGCTGGTGATGGCTAAGGACAGTGGGCCCAGTCTTTCGGGCCACAATTGGCTTCACAAAATCTGGCTCAACTGGCATGAATTTAAATATGCACACATGACGGAAGAGCATAAGGTGTAGGGTGCAGATGAAGTCACGATGGCAATGTGAGTGACAGACAGTCTGGACACATTTGAGAGTGAGCTCGCAGCGCAGCTTGCGGCTCTTCAGCCTACTACAGGAGCAATTGAAGTTACCCCCTCGGCACTGAAAGCCAGCACGCCACTTCTAGTACGGCGAAGCAGTGACCCAGCTCTTGTACCACCTGCCCAGTTACAGCATCTCACCTGATGATCCCACTAACAGGAACCTGCATGTGAAGCTAATTGTAACAGTAGCAAACCGGACACCCACTGATGGTGTAAGAACCGAGCCTCCAGGACCACCAGCCAAACACTCAGAAAGCACTCTAAGTGATTTGACAAAGAAAGTAGAATTTTTTGGAGGCGGTGGCCCCCTGGGAATCCATGTGATGCCTTTTAACTCTACACTGAGTGGAGGATTCCTTGGCCTGAGTATTCGTGGTATTGAAGAGAACAGCCGTTCAAGAAAAGAGAACCTGCTCCAGGAGAATGAATGTATCTTCAAAATCAATGACTGTGATTTAACAGACAAGACCTTTGTTCAAGCACAACAGGTTTTCTGAAACGCATTGCAATTTCCTGCTATTGAACTCCAGATAGCTCCAAGTTATAACAAGGAACTCTATGAAAAATTTGCAATTGGGTCTATTCTGAGCCACGGTCATGACGAAGGTTCAAAAACCAAAGTTCCTTCTTCAGTGTGTTCCAAGCGAGGTGGCAAACCTGCAGATGCCATTTATCCCAATAATGCTGAGAATAGCTTGCCACTGATTTCAAAGAAGCTCAGTAGTCCAAAACAGTTAAGGAGCAATGACCACTTAATGCATACCAGAAAGCATGTCCACCAGTGACTTTACTAGAGGGAGACACACTGGCAGAGGGGGCAGTGAAGAGGATGGACATTCTCACGTGGACATACAGACCCCTCTCGTGTCCTCAACACTAGATCCACCCAAAACATCCTCATCAGCGGTGCCTGCTGGGTCACCGGGGGTAGTGCATAGATCGCAGCACCCTTACAAACCTCCTGACAGACTGAATCTTTGATTAGATAGTTTCTTTTGTTGTTAGATTGAATGTTGATTTTGCCATGTTTTTTTTAGGTGTTTTTGTATTACTACCTGTTGCTAATGATACCACTGTTTTTATTTCCCAGTTCTTCTATATTTGGGGAATGTTGGATTTTAAAGGGGGAGAAGTGTTGTAATGTGAATATTATTAAAAGTAAGTTAATACTACCGGGGTTGGTGGGGTCTTTACTTCCGCTCTTTTAACTCCCAGTATGCATTGTATATAGTTCCTCCACCCAGGCCGCACGAGGTACCCGGAAGCCTCTGTATTGTAAATATCATTTGCCGTCCCAGATAAAGATGCTCTTTTGGCCATCAATTGTTGAGTGGTCTTTTTGTAAAGTAGAAGTTACCACAAGAACTTGTATCAGTGAATTGGCAAATGAAGTCAGGCCCTGCTTTCAGAAAACCAGGTCAATTTCAAGCCTGATGCATGTTCAGATTACCCATTACAATCATGTCCACCATCTTGTATTTTGTAATGGCTGTATTATAGTTCATGAAGTACTTTAAAACCAATTATTGTCATTTTGCAACTTTTCTTAAGAAAACACCTGAAAAGCTGCTTAGACTGTGAATTAGTACTTCATTTGCAATGAGCAAGTTTCTTAAGATCTTGCAGTAAAAGCTCTGATTAGAGTCAATACATTCATTTTTCTGAATGACATTCCAATTACAGAACTTAACAGATAAGAAGAGTTGAATTACCTTGCATTAAACATTTGCTAAGATTTGACTATATTGCTCCTAAGCAGATTAGATTTGTATGAGGCAGAAGTTTAAAGAACATTTTTACAAGTTACCTTCAATCTGGCTTTTTCACTGTTACCTTTGAGACAGTCATGGTTTTATTGTTTTTTGTATAATAGATTAAGTAATTATTATATACTTACCTCACATTAAAGATAAGTTGAATACTGATCAGAGTTATATTGATAAATGCAATGGGCAGAAAAGGTTAATTTATGATGATGATAAGGTTGTTAGTTTACATTTAATGAGTGACCTTAGACAAGCACCTTTACCCTTTACATATCTTATTAAAAAACTAATCAGTTACTGAGTTGTATAAACTGCAAAAAACATCTCTTAAATTGTGAAATCTTAAAGCTAATTCTATTTTCAACTGAACTTCATTAGTGCATGGAATCAAAATGGGATGGTGAAGCTGGTATTGGACTGATGAAACTTGATTGTTGGAGACAGATTTTCGTCAAAAGTTCCTCATAGTTTTTCCTGTGACTTCTTAGCCATCCTCAGCTTCAAAAAGCTGAATAACAAATGAGGCAGGTGTTTGCAAACCTTTAAAAGTTACATGAGCAAGAGAAGAAAATATTTTACAAAAGCAGAAATAAGAGTTCTCAAACTTCATTGAGAGAGATGGTGAATGAACTGTAATTATTCATATTTAATCTAGCCCCATGTTCTGTTATTGTTCCATTATTATTCATCCCTTAACAGAGATTGAAGTGATTTTCTTCATGCTGCCTTCATTATGCAACTCAGCTTGGGATATGTAAACAGAATTTTCACAAAACAAGCAACTTTCAATGCATTCTAGGATATATACCACCACTCTGTGTGAACTGGAGGTCTCATTTCACTCCCAGGGGTAGGGAGGAAAATTAGCAGTCCTAAATTTGACCAAGGATAAGATAACTAACAGAATGTTTATGTAAGTTCAAGCAAGGACATTGATGAAAAAATAGAATAGGCCTCAGCCCTAAATGTAATCTGCTGCTCTACAGTTAACAAACTGTGTCTCCAAATGATTACATCTTATAAAAGCATGAACATAAACAGAGGGCACAGGAGTGGTTTAGGAGGATACTACTTGGGTTAG
Organism: Hypanus sabinus; assembly: GCF_030144855.1. Lineage (NCBI taxonomy): Eukaryota > Metazoa > Chordata > Chondrichthyes > Myliobatiformes > Dasyatidae > Hypanus > Hypanus sabinus. The sequence continues at coordinate 57,287,059 of NC_082717.1, read as the reverse complement.
AGGGCATGAGAAACTGGACAAAGTTGGGCTGTTTTCTGTGGGGCGGTGAAGATAAAGGTTTATAAAATTATGAGAGGCATAGTAGTCAGGCAGTATCTTTATCACTAGGGTGAAATGTCTAATGTCAGAGGGCATGCATTTCAAGTTTAATTGTCGTTCAACCATATGAAACATGGTTATTCCGGGACAAGGATGCAAAACACAGAACCACCGATACACACAGCAAAAGGCAACATAGCACATATATGATAGCAGTATATACAGTCACCTAAAAGTATATAGCCCACATCCCTGAGTCCTCGAATGCTGCAGCAAACTGCAAATACAAACCATCTTGCCTTCTGACAAGTGGACACTGGGGGGCAGCACCAATTCCAGCATGAACGCTGTGCCACGCCATCTATGGCACCCCAGTGGAGCACACCAACTTAATATCTCTGTCCTGGGCAGCTGCAAGTAGGCAACACTCTGGCTTGCGGCCTGGTCCTCACTACAACGGAGGCCATGCTTCTCCCCGCCATCTCCCCCCACCCCCCCACCATTCACCAATAAACCAGTGAAGCAGACGCAGCACTCCTTATTAACCACGTCCACAATGCAATCACAAGCAAAATGACGAAGATAATCACTCGCTATTAGACTGCACATTTCTTTTGGGCACCCGCTCTGATGCCTCTTTGTCACAGGCAGCAGCACAACCTGCACCAAGTCCAGCTCCTCAGTTTCTCCATCAATGAGCAACTCACTGATGGGACAGACCTGCAGTACTTTAAATTCATAATGTCCAGCAGTGTCTTGTAATCATAAAAATTACATAAAAAAAAGACAACAGCATCTTTGAAGCTACTGCGCCTGAGCGTGCACCATCTTACTAGAACAAAGGAGGGAGAGGGGGTCCAGGAGAATCCAAGAGGTGAAAGGGGATCATTTCAAAGGAGATGTGAGGAACAAGTTTCTTTACACAGAGAATGATGACTGGAATAGACTGCCTGGAGTGGTGGTAGAGGTAGATATTTAGAGACCTTTAAGAGACGTCTAGGTAAGCACATGATTCTGAGGAAAAATGGAAGGATATGGACATTGTGTATCCACTAGTTTAATTGGACATTTGATTACCAAATCAATTGTTTCAGCACAACATTGAGGGCAGAAGGGCCTGTTCTATGTTTCTATGAATGGATTTAATAAAAAGCCAATGATAAGTGAACTTTTATTTCATAACATCATCCTTAATTTTTAATTTTACCATATGCTAACATTATCATTATTAGAATGCAACGCCATATCAGAAACAAAAACTAATTCTATGTGCCATTTGCAGAGTGCTTATTTTGCAGGAGATACCATTGCAGCATGCTTGTTACAGTCTTGCCCTACATATTATTGCAGAAGACTATGGCACAGTAGGAGGCCATTTGACCCATTGTGTATGTGCCAGCTCTTTGAAAGAGCTGTTCAATTAGTTTCACTCCTGTTGTTTCACCGTCATCAGATTAGCTATTGTAAGAGAAAATAAGAGATCCATTTTAATTCTAGATTCATACAAAATTCCACACATCATTTCAATACTAATTAAATATTAATTGTAAGCCAATAAACCATGAGCTCAAAAGTAATAAGAATTTTAGAGTAATTATTCCATGGGGATCAGCTGGAAATCTTTAAACATGAATTTGTCAGGATATGAGATGGTGGTGGGTATAAAGCTGGAACAGCACGAGAATACCTTTTCTCAATGATCACATATTATTTGTCCATTTGAATTCACTTAAACCTGAACCAGGGAGTCACACAGAGGAGAAGGAGGCCATTAGAGTCATTATGCTAATATCAGGTATTTTGTGGACAAATTCAAACTAACCCATATATTTTTTCCTTACCTACCATCCTATGATTTTTCTTTTCGCTTCAAGTGTTGATGGAATTCTGTTTTGAACTTTGCTATTAAATCTTCCACCTCCCACTAGAGGAAAACCAGCTGCTCAAGGTTGTTGGGTCCCTTTGTTAGTCAGCTTAATTCTGTGCTCACTGGTTACTAACCGTTTTGCCACTGGAAGTACCTATGCCCTCAAAGGTTTTTATGATTTTAAACATCTCACTAATAACGATGGAGACACACAAGACTACAGATATTGGAAACTGGAGCAGTAATCAAGGTGCTGGAGAAACTACAGATCAGGGAGCATCGGTGGATTGAAATGAACAGTTAACATGTTGGGTCAAGACTCTTCATTTTTACTGACAAACGATCCAGAAGATGGGACTCAAGCTGAAAAGCAGCTATCTATTTCCATCCACAGATGCTGCACATCCCATTGAGTTTCTACAACTTTGTGTTTGTTGCTCCTGATCTGATTGTTGAAGAGACTCCAGTTTCCCCAGTCTATCTACAAAAGAGAGGGACCTCATCCTTAACATTCTATTCAAGGTATCAACCCGAACATATAGTGGCCAAAATTAAACTCTGTAGTCGAGATGATGCCTAACCATGTTGTGACTAAGATTGAGAATAACTCCCTTGCTAGCCTTACTGATGATAACCTTTATCAACCAAAGCTAAATCATTTCAACTTTGACACACAGTATAGTATGGTATTTGTTTGTACTTGATTATTGAAGCTTACAGTACAATATTCCTTCGAACATGCAGCAAAGAAATAGCTAATTAACCTCTAACCATCCTTTTCCTTTAAACAATCAATGGAACTATTTCTTTCAGACAATTCTACTTATCCAAGAGATACATTTCCAATACGCCTAAATATAGCAAAATACCACTTTCCTCATATTATTCCATGTGATAGTGAGTTCCACGTTCTCACCACCTCTTCATTAAAGATGTTTCTACTATATTTCTTGGAAACCAACTAATGTATATGGCTTTTATAATTATTTTTCCACAAATAAAAACATTTGGTACTTGCCTACAGTTTTGGATCTTGCATAATCATTAAAGATTAATATTATTCCACTGCTGCCAAGCTTCTTTCAAAACAAAAGCCACACAGCTGTTCGTAGTTCCCTGACAAAAAGGTCCCAGAGTTCTGATTTAAACCCTAATCTAAATTTATCCACTCTCTCCTGACACACAAAGCAGGACATTTGCCCTAACATTTTTAAAAGTAATATTTGCCTGAGAGTACTAAAAGAGTTACATCATCTCTAACTAAGAATTCTTCAGTGGACAGCACTTGAATGTAAATAATAGGCCAATTTCTTTGAACACCACCCGTCCTACAAATTACTAATCATTTTTTTTCAAATTATTTCAAAGGTAGAAGAGTCACAGAGTCAACTTTTATTTATGTTGCATTCTTCAAATATTGGAATATTCTTTTTCTTAGGCTTTATCAGAAGTTTACCAACAAGTGCCAAGTAAACTTAAAGACCTTGTGCTAAGTCATTACTTTGTGATAGATATTATGACTAAAAGGAAAGTTTTAAATACTAGACTTTGGATAGCCTCAAATGCTTTCTCAGAATATGTTCTCTCACAATAAGGTAAGTTATAAATTACGTCATTTAAACCTGTGATCTGCTCAGGTCTGTTTTATAGTATCCATAAGAGAAACATATTTGTCATGACATGACTGCTGAGTCAAATAAAACCTTCAAAATAATATGGCAGTTATCACAAAAATACATTATTTATCACTTAAGTCCATTGACAGCTATGTTCAAAGTGGAACCCTCCTGTGATATTGCAAGCCAAAAATTGTTCTCTTCTTAACAACAGTGTGTATCATTGGCAACTGTGGCTGAAACTGAAAAAAAATCAATAGTACTTCATGAGAGAGGTCCCAGTCTTCTGCTTTTATGAGGAATTTGTCAATGTGAATGGCCATTACGACACTTTAAAGGTGTGATGTGGAAGGTTTGAACAAAATGAGAGACTGGAATGAAAGGCAACCTGGTGAGACTATTTTAGTAAAAATACAATACTTTCATCAACTTGCAATTATTTCTATGGGCACCTGTCCAGTTAGATGATTATTCCTGCATGGCGGTCCACCATGTGATCTGATAACTCAGGATGGCTGATCATTCTGTTGATTTCTCAGTGAACAAATGCTACCCAGTCAAGCTGCTGTTAAAGTGAAAAATAGGTGTCTGCTCCGTGCTCTGAAACATCTAGGCATCAAAGCATGCAACAGCGGGCAGTAGAAACACAACTTTGAAATGTGAATACTCCTGAATATGATCATTTATATGGAATAAGAAAACCAGCGAGTGGCATATATTATGGAGATCTTATTCTTAATATTTATATTTATACTTAATTATATCTATCCTGGTAGAAGCAAAATGTATGGAACAGGAAGAAATGAAAATCATTAGTAATCCATTGCTGTCCGAATGGAGAGACTGGCAGTTTCTTCATTTATGGAACTAAACCAAGCAACTTTGCAATTAAAAATCTCTGTTTTCAAATCTAAATGGTGGGCAGGGTTTTGTTACTCAAAATAAGAGCAACATGGTTATCAATTAGATGTGTTTGGTGACTCATTTCTCATGCTTACTTCCGACGTGTAACGTAAGTCTAGGCTGACCAAACCAACAATAAAATAATGAATCCAAAATTATAAGTTTCCTAATAAAGTGTGACATGGATTAAGAATTGGTTAATGAAAAGCAAAAGTAGAAACTTAAAAATGGGTAGCATGGAAGTGCAGCAGGTAATGCTGCTGCTCTACTACTCCCGTGACGTTGATTTGATCCTGACCTTTGGTTCTGTCTGTGTGTAGCCTGAACTTTGTCACGTTCTACAACTCTGACTTGCGGATGGGTGAACTGACGCCTGTTAATCACCCATATTGTGAGTGCAAGATAGCGGAATCAAGGGGTGTTTATAGGCATGTGTGGGAGAATTGGTTACAGGGAAAGAAGCAAAGGATGAGAACTAATGGGATGGTTCTGGGAATCAGCATAGACATGATAGGCCAAATGACATTCACCTACTTTTTGATAAAACATGAAAACATGAAATTCTTGGATTGGCAGTCTATAACCAGAGTAGCACAGTAAACAGACCTAGTGATTTACTATCTAAAGGAATGGTTTGGCTAAGGAGATCAACCATCAGATTTACAAATATACTGATCATACGGATTTAGTTAGGAAGGACGATATAAAGAGTCTTCAAGAGAAAAGGACGTGGGTGATACTATAACTGTAGATTATAGACTCAATATCATCATATTAAATAGAAAATTAAAGCAAAGTTTGGGTTGCACAAAGAAATGAAAAAAGGGAAGGATAATGAAAACAAAACTGTATTTTTGTAAACTTTAATAATAAAGTTACCTCCAACATTTACAACATTTACATTAATCATTGCAAACAGGAGTTTTGTATGTGATCAGTATACCACAGTTCAACCAGCCAGAAGAATTATCAGTGGGTTTAGAAAGATCACCAAGTTATACTTGTGATTTACTGAATGTTCTTGATAAGTATATTAACATCCTTAAGAAAATGGAGGAAAATAGAATATTTAATTGAAAATACAATAGAATATCAGGTATCAAGAAATAAGAAGGGATGAATGGGGTGTGACTTGTTCAGGTTCGCAGGCTCTTTTCTGTTATTGTCCTATTCAGGAACAAGAAATCACTTTTCTAGCAGGAGTCAACACTCAACTAACAGCAGAACAGTATTGAAAGTCTGCTCTTAAAGTACACTACACTACTTTCTCTAAAGTTATTCAAACCACATGTTAACCCATGGGTTTCCTCCGCTTACGCAAGTTTTCACCCACATTTTGGGTTGCAGGTTAATTGGTCACATGGGTGAAATTGGACAGTGTAAGTTTGTTAGGCTGGGTGAGCCTATTACTATGCTGTATCTTTAAATAAATATATATTTATTACTTATATTATCAGCAATTAACTCTCTGCACATTTATAATTAGACAATCAACTAATTATATTATTAACAATACAGTAAATACAGAGTTCTTGATTTTAATTATCATCAATCATGAATTTCTCTCCACTTCTTGACTACAAGCTCTAACCTATAAAAATACATGTCCACAGTTTCCATTCTAAGTATTGATCATTCCCATAATCGATAGTATCATACAAATTAATTCAACATTCCATACTATAGTTGTTATCTTAACTATTCTTAATCTAAGTACATTGTACAACATAACCTTATTAAACCAAATAACTTTTGATGTGTTTTCAATGATATATTATTTTTGCAAGTTACTGAATACTATAAACACAATTGTTTGCTATTTTGATTTTTGAACTTGGTTGTGAGAGTATTTCATAACAGCGCCATGAAAGGGGCAGAAATGCAGTTTCAGTGATCTGATAGGCTGGTGCATTGCTTCTTGTAGTTCACCAAATTGTATTCAGTGATCTGATAGGCTGTTCATTGTTTCTTGTAGTTCACCAAATTGTATGCACATTGAACCAGAACAGAGGGCAGCTACTGACTCCAATTGCTTGCCTATCAACTAATTTCCAGAAGGAACTTGATTAGTATCCATGCTGCCAGGAGCTTTTTGTGTTTTGTTATCATGCAAGTTATACATATTTACATAATATATAATACCGTATCTAAGCATACATACTGCTGATCTGGTTCTTATACAGCATGTACGTAATGCTCTGCGCTTGTGGTGATATGGCTTCAAGCTGTGTCGCTGATGGTTGGTTTCGGTAGCACCACTAAAGGTTAAGAATATTTTTTTTGGGGTGTGGATGTCATTGCCTGGTACTTACACAGAGAACATAATCTATTCTACAGCATAACATCTTCTCTTACATCAAGAATGAATATAGCCACTAAAGGTGTATATATTTCTAAATAACCCCCAAGAGTTTTCTGGCAGCCACCTAGTATAATTCTTAATTGACAAACCCATGGGTAATGGAACCTGAAAGGTAGGACCTACTCCTCTCACCTGCTCAGACTCTAGTAACTATGTCTGGACCAAGGCTGCAGTTCTCTTACTGAAGCTATCAATAATTCATTCATTCGTCCTTTATGGAAAATGCACTTTTATCGTGGGTATCTCATTAACGTCTCTTAGAACTTAAGTAGTCTCTTTAAAATCAAGCAGCGCATGGCTTCTGAAATGCTGTCCCAATTCCTCTTTCCTGCATTATCTCCTGTTCATTTTTCTTTTTTCCTAATAGGTATACTCATACAGAACACCTTACCTACTCCTGAGAATTCAAAAATGCCCAAGTACTACAAATTCGCAGACAGTCAGAAGTAAGTTGAAGGCTGTGATAGAAATGCAAAGTATACACTTTCCACATCTTTAGTCAAACTGAAGTAAGCATAACTCAGATGTTGGGCAAACCTTAGGTTCAGAACTTAATTTCATCTGTTCTCAATTGATCCTGGCAATATGCCCCATGGACAGTGTACAGATGTGGAAATGCAGTCACATGGTCTCTATGTCATATTCTTCAATTCAGTGGCTGGAAAGCCAGTAGTTGAAACAGTCTGCTCTGACCCCACATTAAATGTGATGTGGAACTACAGGGCCATTTTGCTAGAGTTGGTCTGCGGTAACAAATATTATATTCTTGAAGAAGTTTAGAGTCATTTCCTGAATATACTTTAGTTCCCCAATTAATTTGGCTAGTAGTGTGCCTTGTGATTATTTACTAAAATGACCGCTGGTGGTGTAAGAAGTAATCTGTTAAGTAATGCATCCCATTCCTTCTTGCCACAGCATTTAGGGTTTACAACTTATTTGTTCAGTGATTATCTCAGGAACAATTTAAACACCTTTCTTCTTTACAGTGTCATTATTTGGCCTAATCACAATTTAAAATTTTATCAAGGAATATTGTAATTTCTCATTAGATTAATGGCATAAGCTCATTTCTTCTGACAAGAAGAGCTTAGCAGTCCACAAACAGAGAAATTGTAATTTCCCCCTTATATGTTTGATGTGATTCCTAACCATAGTTGGGTAGCATCCCCTCCTCTGAACTCCGCTCAGTGAACACATATTTGATGACATGAAATTCTCATCTTAGTGGGTGTAGCACACCTCGTTCCTACCCTGATTCTTGGAATGGTGAGATTGTGAACCTGCTACCTTACAATACAATTGAGATGACCAGTGCAGATGTATTAAATGAGATATTTAGCATAGAAAATGAGTTCTGAAAAATGAGTGGTGACCTGATTGTAACATAAGGGACCCTGACAGATATTTACAGATATTTATGTGGAGAAGGTACTTCCACTTTGTGGGAGAATTGATGGCCAAGAGCCACTGTTTGAGATAGAACTGAGGCACATTTTGGTTCTCACAATCTCACTTCCTTAACAGCAGATGGAAGCAGAGTCTTTGTGTACTTTAAGGCAGTTAGATATATTCTTGAAAGTGGGTTAAAGGTCGCCTAGAATAAGCTAGAATGTGAAACTGAGATTAAAATCAGATCAACCAAAATCTTACTAAATGAACAATCAGGGTCGAGGAGCCAAGGGGTCTAATCCTGATCCAATTTTTCATGTTCATTTAATAAGAAAAAGCAGAACACAGAGAAACCTGGAGGGAAGGTGGTATGGAAAATAATCATAATGGAAGCGCTAAATGCCTATTTCTGTCTATTTTGTCTACATTCGCTAAGTGTTCCTGTCTATTTATTGCAGGACAAGTTATGAGCTCTATATATAAGAGCCTATAACATGTCCTGCAATAAGTGGATTTTACTTATAAATATTATACCTCCATGACATTTTAATCATTTTCTTAAGAATAGCTTAGCATTTTAATATTCTGGACATGTAAAAGATTAAGAACTGAATTTCCAATTAGAAAATGCTGGAGTATCATTGGAGCTATCATTCTCTTCTCCAGGAGTGCAGCAGAAACCCAGCTAAATGGAGCTTCCGTCTTACTTCCAGAGAAATGACACCAACAGAGATAAGGCAGCTCTGAGGGATTTCCCAACCATTGTATAAATCATTGTAACATCCTGTGTTGCGGAATTTTATTCCATTATCTTAAAATAATTTTAAAAAGAAGCCAATGTGCTGATCGGGCAGTGTCACTGATTTTTATGTCAAGCAGCAGGTTTGCACCAGAAAGCTCAAGTTTGGTTCAGCAATTGAGTTCAATTCAGACAAAGATAAAACCCCATTACACATAATGCCAGAAAGCATTAAGCCCACAGTAGATGACATATGACACCACTTTTCAGGTTAAGAAGAGACCAGGCAGCACATACATCCACTTTTATACCATAATTTATGCTCACATTCATAATATTTTTATTCCATCCTGATTCTCACAATTAGTCATTTCTTCAACAGCTTATTTCTTATGATTCTGTAATTCAAAATGGATAATGCTTTCATTGCAGAGTAGGCCTTCCTCACTACTTGCTAAAGTTTCTCACCTCTGAATATGTAAAGCCTTTGCTTCATACGGTTTATCACTACAGAGGCCAATATTCAAGTGTGAACCATGGTATTACACTAACCATTGGCAGAGATCTTCACATTTAATCAATTCTTTATACTAACACCTACATACCACATTCACTTCAATGGTCATTAGAGCTGAACTTTAACTTCTTAACTGGATTGAGAGTGCAGTTTTGGCCATGATCTTCAACATGAACATGAACGTCTATGTAAGATCTCCTCTCAACTTCTTTTTCCTTTAAGGAGGCCAATTCCAACTTCAGTCTAACCCTCTGGCTGAAATTCTTCATTACAGGAACCTCTCTCATAATTCCTTAATGAATTTTCTCTGGGACTTCAAATCATTTCCTTCAGCAAAGTGTCCATTGTTGTGTATTTAGTATTTCTGAAATATTTGTGTAATATTGTAAATATATTGTTTGGTTAAGCTTTCTTTGTCTAAATCATTCATCATGGTTATGTAACCAGGTGACCATTGAATTGTTCATTTATTGTTAAAAGTGCACTGATGTATTTATCCTAGTGATGCTGAAATAGCTGCCTGTGCTTTTAAGAGAAAACCGTGATGTCATTATGCACATGTGGAGTAGAAAATAAGAACTACAACATTCTAGAAAGAACATCAAGTGCTGGGAGCTGATTTACCCCAGGCATACTGGTCGTATGGTGAGGAAAAGTGAAAAATATTTGATAATATTTGTGTAAATTAATTGATACTTGATTGTAAATCTAGAATATTGGTAATTTGACATGTTTTATATGTGGATGTTTTAGATTTTCGTGAGTATGGTATCGGCACTCCATAGAGTGTTCATGCGTATTCCCTATCAGTCTAGTAGGTTAATCTTCCTAGTAAATTAACTACAAGGCAATATCTTGTAAATCTTTTTATACAGGCTTATTTTTGTCTGACTTTATTTTTCATGACTGAATGTGAATGTAATGGGGTAATGTAAATGTGTTAATCTCTATTCATTTAGTGTAGTGAGGGGAAGTCGTTTCAGGGTCGAGCCTATATGTGTTTGAAAGTAAAGCACGTGTGTGCCAAAGTGAGTACACATCTTATTTTTGATGTTGTGGATAAGGTATAGGGTTGGTGAGATTTTAATGTTGTTTGCATTTTTTTTTAGAATTGCCACTACATTTTGGCACTTGTATATTTTGTTTTATTTATTTTCATATTGCACATGTAACTAGTTCATACACAAGTGTGTGAACCAAAATCAAGCTGAGATTGTAACAGCAGGAACTGATTTTTTTTAAACTCATTTTGTTATTTTTATTTTGATATATCCTCTTTTTGCATTAGAACATCTAAAGAAGATAAAGGAATTAAAAAAGTGTTTGTTGTATTGAGTGTGTATTTTTCCTCAGGCTACAAAAGAACTGCAAAAGGCTATGAAGAATGTGGATAGCATTCGTCATTACACCACCATGTCACACGTGTGTGTCTTGCTTAAAGTAAAAACAAAACTAAGAAAGTATATGAGTTATTCTAGCTCCATGTTTCCTTTCAATTAGTTTTTATGTTTTGGGGTTTCAAAACATAACAGTGCTGACGAGAAAGTTTTAAACAAACCTGAGACGACTACCTAGCTGTTGAAGTGCAGCAAAACAATAATTTCATTGGTTAATAAAAAGCGATTACTGGGTGATAATAACCATGAATTAAAATAAAAGCTGAATTGGCTGGCTACATTGGAAAGATAGATGCATTTAATTACACAATAGATAATTGACTCATGTATACTGAGCAAATTGGGCAGTATTTTGAAGTTAAAGAAATAGCCAAAGTGAAGCAAGTGCCAGGTTTGCAGAGTGAATTGGGTTTGAAGGCATACAGTTTGATTACATGTTTGATTGCTCCAACCAAACCAGCTGAAATGAGCTTTGCTGATATCTTGAATTTAATGCAGGAACATTTAGAACCAAAAATATTGTTGAATGCAGAACATTTTAGATTGTCAGGGACGAGAAGAGCTTACATAGTAGAGAGCACCCCTATGGCCAACCCCCTCAGTAATCGTTATCTCGTTTTAGATGCTGTTGGGTGAGGGGGTGTAACCTGACAGAGGACGGCCACGGCGATTGGGTCTCTGGCACTGAACCTGATTCTGTGGTGCAGAAGGGAGAGAAGATGATGAGGAATGCAATAGCCAAAGGAGATTCCATAGTGCGAGGTACAGAGAGGAGGTTCTGTCAGCCTGATAGAGATACCCACATGGTGTGTTGCCTCCCATGTGCCAGAGTACAGGATGATGGATGCAGAGTATTCTTAAGGGAGACGGTGAACAGCTTGAAGTCTTGGTACATGTTAGTACCAATGGTAGAAAAAGGGAGGAGGTCATAAAGAGAGAATTCAGGGAGTTGGGTATGAAGCAGGACCTTCAGGGTAGTAATCTCAGAATTGTTGTCTGTGCCACGTGCTAACGAGCACAAGAATAGCATGATCAGGCATATTAAAGTGTGGCTGAGAGACTGGTGGGGACTTCAGTTTCCTGTATCATTGGGGCCTCTTCTGGGGGAGATACGACCTTTACAAAAACGATGGTTTACACCTGAACCCAAAAGAGTCCAATATCCTAGGTTTTCTAGAGCCTGTTAGGAAAGGTATAAACTAATTTGGCAGGGGGATGGGAACTGGAGTGATAGGGCTGAGGAAGGGGGAAACAGAAATAAATTAAAAATAGCGTGCAACAGAAATGATAGAAAGGACAGGCAGGAGATGAGGCATAATCACAGCCAGTGGGATAATTTACTACAGAAAGCAACAAATACTGGACTGAAAGTGTTATATTTAAATGCACACAGCATAAGAAATAAACTGGACAATCTTGAAGTGCAGCTACAGATTGGCAAGTATGACATAGTGGCCCTCTCTGAAACTTGGCTAAGGGATGGCTGCCATTGGGAGCTGAATGTCCAAGGATATATGGTGTATTGGACAGATTAATTAGTAGGCAGAGGGGGTGGTGTGGCCCTGTGTATAAGAAATAATATTAAATCATTAGAAAGGGATGACATAGGATCAGAAGGTGTAGAGTCTTTGTGGGTTGAGTTAAGAAATGGCAAGGGTAAAAGGATCCTAATGGCAGTTGTATACAGGCCTCCTAAAGCATTTGGGATGTGGATTACAAATTACAGCAGGGGATAGAAAAGGTGTGTCAGAAGGGCAATGTCATGATAATCATTGGGGATTTTAACATGAAAGTGGATTGGGAAAACCAGGCCAGTACTGGACCTCAAGAGAGAGAATTTGTAGAATATCGAAGAGATGGCTTTTTAGAAGACCTTGTTGCTGAGCCCACTAGGGGATCGGCTGTGCTGGATTGGATGTTGTGTAATGATCCAGAGGTGATAAGAGATCTTAAGGTTAAGGAACCCTTAGGGAACAGTGATCACAATATGACCAAGTTCACTTTGAAATTTGAGAAGGAGAAAATAAATTCCAATGTGTTGGTGTTTCAGTGGAATAAAGAAAATTACAATGGCATGAGAGGGGAACTGGCAAAAGCTGACTGGAAAGGGACAATAAGAAGGACAGCAGAGCAGTAATGGCTGGAGTCTGAGAAAAATGAGGGAAGTGCAAGACGGATATATATTCAAAATAAGAAGAAATTTTGAATGGAATGACAGTACCATAGCTGACAAGTGAAGTCAGAGCCGAAGTACTGTAAAAGCAAAAGAGGAGGCATACAACGAAGCCAGTGCTAGTGGGAAGATAGAGGATTGGGAAGCTTTTTAAAACTTGTAGAAGAAAACTAAGAAGGTCAATAGGAAGGAAAAGATGAAAAGAAGCCAACGACTAATATCAAAGAAGATACTAAAAGCTTTTTTAAGTATATAAAGGGTAAAAGTGAGTTGAGGGTAGATATAGGACCAATAGAAAATGACACTGGAGATATTGTAATGAGAGTCGCAAAGATGGCAGAGGAACTGAGTGCATATTTTGCCTCAGGCTTCATAGTGGAAGACATCGGAGGTATACCGGACTTTCAAGAATGTCAGGGAAGTGAAGTTTGTGTAGCGAAAATTACCACTGAGAAGGTGCTCAGGAAGGTTAATAGTCTGAAGGTAGATAAATCTCCTGGACCTGATGGAATGTACACTCGGGTTCTGAAGGAAGTAGCTGAAGAGATTGCAGAGGCATTAACAATGATCTTTCAAGAATCGATAGATTCTAGCATTGTGCCAGATGAATGGAAAATTGCAAATGTTACTCCGCTATTTAAGAAGGGTGGGAGGCAGCAGAAAGGAAACTATAGACCTGTTAGCCTGACATCAGTGGTTGGGAAGTTGATGGAATCGATTTTTAGGGATGAGATTACAGAATACCTGGAGGCAGATGACATGATAGGCCAAAGCCAGCATGATTTACTTAAAAGAAAATCCTCCATGACTAACCTACCGCAATATTTTGAGGAAATTACAAACAGGGTAGACAAAGGAGATGCAGTAGATGTGGTGTACTTGGATTTTCAGAAGGCCTTTGACAAGGTGCCACAGATGAGGCAAGATAAGAGCCCATGGAATTACAGGGCAGTTACTAGCTTGGGTGGAGCATTGGCTGATCATCAAAAAACAGAGAGTGAGAATAAAGGGATCCTTTTCTGGCTGGCTGCCAGTTACCAGTGGAGTTCCACAGGGGTTGGTATTGTGACCATTACTTTTTACGACGTATGTCAATGATTCCGACTAAGGGATTAATGGATTTGTGGCTAAGTTTGCTGATGATACAAAGATAGGTGGAGGAGTGGGTAGTGTTGAGAACCTGCAGAGAGACTGAGATAGTTTAGGTGAATGGGCAAAGAAGTGACAAATGAAATAAAATGTTGGAAAGTGTACGGTCATGCACTTTGGTGGAAGAAATAAATGGGCAGACTATTATTTAGATGGGGAGAGAATTCAAAATGCCGAGATGCAAAGGGACTTGGGAGACCTTGTGCAGAATACCCTAATGGTTAACCTCCAGGTTGAATTGGTTGTGAAGAAAGCAAATGCAATATTGGCATTCATTTCTAGAGGTATAGAATATAAAAGCAGGGATGTGATGTTGAGGCTCTATAAGGCACTCGTGAGACCACACTTGGAGTATTGTGTGCAGTTTTGGGCTCCTTACTTTAGAAAGGATATACTGACATTGGAGAGGGTTCAGAGAAGATTCACAAGAATGATTCCAGGAATGAAATGGTTACTGTATGAGGAACATCTGGCAGCTCTTGGGCTGTATTCCCTGGAGTTCGGGAGAATGGCGGGGGGGATCTCATAGAAACATCCCGAATGTTAAAAGGCCTGAGCAGATTAGATATGGCAAAGTTATTTCCTATGGCAGGGGATTCTAGGATAAGAGGGCACAACTTCAGGATTGGAGGATGTTCATTTAGAACAGAGATGTGGAGAAGTTACTTTAGTCAGAGGGTGGTAAATCTGTGGGATTTGTTGCTACAAGTGACTGTGGAGGCCAAGTCATTGGGTGCCCTTAAGACAGAGATAGATAGGTTCCTGATTAGCCAGGGCATCAAAGGGTATGGGGAGAAGGCAGGGGAGTGGGGATGACTGGAAGAATTGGATCAGCCCTTGATTCAATGGCAGATCAGACTCGATGGGCTGAATGGCCTAGTCCTGTTCATATGTCCAATAGTCTTATGGTTAATAGGAGGTTCAGGATATGCTAGCTGGAAGGGCTAGATCTTTGTGTGAAAATTCAGGTATTAATATTGTGACCGGAAGAGTAGTGATGAGAGATTAGGATTCTGAAGAACCAAGTGTGTTTACTTTATTTACAGACACAGCTCAGAACAGACCCTTCCAGCCCTTTGAGCCAATCCACCAACAACCCGGCCACCAATTTAACTTTAGCCTAAACACTAGACAGTTTACAGTGACCAATTAACCTACTAACTGGTACATCTTTGGTACCAAGTTTTGTTGCCAGGGGAAAAATACACACGCAGGACAACAAATACATTTTTGGGTCTTAAACTCCTTTATCTATATTAGATATTTTATTACAGACAGAGGATATCAAAATGAAAATGGCAAAATAAATTTTAAAAAACAGTTGTCACTATTACAATCTCAGCTTAACTTCAGAGTATACTCTTGTTACATATGTAGTATGAAAATAACTAAAACAAAATATACAAAACCAATATGGTAGTGGCAATTCTAAAAATAAAAAAATACAAAGTTAGAATCCCACCAACCCTATACCTTATACACAACATTGTAAATATGAATAAATACACCTCATCTTTATTAAGAGATATACTTACATTTAGCACACACGTACTGAACTTCCAAACACATATAGGTTGGACCTTGAAATGAGTTCTCCTCACTCACCACACTACGTGAACAGAGATGAACACATTCACATTACGCTGTTACATTCACATTCAGTCATGAAACAATAAAGAAAGACAAATAAACTTCTACAATATACTGCCTTGTAGCTGAAGTATTAAAAAGGCTAACCTAGTAGGCCGAGTAAGGAACTTCACAATCGGGCTATCCAGTGCTGATCCATTTATTCACAAAAGTCTAAAGCATCCACATGTAAAACATGTCAAATTACTGAAATTCTAGATTTACAAACAAATAGAAATGAATTTAAATGTATATTGTCAAATATTATCCACCTTTCCTCACCAAATCTGGGAAAAGCATTCGAACGTCATCCTTTCTAGAACATGGCAACTCATCATTCTACTCCACCCATACAAAACGACATCACTGTTTCCTCTTAAAGGCACAGGAAGCTATTTTAGCATTATCAAGGTGAGTAGATAAGTGCACTTTAACAATAAAAAAAGATTTAACGGTCACCTAGAGAGAGCTTATAGCTAAGCAGGGTGGTGTGTTGTATATTTAATATTTCCATAATATTTGAAAAATATTTTAAATAT
The DNA here is from genome assembly GCF_030144855.1 of Hypanus sabinus. Taxonomy (NCBI): domain Eukaryota; kingdom Metazoa; phylum Chordata; class Chondrichthyes; order Myliobatiformes; family Dasyatidae; genus Hypanus; species Hypanus sabinus. The sequence goes on along the minus strand of NC_082717.1, from coordinate 57,270,740 downwards.
ATTGTTTCATTAAGCAGTCTTTGTTTAAAAACTTAATTATGATTATGTGTATGAAGTAATTTATGGCTTACGACATTACACTGCCACTTTAGACATGCATGCCTCGCTTAAAGTAAAAATAATACTAAGAACATACAAAAGGTATCTGGGCTCTGTGTTTCCTTTCAATTAGTTTTTATATTTTAGACTTACAAAAGGGAACATCCATGATAGTTGCATGTTATCTATGTTTTAGAAACATTTGACCTAACCCCACTGGTTTTTTACCCAATGGTATATTGGAAGACAGCTTTACCAATCCCTCAATGTGTAGTCAATATTTTAAGTAAAGATACAAACAGAATCGAATTTAGCCCTCCTTCATTAAATGTAATTTGAATGGTAATTTCTTCCAGCACCCTACCTGCTGGCAAAATGTTATTTCAGTGCCTGAATAAAAATTACTTACACGTGTCGCTGACTTAAAGTGTTTCATGAAACAGATATACAGGGCATTGACTCTCGAATGAAACTTGAGTGATCAATAGGAGATATATCACTTGTTCCTTACTTGGCAATGTACCCAAATTAGTATCCTTAACTGAACTAAAACACTGGCTGTGTCAAATACAGATTGAAGCTGAAATCATTCTCTAATGAGAAAGTCACTGTTTTATAAATAAGTGTATCTTCAAGAAGATTGGCTGAATGCACTTTTCACTCAAATGCAATATACCTCTGAGCAGGAATTTAATGAGCTGGATAAATGAAGATCATGACCTTTTCAAGAATATTGTTTAGAAAATAACGTAACAGCACCCACTTTGTCAGCCTGAATATTACTGAGTTAGATGTTAATTGAAGAACTTCATTAAAGGCTAAAGGCTCTTTTCACTCTTAATTTAATGAAATTTGATTTCATTCTGCCATCTTTAACTCCTTCGGACAATGTATTCCCTTCTCAATGTGCTGATGAATTCAGATAGAGTGTATCCTCATGAATGCAAAGGATAACTGAGCAAGTTGAACAATGAAAGATATCCTATATTTGGCTGATTAGCCAAAGATGCAGCAAAATATCAAACGCTTTATTAACCTCAAATCACCTTTTCACTTTATAACATCGCCTGGTAGTTTGGAGTTCTGGCAAGAATGGTCTACAGTAGTCATAAATTGTCAAAGACCCTCTGAAGGCATCAGTCAGAGAATGTATAAAGTATTGATTTTGAAGTCTGACCTATACAGCAGACTCAAGGCCCTGTCTAAGTTAATAGAAACTCATGAAAACTGACCTTGATCCACTTTATAAAAGGAAAGTAAGGATAGGGGGTCAACAATTTTTCTCTATGAGTGGTAGTGCGAAGCGGAGGAGGAGGGGAATGCTTCTCTGTTCCATAGTGTAGGATTAAGATAGATGTTATGGAAGTTAAACTGATGTTGGCATTTAGTTTAGGATTCATATGAAAGCTTAGATGTTCCCAGTACTTGAACTTTATTTTAGTTATGTCAGTGGGGCTAACCCCAAATCATTTTAGGAAATAAGGTAGAAAAAATGCTTCAATTTTTTTTCATGTCTTTCAGAATTCTTGGCATTTCCCATCTTTCTAATTTATTGGTTTTATTAATCTTCTAAACCTAAGAGCTACTTTAATGCAAATTGAAAGGAAGATGTTTTGGCAAGGAGTTAGTCAGTTGGATTCGTTCTCACAATCTGTACAAGCTGCTTTTCGCCATGTGGTTTGCACAACGCTGCAACTGCAGCTAAATCAAGTAGTTTTGTTCTTGCCATGTTCAATCAAATTAGTATCAAACTGAGGTTATTTAGATAAATCCAAATGAATTAAATCACTTCTAAACCAAATGCATTTTATTTACTAATACATTCATCTGCTAGACCATGGTGCTTAATATTTGAATTTTGCTTTCAATGCTATTTAACACTTAAAATTCTGAAGATCTGAACCTTTACCCTCACCCTCACAACTGAAAGTGGTGCATAAGTGTGCAGGTAACAGCTTGCATTTCCACCTTCTGTCTAACAAGGGACAAAGCTCATATCGGGCAACAATCCTTTGGGAGCAGAGAAAATGGCCTAAACAATGAATCAGTTAGAATGCTTTCCATGGTACACCTAGAGAAATTCACAAATCTCTTTGGTTATATACCAATTCTCCTCAAACTCCACATGAAATGAGAATGTCTTGACTTCTTTGTGATTGCATCAACATGCTGGGCTCAGAATGGATCCTCAGAGATGTTGACACCCAGGAGCTTGAAACTGATTCCACTTCTGATCTATCAATGAGTGTGTGTTCCCTCAACTACCACTTCTAGAAGTCCACAATCAATTCTTTGGTCTCACTGATGTGGTTAAGGATGACGTAGATGAAGTGGGTAAGGTGGTAAAGAGGGCAAATGGAATGCTTGAGTACAAGAGTAAGGAAGCCATGTTGCAGCTTTTGTCTGGGTACACTTGAATATTGTGTGCAGTTTTGGTCTCTTCATTGTGGATAGTATGTGGAGACTGTGAAAAGAGTGCAAAGAGGTTTAATAACATGCCTGGACTAATTGGCATGAACTGTAGGGAAAGTTTGGACAAACTTGGTCTCCCTGGAATGTCTGAGATCAAGGGGAGACCTGCTGGAGATTTTTTTAAAATTATGAGAAGCATAGATTGGGTAGACAATCAGAATCTTTCCCCAGGGTAGAAGTATTAGACACTACAGGACATGTTTTTGAGGTTATAAGGATGAAGAGACTTTTAGATAGACACCGGAATATATAGGAAATGGAGGGCTATAGGTGATACACAGGATACAATTCACTTTTAGTATGAATTAGCATCAAGAATATCACAACATCTTTGGTGAAATGGCTTACATACGTAGGTACTTTGGACTTCAGAATTTAATAACATTATGAGGATTTGATTGTAGTGTCTGCAAACTGGGTATTCTCAACCTAAAATAGTCAGCACTACCAATGCAGGCTTAAACCACTATAGTTCAATAGTCTTCCCAAGGCACTCTGCAGCTGCTGGAGATCTGACACTGTTTTTAACTTGGAGATGTAGGTGCCTCCTCAGGATGCTTCCAATGGTTATGTGCCTTCATGCACTGGCTCCAGACTGCAAGGTATCAGCTAGGAGCCTGCAGTCCTGGGGCACTAACAAGCACTATGTCTGAGAGACAGAGGCTACAGGAGACACCCTAACATCCTGAGATTTACTGCCACCTGGACTATCATGACAGCAGGCAGACAGTAGCATATATCTCTGCAGCTTGTCCAGATTGTACAACCAACATCTTCTTCCCAATCCCTGCCAAGGCCATCAAATAGAACTTCAAGCAGAGCAGTCAGCCATCCACCTCCCTGAGGCAGCCTGCTGCTGATTCAGAGCTAGCAGAGAGAAATATGTCCTTCTCATCTGTCTCCTTGTAATACTGACTTCTCAGCTGAGGTGATGCAGGATAGGAGCACTGGGGCCACAGCAGTCAGGATGCCTGCTGGCTGCTTCTGTCCCTCTGGGGCAACAGAGCTACCTGCCCAACCTCCGAGGTGAAACCTAGATAGTAACCATAGCACTTTGGGTGCTGCAGCCACTCTGGGTCCAATCAAAGTTGTATATACACCCTTTTCACAATCATAAGTCTCTGCTAGATACTAAGAACATAAAGTACTAAAGTACTGAACATAAATCCCATTAGTGAGCTGCTTGATAGCGATGGAGCTGGACTATTGCGTACCATTGTTGTGTTGTCATTTTACTTGTGGCGTACCATTACACCAAGATGATACAGGATCCAGCAAATGGAGTGAGTGACTGCCTTGGATGTTTTATTGTGATCATAAGACTTTGTTGGATATTGGTAATGTAGAATACTGCGAATCTGGTCTGCTGGTTCATTGGCAAGACCGACAATGGGGGAGAGCCATTGCCTCAGTTGTGGCAAGGACTTGACTTGCAGTCTTACCTGTTGCAGCTGCCTAGTGAGGGAAAGCTATTAACATCAGGGCCTGTCTTGGGCATGCTGGATTGGGGACAACCTCTCCCATCAGTGCTGCCCTCCAGTGTCCGTTTGGTAGAAGAACAAGTTGGTCTTGGACAATCTACAGTTATGCCACTCAGCGACTTGGGCTATATTAACTTTTTCTTTGTGACTGCATGTTCTTTCTGAAATTGTAATGATAGATGCTATATGTGATATGTACAGTGTGCTGTGTGCTATTGGTAATTTTTTTTGCACCTTGGCCCCTGAGGAATGCTGTTTCATTTAGTTATATTAAGTACATATGGTTGGATGATAGTTGAACTTGAACTCGAAAGTAAAAGGATGCTTGCTTTTTTCATGCACTGAAACTTGACTGCAAATGTTATTTATATTTTATCACCAGGTATGTGTCATGCAGTAGGGGCAAGAAGAATGGATTTAATCTGCACCTTGATGAAAAAAATGGTTTTCTGTGTTGGTTTGGAACACAGGTGAGCTCATGCTGGAGGTTATGTTCGAGGATTGGCTGTCAGCACTGAACACATTCACAAGAATTTTCACTGAAGGCTGAAAACACCAATGACTATCGCTTATCCATAATGTACTATGATAAGAGTTGTCACCAAGCAGGAACTTTACACTCCATGAGTATTGCCACTGGCTTGACTTGGTGTAGCTCCCTTACGACAATATTATCTGAATATGTATGCAGTGGTAATTTTGTGTAAAATATGTTTATATTAGATTGGATGTACTGTGTGTAAGTACAGGAGTTGGGAATTCAGGTGTTATAATGTGCTGTGTCCTAAAGGAAGTACTGATGTGTAGACCAGTGACAATGCTGGGAAGTGTAAACCTTTCACTCTACTTGGGGTTGATTCACTGATATAGTTAATGCATTGATTTAATGTCCTGTTGCTCTATGAAAGATTTGTTAATTAGAAGCATTGAATGTTGATTAAGTTAAAGGCAACTTTACCACAAACATTGTGCTAAAGTACAATGAAATCATACCTGACAGATCCCAGACAAGTTTCACTTCATCTCTTGCCTGAGCTTATCTACTCCGCAACCCCCATCAGATCCAGCACTCTCTGCTCTGGAGAACACACACAAAATGCTGGTGGAACACAGCAGGCCAGGCAGTATCTATAAGGAGAAGTACTGTTGACATTTCGGGCCAAGACCCCAAAACGTCAACAGTGCTTCTCCTTATAGATGCTGCCTGGCCTGTTGTGTTCCACCAGCATTTTGTATGTGTTGCTTGAATTTCCAGTATCTGCAGATTTCCTCGTGTCTGCTCCAGAGAAGTGGTTTGAGATTGATTCCACCTCATGTAATGAGGCTAGCCTACAGCTCCTTGTAACATTCATCTGTGATGGTTTTCATTTAGTTAATGTGACAGTGCAGCATTCTTGTCTAGAATTATAGAGTGAGTGCAGGCATAGTAATGTTGAGGGATTAACTAAGTGAGGGACATGAACTGTGGAGGCTAAGGCACTGGGTAAATTTAAAATGGAGGTTGATAAGATAATTTGTAAAGGTGTCAAAGGTCATGAGGAGAATGGGATTGAGAGGGATAGTACATCCGCTGTGATGGATTGGTAGAGCAGACTCAATGGACAGAGTAGCCTAATTTTTCTCCTATGTTTTATGGTCTTATGATCTACTGCTAAGCTAGTTTAAAATAGAGATAGAAAAATGGAGGACTATGTAGGAGGGAAGAGTTAGATTGATCTTAGACCAGGTTAAAAGGCTAGCACAACATCATGGACCAAATGGCCTGTACTGTGCTGTAATGTTCTATGTTTTATCTTCCTTCTCTATTCGTAGAAATATTATTGATTGAGGATGATGATAATATTACACCAGTGACCACGAAGGCAAAAAATGTAACTGCTTTTGTTGAAGATATTCACCATATTGCACAAATTTTGTTGAGCTCTTGCAATATCTAGACACAGGTGCTGAGAACCGTGAGCAACACACACAAAATGGTGGAGGAACTAAAGGGTTCCTGGCCAAAACATCAACTGTTTATTCCTCTCCATTGACGCTGCCTGACACTCTGAATTCCTACATCATTTTGTGTGGGTTGTCGTGTCTGTGTCCTTGGTGCCTCAGTCTGAGTTTCCATTCAATAGATTACGACTTGCTATTGATACTTCAAAGAAACCCCTTGTCCTAGGAATACCTCCAGCAAGAGTTGTGGCATCCGCAGAGATGCTGCCTCCAGGTTGCCGTCCTCAATGCTTCCTTTTATCCTCTCTCTCCTCTTCTTTATCATCATCTTACTCCTTCTCATTCTAGTCTTCTTCCTTTGTCCCAGATGACCCACCTTCAGTTTGAAACCCAGAGGACATAGTGGATATAAATTACTCAGCTCAATTCCAAGCAAACTTTAAATCATGAAGGATCCCTTCAAACGATTTCTTCCTGCTGTTCAGGCTGTTTCCTGTGCGTGTCTCACTGCAGGAGGTACAGGTAGACAGCCCAGATTTACCCAGTCACAAGGATTGATGTCAGCACCGACTTCCAGCAATTGTGCATTGCAAATGTGGCAATTAGCAGCAGGTGTCTTAGTTTGATGATAATTTGCAGATGAAATTGCCCACAAATGCAGACCTACAGCATCTTAAAAAAAAGTATTAAGTAATTCATGGTGTTTTAACTTACTTATTGCCCCAGAAATTTCATGTAGCTTATGTTATTACAGTATAGCACTACAGCACAGAAACAAGCCATTTGGCCCATCTAGTCCATGCTGAACTGTTATTCTGCCTAATCCCATCAACACAGACCTGGACCATAGACCTCCATACCCCTCCCATGTAGTGATCCAAATTTCTCTTGAATGTTGTAATCAAACCTGCATCTCCCACTTCTGCTAGTTGCTTGCTCCACATTTTGACCATCCTCAGAGTGAAAACGCTCCCCCCCCCCCCCCCGCTGGTTCCCTGTAAATACTTCATCTTTCACCCTTAACCTATGACCTCTAGTGCAGTCTTTCCTTACCTCAGTGGATAAAACCTGCTTGTGTTTGCCCTATCTATACATCACATAATTTTGTATACTTACATTGTCACTAGTTGCAAATGTTGCTAGTTTGACTTCTGTAGCTTTTAATATCTTGAACTATTTTCCTCATATATAAGCTCATCCATACAACCAAAATGTGCAGCCTCCCTGGAGAGTTTACTCAATCCCAGATTAAAAACACATTTATGTGTATTTATGTTCTCAGGATGTGGCCAATGCTGCAGGCTTAACCACTCAGCTCACCCTTCTTTCCTGTCAGGGCCCAGGGCACTGGCGAATGCTGGAGCCTGTGCTCCCTTGTGTGCAAAGGGAGTTTTGTTGTTGCTCAAAGGAGAACTACATCATAGATATAAATCTCAAAGGTTAAGTCAAATACCAGCACTCTCTGCAATGCCCTAAATCATGAATCTGGCTTTGACTTTAGAAAATGCAAAAATGTTGAGAAATATTGAGGAAAGAAATATTCTCAGAAACCATAATCAGCCCCTTTTATTCCCAAAGGTAGAGAGGCACAGGTAGTTCAGCCTTCCTTATAGGGACAAAGGAGCAGGATCAATCCAGTTCACAAGAAAAGGAGATTCATATCCAAAGACGTACAGGTTGGTGGCATGGTAGGTTAATTGGTTATTGTAAATTTCCTGTGATTAGATGGGTGGGTTGCTGGGCAGTGGGGTTTGTTGGGCTGGGATGGCCTGATCCACACTGTATACTTAAATGAATAAAGTAAAATACAGCAAATTATGCCACCAGTAAACAAATCCATACCTACCTTATCCTAAACCCACCTTTCACACCCAAATATATACCTGAATGGAGGTTATATATGCAACACCGAATTTCCATTCACTAATTTGGGATAATTCATTGTTTAAGTAAACTTTAGTGTTACTTTTATGGGCTTAATATAGACTTGAACATTAAGTGCAATCTGCTGTGATACGGTGGCATCTATATACTATATCAGGTCGCAACTGAAATTAAGATTTACAACTTTGAACAAGTTAAGCCATTGCATGTTGCATGTGCTCAATTCATCAGTGAATCGCTTATAATTAGGCATGGTTTTCTGTTACATATAATAAATAGTCAGTGAAATAATATTAATTTCTTGGCTGAAGAAATTGTATTTCAATTGCTTGATTCTTCATAGGTAAGCCATTTTCCTCCACTTTCAGACATATTGGACAAATCTTTACGTCAAGGTCAAATAAACTGAAGACGGAGAGTCAATGTTTTTGAGACTGCAGTCTTGTTTCACATGGGTCAAAAGGAGGCAGAAGCATTTGTAAAATTAAATCATTGTAAAAGTCAAGAATTTAATTATTGAATACTGTTAAATATTTGTTTTTGCAAATAACATCCTCTGGTAAGATTATAGACCTGTTTGCAAAGTGATTGTGAGAGTTTTTACTGGTTTCATATTTCTTCGTAAGCACAGAATATTCCAGTTAACTGCACTGTAAGTTATGTATACCAGGACTAACAATTATGTGGATGTGCCAGGTGAACTCTGTAGCCTTTGAAGTAGGTATGATCTAACTTCACCTGATGGCTATCAGGTCTACAAGAGACCATACGCTGCTTATGTGCATCATGATGGTAACCAGGAGTTCTCATAACCTTTGAAAGATGGTCATCCACAAGGTGGGGTTCAATAAGGAGTGTGGTAGATTCATTGAGAACTTGCAGACAGTGGCACTTCAACATTCCACAAGATACTGTTCTGGGAAGCAGCACTAAGGGCTTGTTTATTGGAGTACAGAGGATACCAGTTTCAATCCTCATCACACCACACATCAGAAATCCTCTACAGCCATTACCTCAAGACCCCACGTAATGTGAAAGTAAGTAATCAGAATATCGAAAAGTGCTTCAGCTATCTCCTTAGAACTGGGGGCATGTTTCAGCATTTGTTGTGGATCTCCTGAATGGTAGACAGCTTCATGCTGAGGAGCTGAAGGGAGTGTGAATGGAGGAGGAGGATGAAGGAACGTGTTTTTTATCTTTGGGGAAACCTGGAGGAGAAAGGGAAAGCTGTCAAACACAATCACTGGCATAGCTGCCTGAATTGCTGTAATTCCACAGAGTTCACCTCATTTGCTACATACTGTATATGCTGAAAGCAGTATTATGATGTCATTGTAAAGAGCTGGTCATTGTCTCCAAGAAGAGGAGCAGTGCCCATCTCCTGTCTGCATCAACAATGCTGAGGTTACAAGGGTTGAGAACTTCAAGTTCCCAGGAGTCAGTATCACCTATAGCCTGTCCTGAACCAACTATGCAGATATCACGGCCAAAAAAGCTCACCAACACCTCTACATCCTCAAGAGGTTAAAGAAATTTGACATGTTCCTGTCAACTCTTACCAGTTTTTACTGATGCACTATAGAAAGCATCCTATTTGGGTTCACAACAGCTTGGTGTGACTGCTGCTCTGCCTGTGACAGCAAGACACTGCAGAGAATTGCGGACACAGCTCAGCACATCACGGAAACCAGCCTCCATTCCTCTCTGTCTTCATTTCTCGCTGCCTCAGTAAAGAAGCCAGAATAAACAAAGAGCAAAACCATCCCCCCTCTCCCATCGGGCAGCAGGTACAAAAGCCTGAAAACAGGTACTACCTGGCTCAAGTACCGCTTTCATTCCACTGTTATCAGACTCTTGAACGATTTGACAGGCTCTTGGCTTCACAATCTACCTCATTATCATCCTGCATTTTATCACTTACCTGAACTGTACTTTCAGTTGGTGTTGCACTTTATTCTGTGTTGTTGTTGTTTTACCTTTTTCCAGCTCAGAGTACCATGTAATGATTTGATCTGTCTAAGCAGTATGCAAGACAAGTTTTCGGTATATCTTCAGATTCAGATTCAGTTTATTGTCATTCATAAACCTCAAATACAATGCAGTTAAAAAATGAGACAACGTTCTCCGGAATGATATCACGAAAAAGCACAAAACAGACCACACAAGAAAAACCACATAACATTTGGTAATCCCCAATCCAGAGTCCGGAGAGGCTGCCGCGTATCGATATCGCGCTACCGTCTTAGTACGTTCCCCGGAAAGGAACTACAAACCCATCAAACAAACCTAAAGCTACAAGACATACACAAAACCACATAGTTACATATAGTCATAGTTAATGCATAGTTTCAACAGTGCAGACAATACCATAATTGATAAAAGACTAACTGACAAAGACCACATAATTATAACATAGTTTCAACAGTGCAAAGCAATACCGTAATCTGATAAAGAGCAGACCATGGCACAGTTTAAAAGAAAGTCTCAAAGTCCCGACAGACCATCATCTCACGCAGACGGTGGAAGGAAGAAAAACTTTTCCTGCCATGATCCTCCAGTGCCGCAGCTTGCCGATACAGCACTTTGGGAGCCCCGACGACAGCCAACTCCGAGTTCGTCCAAAAACTTTGAGCCTCCGACCAGCCCTCCGACACCGAGCACCAAGCACCATCTCTGCTGAGCACTTGACACATATGACAATAATAAACCAATACCAATAATAACACCCTCAGTGATACACCCTTATTATTGTTTGAGAAGCTGCCCCATCCAACTCAGCCCCTCTCTGTGCCATAGAGGAAGGGTCATAGCCTTTGGTCTGTTCTAAGAGAGGCTTAGCATTGGCAGTGAGGATTGGTAGTGAATGTGATAATGAAGTTGAAGGATCAGGCTCTAATTGGAAGCTTCGGTCTCTTACTGTAGTAATAGCATTTTTATGATGGCCACACATTTATCCAAGGGTGGAAGTGTCTTCTTGTGGGTTATCAATGAGGCATACAAAAATTGAAAACCGGTCCTGTAATGTGTGAGAGGCTGTAACTGCAATTCATTATTCTAATATCAAATCTTCTCATTTTGTATTTGTGACCTACACATCTGCCTCATCCAATATTGCAGATGGCTGAAAAAAACACAATATCTGGGAACTAAATTGAAGACTGAGTTGTCAGTCAGTCTTCTGAGGATCAATGCACCAGCATCCTCATCGTGTTCCCTTTGAGCCGGGACTCAGCAGACCCAGATCTGATCTGTACTTGTAAAGGGGGCAATCTGGGTTCAGTGGGTTCCCCTATTGGAAACTGAAGATCTAGTCAGCAGATTTGATTGATGCTACAACATGACTCTTGAGCATATTATGTATGCTGAAAAAGCAGCATTATTTGGCCTTAGTCACCCAATAACCTATTCCTTGTTCTGCTGCTTGTGATTTTCTAACCTTCTTCCTTTCATTCTTTCTCTAAGGCATGCATGCATGCAGGAATGAAGAGCATCTATCCTTCTGAGAGAATGAGCATGTTCCCATTGTGTTCACAAGGGTTCTCTCCACAGCACCTATCCTAGATTTTTTTATTTATTTCCCAGCTCCCTAGCTCCAGGTCTGAGTAAATTATTGATACAGATCAAACTACTTAGAATTTTATGTAGAATTCTGCCTGCTTGGTATCAGGTCCAGTTTGTCTGAACTCAGATAGGAATTGTCAGATGTCAGGTATCATGTTCCTTGCTGAAATTAAAAACAGAAAATACTGGAGGTATCCAGTTGGTCAGATTGTTTGCAGAGAGAGAAAATCAGAGCTAACATTTCAGGTCAATGACCATACATCAGGAGCTGGAAAAGTTAGGAGACAGGCATGATTAGACTTGCATAAAAGGAGAGGGTTGGGGAGAACAATATCTATGATTGCCTGGGAACTAAGAGGAGTTGATCCTAGTCTGATGGGAAACAGAGACAGGGAGAGAAGAAAGGAGAGATGGAAAGAGAGAGAGAGGGGACTGTAGAGAAAGAGGATGGGAGAGAGAATGCTGTATATATATATATTGTTACGAACCCTGTAACTGGGTCTGGGTCACTTACCAGCAAAGATAGAGAGGACCGTTGAAGTCTGATGGTACTATGTTTAACAGTATTTATGAGTAAAAATACACAAAAATAATATCAATGCAAATATACGGATAATACACGTCATCAATACTAAATCTAAAAGTGCGGGTATAATAATAATCAATAAGAAATAAGTTCTATCGTTGTCTAGGGGATAATGTATTGTCCGATGGAAATATAAAAGTCATTCAGTTCATGCAGTCTGCAGCCTTTGGGGACCGTTGGGTTTTCAATGGTTGGAGAGAGAGAGTTTTGGGAGAAAAACTTGCCGGCTTTCCTTTTATGATTTCGATCTGTCGAAGTCTCGTTGGGGTGGCCGTTCACTTGTGGCCTCTTCTTCAGCTAAGCCGTTCTTCCGTGGTGAGCCCACCAATCCCAGGCAAGGGAGGACGCACATGAGCCCCCCACCGGCTGTCGCTATTAAACGCTGTCACGGGATCGCTAGCATTTCTCCTGGTGCGTCTAAAGGGGTTGTTCCCCAGACCCTCTTTTATCCTTACTCACGGGGTCTCTGATGTCAATCAGCTTGGGATGATGCAATCCTTCAACCAGCCCACTCTGGTCATCCCCTGAGGGGCTTCAATGAATAGTACAGTACTCAATACACAATTCCGTTTCCAAGAGACAATAGCCGTTATCAGTGTTTTTTGTTTCGCTGATGTCAGGATACATTCCAAACCTTGTGGATTCTCTCTCATTTCCTGGGTCCCAGACCCGAATTAATAGTGATCTTGCGATTCTCAAAAAGGAGGGGGCGACTTTGTACCCTTCGGCCCCTCAGAGTTGCGGCACATTCGTAACTATATATATATGAGAGAGAGTGAGAAGTAAACTCTATTGCAACTATCTACTTGAACGTCAAGATTCAGAATAGAGCAGCTGTTGGAAAAATGAAATAAAGACAAAAGCTGGGAAACCCCAACAAGGCAGGCAGCATCACTGAAAATATAAAATCTCAAAAAACTCAGTTTCATCAGAACCGGATAGGAATTGAAAAGGAGATGAACTGCAGGTGCAGGAAGCCTGAAACAAAAATGTTGGAAATATTCTGAAGGCCAGGCTGGCCAAAATATTCCCAGAATTGATGAGGTGTTCTTGACCTGAAATAGTAGCTCTGTTTTTTCTTGCCACAAATGCTGTCAGAGCTGCTGAGGATTTGCAGCAAATTCTGTGTTATTTCAGATTTACAGTTTTTGTGTTTTAATTTTTGCCTTCTTGGGCTGATGTGGATTGTGCCTTTTACTCTTTTCCATTTATAAACACAGAACTAACCCATCTGGTCCTCCAATATACCCTACATACACTTAGGCCAGCTAACAGAGAGACTAGAGGGAGTTTATGCAGGTAAAACAATACAGAGATTGCCTTTGAATTCCATTTCTTATAAAGCTGTTCTCATTTTTAGCAAGCCTTTCATCCAGTCAATTATACAGCTGTTTGCAGTAAAGTAATAATTCTTAGAAAAGAACATAAGGAAATTTTTAAGCCATTAACTCATGCAGTCATTATACTTGTCACCTTTACTATAAATCCTTGCTCAAGTCAACACCGGAACAAACAATTCTGTTTAGTGATACCATCCGATTTTCAATTCCGTTTTTCTTGAGCAACCAAAGTTTTGGTATAAAAATAGCGAAGTATTTTTCTTGTTTATCGAACAAAAAACATATTACAATATTCTTTAAAAGCTAATATCATTAAAGAAGAGGAAAATTACCTTGAGCTTGGAAAGAAAATAACTTCCCGATAGCTACATCTGTACGAAGTCCTTTGACCACGGAAAAAACTGGAGCTTATTCTCGATGACACATATGGCAAAATGATGAGGTGACAGATAGAAGCTACAGGGTGGTAGTCACCTATAAATTGCAGGAGGCATCAACCCAGATGACAGTCAAGCGAGAGAAAGGGAATTGGCAGCCAGAGCAGAGCACCCCTGTGGCCATTCTCCTCAATAACAAGTACACAACTTTGGAATCTGTTGGGGGGGGGGGGCAGTCAATCTATCAGGGGGAAGCCACAGTGACTGGGTCTGGCACTGAGTCTGACTGTGGCTCAGAAGGTGAGGTGGGAGAAGAGGACTGCAGTATTGATAGGGGATTCCATTACTTGAGGAGCAGAAAGTAGATTCTGTGGATGTGAAGATGGTACGTTGTCTCCAGGTGCCAGGGTCAGGGATGCCTTGGATTGGGCTCACAGAATTCTAAAGGGGGAGGGTGAACAGTTGAAAATTGTGGTACGTATTGATACCAACAACCATAAGTAGGAAAACGGAGATCCTGAAGAGCAAATATAATGAACAGGGCAGAAGGCTGAAAGGCAGGGCTTCTGGGGCAGTGATCTCTGGATGGTAGCCTATGCTACAAGACAGTGAGGTTAGGAATAGATGATTTGGCAGATGAATCTATGCTGATGAATTGGTGCGGGGGGGGCGGCAGGGTTTCAGATTTCTGGATCACTGGGATCTCTTCTGGGGAAGGTATAACCTGTACAAAAAGGATGGGTTACACCTGAACTTGAGGAGGACCAATATCCTTGCAGGCAGATTTGCTAGAACTGTTGAAGTGAGTTTAAACTAATTTGGCAAGGGGATGGAAGCAGGAGTGATAGGGCTGAGGAGGGGCCAAACATAGATACAATGTGTTGTGAGACTGTGAGGAAGGATGAGCAGATGAAACAGCAAAGTTGCTGTCAGTGGGATGAGTAACGGGGCCAAAACCAAGAAGAGTGATGAATGCAGGACAGAAGGTATTATATTCGAATGCATGCAGTATACGGAATAAATTAGATGATCTTGTAGAGCATTTAGCGGTCAGCAGGTATGAAGCTGTGGACGTCTCTGAGTCACGACTCAAAGAAGGTACTAGTTGGGAGTTTAACATCCAAGGATCCACAATGTCTTGAAAGAACAGGCAGTTAGGCAGAGGAGTTGGGGTGGTTCTGTGGATCAACTTGTCACAGGTGACTGTACAGGCCAAGTCATTGGGTATATTTAAGGCAGAGTTTGATATTCTTGATTAATCGGGACATCAAAGGTTACTGGGAGAATGCAGGAGAGTAGGGGTGAGAGGGATAATAAATCAGCCATGATGGATTGCTGAGCAGACTCACTGGGATGAATGGCCCAATTCTGCTCCTATTTCTTATAGTCTTTTAGTCTAATATCAACGTTTTCATGAATTGCTCATCTCTGGCTGTGGTTATAAGCTCCAAATGATCTCATTCCTTGAAAAGCAGGTGATAAGCCTTTACACATTATAGTTCAAGAATTGATTGACTAGGTTATTACTTTTGGATTAATCTATCTGTATTGAATATATTCCACAGTAATAATTCGAGATATTGTGTGGACAGTTGTTGGCTCTTAATGATGTTTTCGCCTAACTTGACATTAGGAAATACTCTTCTTCAGTATAAATGCTAGTAGATTCAAGTAGATTCCTAACTGCTAAGTATTTTCTGCTGAGAGGAGTGTGAAAAATAATAAGCACATCCAAGGAAGAAAACAGCAGCCTGTCTATTATTGATTGTTTGGCACAGCTTCAGTGAAGAATATACATGATGGAACAATAATGCAGACTACAAGCAGCTTATGAAAGCAATGGTAAAGAACATGCTGTATGGCACTTAACCCTTAGGCAACAAGTTTGAACAGTAAAGCCAGTTATAGTCTTTCATGGGATCTTAATTATTTTCATGACATATGTATTGACTTTGAACATCAGTTATCTCAACATTGTTTGCCCGCCCATCTGATCACCTGCATACCCTAAGGTGCTTCTTTTCCTGGGACCCCTGAAATTTCAAGAACAGTAAAGGTACACGCACAATGCACTACACAGCCATAGGGACAACCCGGTTTGTGTTTTCCCAATTGGTCTTGACTATTCAAACAAATTGTCTATCTGAACACCCTCCGGTCCCAATTAGTTTGGATAATTGACACTCTATTCTGTTGTTCCCTAGAAGAATATTGTTACTCGCATCCTTTTCAGATAGTTTCGAAACCACAAAGATTTCTGCAATTCATTTTCACAATAACAAAAAAATAGGATGCACTGGATGAAATGAAGCAAATTATTGTTTATTATTACATCTTGTATGAATGAAATTAATGTGGGCAATTATTATATGTTAGCATTTCTTCTTTGAAAGAACACGTGATATTTTATTCCATTCATCTTTGAAGGAGCATCTTTATGACACTTAAAACGTAATATTTCTATGGCATTTCAATATGTAAAGTGACATCAGGAAAAATCTGAAGTATGAAAGAAGCACATCTGTTGCAAAACTATGTAACAAACTACACCAAACATGGTGATTTTTCAACAGCCATTTACCTGTACAGGTATATTATATATACACAGCAATTTGCTTCACAGTAAGTGTAGTACAATCATATTCCGATTAATGCACATAATAAATGTAGTCACTCATTTTTCATGGTCTATTATCCAAGCAACTGGACTCCAGACCTTGGTCTTAGGGAGTTACAAATGATCTTTACTTTCATTGGCTTAATAAAAACCCCAGGAGAGAAGTTTTGAAAACATAACTTATTATGGTAGTTCTCGAAAGCTGTGCCTGTAAACAGAGGCCACTGTGCATTTGCTTGGTTGATCTATCAGATTCTTCTAAAGAAGCATTTGAGTTCCCAGCCCCTTTTCAGTGATTCTATTATTGTGGCGATCTGAACATGAAGCAAGGAGAGGTGTTTGTAAAATGTCTTGATGCTTACGCTCCTGATGTTCTCTTTGGGAGGGAATTGCATCACTACAGGACTTGTATATGTCCAAGACGAAGAAGCACACAAGAAGGATTATTGTGGACACTACCCCCACCCTCCTGGTCCCAGAAAACTGCTTTTTACAAAAGCTCCCTTCTGGAAAGCACTATAGGGTAATTAAGTAAAAACACGCTACCTCAAAAGTTTCTTCCTCAGGCAATTAAACTGATAAACAACTATAGGCCCTGTAAGATTCAAGATTCAAAATTGTTTAATGTTATTTCCACTACACAAGTGTGAAGAAGAACAAAATAACTTTTACTCCAGATCCAATGCAGCACACACAAAAATACACAATAAGGTGAAGGACACAATAACAAAAAATAAAATAAATAAAAATACATGAGATAGCTTATATGCAGAGATTGACTGTATGCCCATAAAGTAAGGCTAGGCACAAGAGTATCTGCGCATTGGTGTCTGACAGGAAATTAATGGTGGTGGAATGTGTGAAGGGTTGAGTTAGTGGGTGAAGGTGTAGATCAGCCTGACTACTTGGGGAAAATTATTGTTTTTGAGTTTTTGGTGGTTATGGTGTGGATGCTATGTAGCTTCCTGAAGGGAGTGGGACAAACAGTACATGGGGAGGGGGAGGGTGTGACCCGTGATGATGTTACTGACCCTTGTTCAGCACTTTTCTGCACAGTATATACTGTATGTCCTTGAATGTGGGTAGGCCAATTCCAGTAATGCATTGGGCAATTGTGCCTACCCGTTATGGTGCCTTACTGTCAGCTGCAGTGCAGTTTCTGTTCCATTGGGTGATGCATCGTGTTAGGATGCTCCCTACTGTGCGTCTGTAGAATGAAATGAGTATAGATGTGCATAGCCTGGCTCTCTTCAGCATCCTCATAAAGTAGAGGTGTTGGGAGCTCTCTTGATTGTGTGGAGAAAACCTTAAACCATTTTTTATAATGCTGCTTACAATGTAAATATATACTGGTGCTTATGTATTTATGCACATTTTATCCTCTGTCTATTTTTATAGAATTCTTTATAATTATTGAATATTGTTTTTGCTGCATGTCATGCCAACATGCCAGAACAAATCCCTAACACATGTACATTAAATGTATATGTCAAGTAAGGTTGATCATTGATCCTTGATAATTACAAAAACATGTCATCTTACGAGTTTTGTTTTAGTTGTACCAGATCTACCACTTAAAGAAATCTTCAGGAAAGAAAGAAGAGTCACAGAAAGAAAGGAATATGCACTTGGACCGAACTTGAATAATTCCTTCTGTTCCTTTTTATATAGATTGTACCAATTTCTAAGTCTAAGTTGTCTGGATTTGAAGTGGCTTTTATTTAAAATATTTTTCAAAATTTCACACAGTTATTACAGATGGATTTTTAGTATCCAAGGATGAGACACTGCTTCCACAAGATACATCGGGTCATAAAAAGCTACTCAAAAATGTAACCCTGGTTTAAATTTCTCATTGAGCACCAGCTTGCTAGAGAAAGAATAACTTGTATTGAATATTGGGACTGTAACAACTAACTACTAATTGATGTTCCAGAGATGAATGATGTGTTTTGTCTTTGATAGTCTTCAGCAGATGCTGCGGCACTATTTCAAAATGGTTTTTGCACTTCATATGGCATCATATTGGAGAAACTTTCCACTTCAACTGGTGAAAGAATGGTGTTTCAATTTGTTTGACGTCACTGGGATCATTCTCAAGTTTTGTAAATACTGCTCTAGAAGATCTTAATATCAAAATATTATCCTACTCCTGTTCACACAACGGTAAGAAATTGTAAGTACTCCAAATGGTCAAAACTCCTTTATTGCTTTTGGCAGTTATTATATTCCTAAGAAATAGTCAGATTGTAACCCTCTTTCTACATTAATGGTTTGCAATTGCATTATTTAAAGGAATTCAAATTTTCTGCTTCACATTTTCCTGAGATTTCTATCATGTCTGAACTTGCCCTATGGAAATTATTTTAATGGATGTCGTTTTTGTGATACTTTCTCATCAGAAAGTAGATTGCTGAGTATTATAGGTAGCCAAGACAATGCTGGGCAGCACGGCTAGAATGCTCCCTGCTCTACATTTATGAAATAAACTTACAGTATCTCAATTTTAGTTGCAATGATCAACAGGAAGTAAATAGTATCATAATGGGTGTCAAAATTCTTGGGTTTTCTGTTTTACTGAATATGAAATCTCTTAGAAACAAATTATTACTGCATATAGTAGTCACGAACTGCCTGTCAATGCATTCACTTCTATTATCTGATTATCGTCCACAATTTTATCAATGTGTGATTGCGAGGTATCCATGGTACACACACAACTGCTTATCAACCTTTCAATCCTAATTAAATGGAGCAAAGATTAAGTGCTGGAGAATAGCATTACATGTATTTTTTGTCATCAAGAAGTGTTATAATCAGCTGGTACAGAAGCAGTTTGATTAGAGCAGTCACATTAATGCGTTTCTCTATGGAATGGTAACCACAGTATGCCAAAGGTAGTCTTTGGTCATGTTTGCCTTTGTGCTGTTGCACAGGACCTGGAAGCTTAACTCACATTTTTATGACCTTTAATCATCTCAGTGTATGTTCTTCCTTTCTCAGTAATTATCTAATTTCTTTTTTAAGTAATGTTGCTGAATATATGAACAAAATATCTTTTTAACCCTTTTCCTTTAGGACTGACTTTTCCTTGCTGGATTGTCATTTGGATCCAGATGGTCCTGGCAAACTGATGTTTAATGGATAGGATGGTCTGTATTCTCCATTGTTACAGATTTAACTATCAGTAGAAATAATCTTTCAGAATTAATGTACTCAAAACATTTCAAACTTACACTAAGCATGGTATGATTTGAAACTGGGGCACTGGCATTTAAACCAACAAGTAAGCAGGAAAAAAATATCTCATGGTTGTTTATGTATGTAACACGGGCATTTTTTTTTGGTTGGTTTGATATCTGACATACGAGAAATCTATCGTGTGTAAGTCTCTCTAAGTCTATCTGTTATGAAACTCCCATGAATAAGAGTTTCTGCCTGTCTGATATAGAATATACTCTCCCTGAAGGAAGACATTTCATTTAAACAATCTACAGACAGTTTGCCCTGTGTACAACAGAGTATTCCTATAGCCTGTAAAGTAAAACAATATAACATTCAAGCATGATTATTAATAAGCTCCCTGCCAGGACCACCCTATCCATTAGACATGCACTTGCCTTCTTTATTGAGATCCAAAAGGGTGGAATCACAACCCAACAAGGAAAGGTCCAGCTTCCATTAAAGAGACAAGACTGTCAAATAACAGCATCTTCCTGGATCAGATAGTTACATTTGCAACCGAGTTTACTCTCTTTAAATTTCCCTGTAACATCATCTTGATAAAGCTAACAATGTCACCCACTGGGAAGGAAATCGTGGGCAATAGCCAGGAGTTTGTCATTTATCACCTACTTATTGTTTATTGCTGTTCTATCCCATGTCTTACATATGGGTGGATTACAAAAATCCCAATTGGCTTTTGGCAATAGTGGAATGTTTGGCTATATAGTGGTCTTCTGGAGGTTTGAGGTACTGGGGCAGGGTAACGTGAATAGAGAAAGATGTAGCAACACCTAATATACAGCATGTCATCAGCAGTTAATTGAAATTATTCTACTAACATGATCACAGACCTGTTGATAAGTGGCTAACCAGTTTTCTTGGTAGCTCAAAATATTGTTTTCTACTTTATTTTTCTGATTCACAGGTTTTTCCTTCTTAATCCTTCTCTTTTCTAAAATATAATAACTCATGCCTAAGTGCAGCTCCACATGACTTCAACAACTCATCTTTCATCCATATACTCTCTGCCACTTCAGCACAAATGATTTATCTCAGCACAAGTCTGGTATCAAACCAGAAGCTTTCCCTTTGGTAGCTTTGGCCTGGAGTCATGGTGATCAGAATGCAATTCAAAAATGGTGAAATCTTAGCAGTACATCTGAAGTAAGACAATGCCCAATTAGACATAAAAATCCAAACAATGTTGTCAGTGACTTCCTGTGTGTTTGTCAGCTACTACAATCAGCAGAAGTCAGATAACGTACGTGAAGTTTTGGTATTTATAAACCACCCTTGATGTCAAAAGCTCTGAAAATGTTGTGCTATATTGCACACGAAACCAGAGTTTTGAATATAAGTTATGATTTAATTATTGATTATAAAATCTGAACCAAAACTGGAACTAATTTTATGTGTGTGGATTGTTAATTTCTCAGATAATTAATTATAAATTCAATATGATTCTTAGAAATATCATATGCTTATAATTATTTTTATTAAAACAAAACATCTGCTTTTATGCTACATTAGTGCTGCCTTAATCTTCATTGCATGCTACCATTGGTAGTTTGGTAGGTAAGTTGGTTTATCATTATCACATGCACTGAGGGACAGAGAAAATCTTTGCTTTGTTTGGCATCCACACATATTTCAATACATCAGTACATTGAGGTGGTAGAAGGTAAACCTATAATAGAATACAAAATTAAGTGTTGCTGTTACAGAGAAAGTGCAGTTCAGGTAAATAATAAGGAGCAAGATGATAACGAGGTAGATTGTGATCATCTTGTTGTACTAGAGAATTATTCAATAGTCTTGAACGTTGGGGTAGAGGTTGTCCTGAGCCCAGTAGTTCCAGGTGTTTGTATCTTTTGCTTGATGGCAAGGGGGGTGGGGTCATGCTGGCTGCTTTACTGAGGCAGTGAGAAGTGTAGACAGAGTCTGTGGAGGGGACGCTACTTTCCATATAAAGTATTATGCTTCATATCAACAAACTTCAATTTCTTTCCAGATATGTCCACAGCTCTCTGTAGTTTCTTGTTGTTTTGGCCAAAGCAATTGCCATAACAGGCCATATTGTATTCAGATAGGATGCTTTCTATTGTGTGACTATTAAAGTTGGTGAAGGTCAATGGGAACATGCTTCTGGAGAAGTAGAGCAGCTGGTGCACTTTTTGGCCATGGCATTTACATGGTTGTACTATGTACTACATAACACATAATGTATACATAATACAAAATGATAATGATAAAAAATAAAATGCAGTTAACAATTATATCATTTCCTCCTGACTTGCTATTTGTGAGAATCCTTTCAAAATGGATGGGTGCTCAACCTTTGACGGCATCGCTATTGCCAGACATATTTTATTTATTTTACAGGACGTGGGCTCGAGTGGCAAGGCCAGCTTATAATAGCTGTTCCAATTACCACTGAGAACAGCAGTGGTCCTTCAGGTGAAGGTGGCTCCACTATTGATCTGGGTAGAGTGCTTCAGGATTAAGACTCAATGCTGATGAAAGAACAGCAACAAATTTCCAGATCAGGGTGGTGTGCAGCTTAGAAGTGAATCTGCAGGTAGTGGTATCCCTACACATTTGCTGGCCTTGACTTTCTTGGTGACAGAGGTCACAGGTTAAAGGACATTGTTCAAACAGACTGCCAGAGATCTGTGAGAACTGATGTCTAGCAGCAACTGATATTGAGATATCACAGAGAATCTTGTGAAGAGCACTTCACCATTGACAGGAAAATCCAGTCACATCGGTTCCTTTCATATCTTATCCATTAACAAGGTTTTATTTTACTTTGTAGGTCATTTTGAACATTGAAGCATAGAAACCCTTACAAATATGGCAGCTCCAAGTATTGTTACCTGCTGAAAATCTTTGCTGTCAGGAGTAAGAAAAGTATTATGCTTCATATCGACAAACTTCAATTTCTTTCAACATAGTTTGACCCAGTTTCTGTTCAAATGAAAGATAAAAATTTCTTTATAGTGCATATAATCTGTTCCTTTCTTTTGCAAATGGTTAATAATGTTGTTGCTGTTCACTGTCCATCTCACTTTTTGACACTGAAGAGAAGTTAAGTATGTAGTTTAACTAGGTAGTCTACAACCCAAAGGCATGAACTCTGAATTCTCCAACTTCAGGTACTGCTCCCCTTTAGTAACTTCTTTCTCATTCTGATTTGCTCAGGCCTCTCATATACCTTCTTTATTCTAAAATGTTCTGACTGCCAGTACCATATCTCCATTTATTTCCCCACCTCCACTTTATCTACCTGCCCATCAGTCACATCCTCCTCCACTGGGTCCCCTGTCCTCTATAGCACATCTCCCACTTGCCTACCGTCCCTCCCTTATCTGGTTTCACTCTTAACTTTCCTTTTTTAATCAGATACCACAATCTGCAGCCCTTTCTTGCCCCCACCTGCCTCCATCTACCAATCAACCCCTCCTCATCAGGATCGACTATTGCTTGGCAGGTCCCCTTACCTGTTGATACTGGCTATCTCCCTTCTTTTTCCTGACACAGAAGCTATCTAACCTACTGTTAGAAGCTATCCAACCAACAGTTGTTTTGGGTTTATTTTTTTGCTTATGGTCCCAGTATCTGCAGTCGCTTGGTGTCTCTATTAGGTTTGGGGTCGCCCAAGTAGTCAGGAATTGGAAGAACATAGATGTTTAATATATAAAAATGAGAGGAAATTACAGCAATCAGCAAACACAAAAAAAATCTGACTTATGTTGTGAAGAATCCCAGATGATGCAGGCAAGTTAAGGAAAATGGGAAATAAGAAGCCAGATGAATGTATTGAGGAAGCTCCAGCAGAGAAGACCCAAGGCAAGACCAGAGTTACAAGATGTTACAGAAGCTGAAAGGATAGCTTTAGTGGTGGTGTACAAAGCCCATTTCAGGATCAAGTAGCACACCAGGGCTGCAAACAGCCTGAGTCATAGGGACAGGCTGCTGCCAATGGCTAGAGAGCAGACCTCACAGTGAGGACTGAAAGCAATGGATTTGGTCTTCCCTAGTTAATAACAGGAAATCTCTATTCAACCACTAATGGATGATGGACCAGCCTTGTGACAATGCAAGGGCAGTGGAGAGGCAAAAGAAGATGGTGATGGAGCAGACACGGATGCTGTCAACATGCAGGTGAAAAGTGGATGAGAAAGGTGAAAGGGGGATCAATGATAAACCCTAAGAAAATATATCACTTATCAACATAACAGAAGGAAAAAGTATGCTGAACTAAGATAGTAGCGTTACTAGTAACTAAGACTTGAATGTGGCTTCCAGGCTGGGTCTAAGAGCAAGCTTACGTGACTTTTAACAAATGCAGATGGATATTTCCATCAGAGTCCTGGAGAACAAACCACAAAGATAGCCCTTGTGCAAATAAACCTCTAACACAGTGGGAGTGTGTTGTACAGCACTAAAACCTTTCTAAGTAAAAATGGCAGCAGAAACAAAAAAAAGGAGAGCTAACCTGCCAAAGTCGTTTCTCAGGTCACCTCCCTGCTAAATAGCAAAATCATATGCTTAGACAAATCCAAGTGACTTCATTGTCAATAAACATGTTCTTGAGTGCTGTCACACCAGTCATAAATGATACACCATAGAAAGCATCCTATCCAGGTGCATCACAGCTTGGTATGTCAGCTGCTCTGTCCATGACTGCAAAAAACTATGGGAAGTTGTGGACACATCACAGGGACCAGTCTTCCCTCCGTGGACTCTGTCTACACTTCCCACTGCCTCAGTAAAACAGTCAGCAGATCAAAGACCCTATCCTATGTAGACATTCTCTTTTCTCCCCGTCCCATCCAGCAAAAGGTACAAAAGCTTGAAAGCACATACCATCAGACTCAAGGACAGTTTCTATCCCAGTGTTATAAGACTATTGAATATTTCCCTAGTACAGCAAGATATTATCTTAGAATGTAGAACACAACACCACAATGTTGTGCCAACCTTTTAACCCACTCTTAGATCTATCTAACCCTTCTGTCTTATATAGCATTCTAGTTTTCTATCATCCATGTGCCTGAGAATTTCTTAAATGTCCCTAATGCATCGGCCTTTATCAACATGCCTGGCAGCACAATCCATGCACCCACCACTCCCTGTGTACATAATAACATAAGAAATAGAAGCAGGAGTTGACCATCTGGCCCATCGAGCCTGCTCGGCTATTCAATAAGATCATGGCTGATCTGACCACGAACCCATCTCCACCTACCTCCCTTTTCCCCATAACCCTTAATTCCCCTACTATGCAAAAATCTATCCAATCTTGTCAAATATACTTCCTGAGGTAACCATTCTCTGTACTATAACACTTTATACACTTATAGCTACCACCATTCCAGTGCCCAGGAAACCAATGGTAGCTGACCTAAATAATTACTGTCCACAATCATGAAGTGTTTTGAACAGCTGGTTATAAAATCCCACCTTCGAGCTTCATTGGATCCTTTCCAGTTCACCTAAAGCTCAAACCGGTCCGTTACTTCCATAGCCTCAGCTCTCCGCTCCGTACTGTCCCAGCTACAGAATGATACCTCACACACCAGGATGTTGTTCATCAACTTCAGCTCAGCGTTTAGCACGATCATTCCTCAGAATGATCGTGCTAACTGTTTTTGTTGGGACTCAATACCCCTCTCTGTAACTGGATCGTGGACTTCTTGATGGAAAGACTGCAGTCAGTCCGAGTTGGCAGCAAAATCTCAAACTCCATCATGCTGAGTGCTGCTGTCCCACAGGGCTGTGTGCTCAGTCCACTGCTGTTCACGCTGCTGAATCACAACTGTACTGCCAGATGAAGCTCAAACCGCATAATCCATTTCGCTGATGATACAACAGTGATTGTCCTCATCAACAACAATGATGAGTCAATATAACCTGAGTCTGAACATGGACAAGACAAAAGAGGTAGTTGTGGACTTTAGGAAGATGCAGGCTCACCACTCTCCATTACACATCAAAGGCTCTGCCATGGAGAGAGTGAAGAGCACAAAGTTCCTTGGTGTGCACATGATGTAACCTGGTCCCACAACACTTCCTCACTAGTTAAGAAGGCAAACTTTCTGAGGAGATTGATGCATTTAAGGCTCCCTTTCTACAGGAGCACCTTAAAGAGTGCTCCATCTGGCTGCATCATTGTGTGGTATGGAAGCTGCAAGTCATCAGACTGCAATATCCTACAAAGGATAGTAAAAACTGCCAAGAATATCACCAGTGTCTCTCTCCCCCTTTCCCCCCCTCATTTGTGACATTTACCAAGAGCGTTGGATATGAAGGGCCCAAGGCATTGTTGAGGATCCCTACCACCCATGCAACAAGCTCTTTAGCCCACTGTCATCAGAAAAGAGGTACAAGAGCAGCAGGATAGAACTGCCAGCCTGGGTAACAGCTTCTTCCCCCAGGCTGTGGGACGAATGAATACCCTGCCAACACCGAGATCTCGTCACTAGGACAGTGAGCTGTTCACTATTTACTGTTTACTTGTGCTGCGGACTTCACGTGCATTTTCAGTTATATTTTAACTTACTTTTGGTGATATTTTATTTTACATGCTGCATGTGATAGATGTACTGTGGGTGCACCATGGTGCAGAGGAATTTTGTTTTGTTTGGTTGTATCTGTGTACAGTCAGATTGCAGTAAACTTGAACTTGACATCAATTGACATACAGAAGACGTACTTCAAAAGTAGCTGTAACACAGGAAATCTGTTGCAGTATCATTCAGCAATGACATCTGCCTAATAAAACAGAAAAACGTTTATCTATGAGGATAAATCTAACTGCAGCTAATTACTATCCGATCAGAAAACTTACACTCATCAGCAAAATATGGTTTTGACAGATCCTTTATTCTTCAATAGCCTAATCACCAGTGCTGAGTTTTGTCTTCAATATGATCACTTAGCTCACCTTATTATACCTCCATATGGCCTTGGTCTAAATTGCAAAGATAGGAATTTCAGAAGTTTGTGTGCTTGACTGACTGAGGGTAATTTCAAAGATTACCCATAAAATTGAAATCAGTTACAATTCAGAGGTAAAGTTTTGCACTCATACCTTGCATAATGGAAAATGGTTGTGGTTGATCAACCTGTGGGATATTGGGCTGGGAGTTCTATCTGGCAATACTTTGATTATTGATTATCTGCAGCTGCATCATCCAGCAGACTATCAGAAGCGGGATGCTTTGTAGTTTTCTATGATTTTCAGATCCATCACAACTGCAACGTCAGCTGGGATGATACGTAACGGGTATCAGTTGTGCTACACAAGAGTCGGTCAATGGTCATCTCCCTTAAGAGAGACCCAATCACCTCCTCATGCTGTTCATTAGCATCACATTCAACAAATCCTGCACTACCAATAACTGGCGGGCTCACATTTGGCCAAAGTCGCTGTTCCTTTACTGCCAGTGGATCAGAATCCTGGAAATCACAACCCATCATAGCTCCAGGTGTGCTTTCACCTGATGAGTGCAATGATCCAAAAAGACACCAAGGACAAACAGAGATAAGGAATAACTTTATTAGCAAATGTATAAAGAACGAAGCCCAAGACCATATGGGATTTAATGTATCTTATTACAGCTATATTAAAGATGCTGCAGCCATGTAAGTGTGCTCATGACATGATCTGTCACACTGAAAACCAATGTGAGAATCCTTCCATTACTTCATATACTTCAGCAACTGAAAACAGATCAAACAACATACTCCCAGGATGATGTTTATATAATCATGCTTTTTAACTCGGCAGCAGTTTTATTAATGACAAGACGATCAGCAAAACACTTCAGAGAAATATTTCTTTTGAACTCAGAAAACATATTACCACTGAACTGTAACCTTGATCACAACGAACACTCTACTGTGATAATGTTATATTACTTGAAAACTTTTTTTAAATGCCATGAACTTATATCATTTACAATAGTGATCAGACATAAATATTTCAATAGTTTTATTTCAAGAATATATTTGAGTTAAGTGTAGCTTAACAACATCATTATTATTGAAGGATTTATAGCAAGGAATGGAGGTTTTGCAGCATAAGGAATTTTAAAGTTTCAACAAAAGGTGTTTACTTATATTATTCTGTTTCTAAACAAATCTTGATAATCAACACAGACTCAGCAAATGGTGGGGAAAATATGTCATTGTGAATTCTAACTTCAGGCAAATTTTGTTTTTCATGCATAAAGCATATTACAGCTAAAATCCTTCTGAGGTTAGCAATGGCCATTACAGTGTTTTTCGATACTTAATAATAGATGTTTTAAAGTTTAAGTGCAGCCTAAGGCATTCTTGAGCATTTATTACAATTCGTTGGTTGCCCATCTTATGCAGAGAAGAATAACATTTACATACACCAGCCTATATTAATAACAGAAAGAAGGTTAAAAAAAAGACTGAAAGAGCCGTCAGTCAGGAAGAATAACCGGTGCTAATAAAGCTGACTATATCCTTCTGAAATATCAAGTCGTCTGTTCCAATATTTTGTCTTTCCCCATGGGATCCACAATTCCAAATCTGATAACATTCTAGCAATGGCAGAGACGTGCTGCTCTGGTCTCCAGTTACACTCAGCTGAATCTTTTATTCATCTTTCAGCAAGTATCCCAAAACAGAAACGTTACTACAAAAGCTCTTCATGGTAAATTTTGATAACAATAATTTAGCTTCTACCTTTTCTTAAAAAAAAGCTTAAAATTTATCTCTCCCTTTCAAAGAAGAAAAATAAATTATCCAAACTCAATTACATGGCTAATTCTATCCTGTTGTCTTTCTACAAGTGCCTAGTAATTAGTTTCAGGAATGCACTGACTAGACTGAAATGATCTATACCACTAAAAAGGGTTAAAAGTCACCAAAACAATCAGTAGGCAATACTAAGTCTTTAACTGGCAATAAATAAAAATGTTCAAGAATAATTTAAAGAGACTGAGTACAATAACTGATGATTAAAATCAGACTTGTGCCTGCAGAATTATTTTAAGTGTGTGTATTAAGAGGCTAATATTTAGCCTTTAAAGCAGAAACTGAAAGTGAGGCTAACTATACATGTGGATGTTTCCTACATTCCTCCACTAATGCTTATGTGAATCAGCCATGCCAAGCTACATGCAGATCAGTGGCTCTGTTTAAAAAAAGACAGTCTCATTACTCTTCCTTGACTCTGGCTATGTACACAATAAAATAAATCCTGGCTGACCTCTCTGAGGAACATCCTTATTGTTCATTGACGATGAAGTGACTGCAGCTGCCTGGTAACCGCAAACAGCCTCAGTAAACGCATGGATACAGACTAGAAAATGAACAGTGCACATTTTGAGATTAGGAGATTAGGTTATTCATCACTCGAGATGCTCCATGCTGTGCAGGCACTATCTGTGTGCAGCCAAATCAAAACATCTCTGGAAGGCATTTCATAATAATTGAATGCATCATAATTTCCCTATTAATACATATCTCATATTGCAGATTATGCATGAAATATTCACATTATCTGTTACTTTTTGTTAACGTCTTGCTCCTCACAAGAAAATTGGAGAATGTGAATTCCCAGGCTGTGGTGAAAGGACACTTTACTGATAGCCAGGTTTTTTAGGAACCAGCAGAAATTAAACTTAATCGATCATTTGTAGCAGCAGTGGAATGTCTACAAGTGCACATCGCTAAGAAAATGGTAATTTAAATGTACTGAGTAATTTTTTCAAAGGCCTTTTACTTAAGGCAAGACATTTGCTTTAGACACTTTATATTCAATAGGTTTCATCTGTTAGTCTCCACTGAATCTTTTAAATAGAGAAATTATTAATACAATGGTTTAAAATTATAAGATTTAAAATATTTTAAACCATGGTTTTCTTACTGTAAATTAACTGCATGTTAAATATTTTGAATTGAGTTCAATATGAAATGCAGAAATACAATTATCTACAGAGAAAACTTTCATTTTTCACTACCATCTTTCCACACTTGGCTTTCTGTGGCATTTTACATCTTTCCTTTCACACCATTTTACTTCTGAATGCAATCTCCCTTTCTCAAAGCACAGTTCTAAGGATACCAATAGTACAATAAAGCCCTGAGCAAAATAATTCAGACAAAGAAAAACAAACACCCTTATATATCTTTGAACACTTATTGAATGCTTAAGCCATTGCCCTGTTGTTAACAGATATTAAACACCTTCTAAATTTTATAAATCTGAAC
The DNA here is from genome assembly GCF_030144855.1 of Hypanus sabinus. NCBI lineage: Eukaryota > Metazoa > Chordata > Chondrichthyes > Myliobatiformes > Dasyatidae > Hypanus > Hypanus sabinus. The sequence continues at coordinate 57,240,963 of NC_082717.1, read as the reverse complement.
TGGGACATCTAAGGTTCCCTTTGCTTTATTCATTTTTTTCTGTTGTTGGTGGTGAATATTTAAATATTTCACAAACACTTGCACATTCATCCATCTAGCTGGCTAGCAGAAGCAGTAGCTCAACCTACTGCTGACACACAAAATCCGTTATTACCATTAATGAAAAAGTTAATGGGCCATTTTCTTATATATCAATTTACATTTTACAATCTGAGTATTCAAATGATATACAAAACTCTGAGATACTAATTTGTTTTATTCAGAGGGAAATCATTTTAATGTCTTTTTAGATGTCAAATATTGTGGATAACGATACATCTATGAAATGCAAATAGGATGGAACATCACTGGAGTGCTTTTCCATATATTGTGATCAACAGTCCTTGTATAAAAGGTCTGCAGTGAAGTGATATTCAATTTATCTCTGCAACAGAACAAAAGCCACTCTTTATACTCTGCAGTCATGAAGAAACAAATTGGTAAAAATAAGGATGACTATAAATTGATGCTGTTCATTGGCGGTCAACAAACAAATTAGCAGGAAATTTTAGCTGACCATAATCATATTTATAATAATTGTAACCAGTACACAATTGCATAATCCTTCAGGATGCATTCAATTCAGTTCATATTCAATTAGAATCTCCCCCTTTTCTGATCTCTCTGACATTACTTAGTTGCAGAAGAAAGGAGGGTAACTCTTCAGGGAGCTTTCTATAGCATTTGGTGAAAGTTCAGTAAAAGAACCCTTGAACCTCAGAAATTTTTCAAGGTAGCCAGGATCTCCTACAATATATTGTTGATGGGGAGATGGCCCCAGATCATTAAATAGAATACCGAGTGATATCCTTAGAAAGGATTTTGACTTTTGCTTAATTTAAAAAGACATCAGTTTGGTTTTCTAGCGATATTTTCTTGCTTTACCTTTTACATTCTAGATTTGACTGTTGTAATTTCAATGTTACATTGAATTAGAAAAGTTAGACAAACAACTGAATGTGGCTTAGGCAAATCTTAACAAATAGTAACCTCTTACTGAAATAATAGACAGCAAAGAAACCTGTGTTCTTGTGTTGCTGTGGAATGTATTTAGTCAATAAAATTACCATTTTCAATTGCTGCTTAATATTTACCCCATTGGGGTTTTTGAGAAAGTAAATCATAAACAAATATAATCTAGTCAAGTAAGTAATACATCCCACCATCCCACTCACAAAAGTATCTACGGCAGCTGGGATTCTTACACATTTACAACTTCACTGCATTTTCCTTCGTCTCAGACGCTGATGATTGAGAGGTTGGTTGAACATTAGCTATTCAAACACTGCAGGTCCAGATAAAAATAAGGGTGGTTTGTCCAGGGAAAAGATGGGGAAGAGTTGAGATAAACAAAGAAAGGGAGAGAGAGAAAGGAAGATTGTGAAGGGGGAGAGAGGAAGAGGGGAAATGAAAAGGGAGAGAGAAAGCAAGGGAAAAGGGGTGAGTGGGAAAAATTAATAGGCGGGAAAGAAAAGGGGAGGGAGAAAGTGAGAAAAGAACATGAGAGAGAAGTGGGGTATAATAATAGAGATAAATGGGGAGAGGGAAAATAAAAGAAGAAAAAAGAGGAAGATATATAAAAAGGAGAGTGAAGACAAGAGAAAAAGAGTATGTGTAGAGAGAGAAATGAATGAGTGACAGTGATGAAATAAAAGAGGGAACTAATATGGCAAGAACAAAAGGAATCCAAATACAAACAAATATTACTATTCACGGTTTACTTTTTTAGCACGTCGAACTGCTAGGAGTGTTTCTGAAAGCAATGTAAAGACAAAACTTTAAGAAAATTTATACCAGACTTGGCCAATTTATGATCAAATGTGGCTGATAACAAATCTTCCTTACCCTTCCAAAGAGCACTCAGTATCCCACAGTTAATGAGGTATTTTGCATTATGTATGGTAGAATGTATGACTTCACAATCTCCAGTGATTGCAGAAATTGCTGACAAAGAGAAATAAAGGAATAATCACAGTGCATGGGGCCAGTGTGGAGAGGTCAGAGGTCAGAGACACCGGATCTCATGGGGCTAGGGAATTATGAAGACAATTGGGATCAGAGGACATTGCTAGTTGGGGATGTGATGAATAGAACTAATAAGAAGTTAATGAAGGTATCTGCATGGCAGAAGATGGACTCCTTGGCCTCTGTCCCCCCATCTACCAGAGGCCCAGTAAGTGGAGTCCTACAACCAGTGCTTGCCCTTGTATCGCCTGTCCATTTAAGACCTGCGTTAAGATCTAACACCCATATCTATATATGCTAGAGAGATTTACACAAGAGGTACCAAATGAAGTGATGGATTTTATTTGATCCAACCTGCATGCCCAGAAACCTCAGTGCCTAGTGTACCATACGTACTGCAATGCCAGCAGCACTTGGTCTGTAATCTTCTGTGCTATGTAGAAATTGCCCCTCTCCCCAAGGCCAGGTAAGGGCTCTTTGATTTTTACTTCGACTGCTCTTGATTCAGGGAAAGGAAAGCGCTTCACAAATGTACTTAAGTACATTCTGAGACCTTCATTTAAAGGTCTACAATTGCCAATGATGTTTCTAAATGTGCTCCTTATCATTAAATGTTCAGAACCAATTAAAAATACCACTCACATTCTTACTAATCTTTAATTTTACAATGTAAAAATTTGACTAAGCGCCAGCTGCAGTGTGCCACTGCAGTGTGACATCCCCTCTCCCAAATGGTCTCATTACCAATCTCAAATCACCAATTCACGTGAAATTAGTCGTATTATAACTACATATTTGACAGAAGTGTGGCGCAAAGGAACGTGAGGTATATTTTCCACTTTTGGAACAGTACTGGTCACCTAATTCAGGTGGAGACAGTGAAATTCAATACTATAAAATCCCTTGTGGTCCTTGCTACAATCAACTGCCTGTGATTTTGCAGTCAAGGTTAACAATCGTGTGCTTGGCTATTACACATTTTGAATAATATTTTTATATTTAACACACACATACACATAAAATATATGCATATAAAAAGGAAGTGGGCACAACTTACATTACCATTGGACACTAATCCTCCCATCTGTAATCAGCATTTTAAAATATATTTCTTAAAGAACAGCAGTAATTTAAATAATTGTTTCTTGTAAAAAATCACAGCTGCTTATAAATATTTTTGGATTTAACAGAATTCCCATATTTACAACATCAGGAAGAGTCTGATTTTTTTTCTGTTGAAGACAAACATGAAGCTTATTTTAGCATTTACAGGACTTCAGTGTGACAGAAAAATATTGTAAAAGGGTGAACATGACAAGAGACAATTAAATACATGCATTTATTTCAGTTCAGAGAGTGACAAGCCACTAATACTTGCTGCAAAGGCAAAACAGTTTAATTTCAACATAAATGTTGTGGTTATAATGATGACAAAGCTATCAGATTTGTCATCATTACATGCTAAAACTGACAGCAACTTTGGGATTTCCACACATGCATAGTTGTGTGGATCCTGAAGTTGCTGTCGGTGATTCAGCATTCCGTCACATCTCGAGCTGTTTTGCATCCCTCTCCATTGTAATCAAGCGAAAGCAGTGAAGTGATGAAAAATTCAAGTAAGATTTCCTTCATTCAGTGTGTGAGATTTTAATGTCTCTATTAAGCCATAATGGCATATAAAACTTCTATTCTTCAGATTCTTAGTATTGTGCCTGTACATTTTAATTCCCTCAAATAACTGCACCAAAAATCTAATGGATTTTTATGATTCTTCAACCATATTATAGTGATTTATGATTTAAAATGTTTAGGATATTTCAACTTCCAACTTAATCACTGGTGTTTGTAGAATACATAGGCTAAACCTTGTGTATTTCTTTTTTCTGGTTTACCTTTGTGAAATTGCTTCTCACCCAGCTTGATGATACCACAATCACTGGGTGCCGGAGGTTTCTCTGACCTGATGCCTTTGGGTTCATCACTGTTTCTTCTTTGCACCCTATAAGATCCATACCGTAAATAAGCCAACCTATTCTTCTCACCTACAATGGCATAATTTGAAAGAAGGCATGCTAGAGAGTTCAGCAGTGGAGAGGTACGTCTATTGGTCTACCACCGAACATACCTGGCAGTCCCTACAATAACTCAGCCCAGCTGGAATGGTGGATGCACTCAGCAGAATCCCCAGGATGTGTGTGTAACTGTACCATTGTTCAAGGCCATTGGTAAAGGGCCTGCACTGCCATCTTCTGTTGGGCCATTGTGGTCTAAGCAGTTTTCTTTTACAGGACTATAATAGGAGAGAGAGAGAGAGAGAGAGAGAGAGAGAGACAATCCTGGAGTTCTGGCTTTAAGATACACTTTCCAACAAAGATTTTAGCAGAAGAAAGTGACTTACACTATGTGTAGTGTTTATTTGGTTGCACAGCATGCACAGAAGTGTAAAGGACAGAAATGCTGTATGTTAGCTCAAAGACTGAAAAGGTTCAACTCTATTTTCCCCTCCTGGGAATACAAGATATAAATTCTGAGCTCACCACTGGCTTATGTATATTCTATTTCATATTCAGTTTGCTTGGTAAGTGTAGAATTAATCTTTACATGCATTTTGAAAGGGTGCACACACTTATTTCAAGTCTGCTGTCCACTATGCAGTTATGTTATGTTGTAGTGGTATAACGTGAGAGGGATATTTAGGATTCAAGTGCGCCAAGGCTCATAATTGTTAAGTTTCAGCTATAAGCAGGTGTCCTGCTGTGGTAGGAATATGCATCAGAGGCAATAATAGAACTTTAAGGTTGCATGACAGTGCTAAATGGGTTACAGTCTGACAGGCAATGTTTTCTAGCAAGTAAATTTGTGCCATATACCTTCTGAAAGGTACTGTTGCCAAGTCTTTTCATAACAGTTGCAGCATCTACTGTTTATGTTTCTGGTTTGATAGATAGCGCACACTATGTTCTGCCCACGTATAACTTCCCATTAAGAATGCATCTCTGCCATGTTCTAGAGAGAAGCGAACAGGCTGATCTCTTTACTCTCACCACCAACAGCTCCAAGTGCACATTGGCATCCATCAAATGAGACTCAGAAGTTGTCCCAGTTCTCTATAGTCAGTAACTTAATGTCCTCATATTTGTTTTGACTGTCCCTGTCAGCAAATTTTGTTGAGAGTGTTTACAAAGGCTGAAATTCCCTCATTCTCTTTTGAACCAAATCATTACCAGACAGGACCATAATGAGATTCAATATTTGGTATTTGAGAATCCTGCTCCACTAGAATCCTGCCTGTCCCACAGACACCATGAAATAAGATGTCTCATAGCACTCACACTCAACACTCTGTATGCACTTTAACTTGGGTATTGACAGTGTTCACTTAGTCAAATTATTCCATTTATTTAATGAAACAATCTCTGATTACAACAAACACTATTTTCATTATACCCAAATATTCTGTAATATTATTATAATAGAATTCTAATTGGATATATGTATTTCATTACATCCAAATGTCTAGTAGGTGACAAGGAAACAAAATGTCAAAGAAATATTGTTACAGATGAGGGAAGTAGCTTTACCCCATCACTGCGAACCACCACACTATACCAATAATCCGCCCTTCGCCAAACTATTTAGTTAGATACAATGAAGGGATGAGCATCGTTAAGTGAAATCAGATGTGAAGTTTGGAATTAAATCAAATTGCCCACATTCTTCTAAGGTTTTTTTTCTATGGCTACACCTGTCTTCAAAGCATAGGATCAAATCTGGTTGGCAAATTCTAGCAGTTCCGAATGGAATCACACACATTTAATTATTTAACCGCAATAACTCTTGGGCATCAGCATATGCTATCTAATTTGGAAGCATTGAGCTTACTGAAGAAAGACAGTGATGGCTTTGTCAGCAAGCTCTATCTACCATAGAATCTTGTTAAGATCCCTAGCATTTATACTGGTGAAATTGCCTTTCAGATCCTGCCCACTAGCTTAGATCATGGTTAGTGATAGTGCACAATAGGAAATCCTGCATGTATCAATGGAATATTCTAGACAGCGGTTAAAGCACTTGCAAAAGATTTTAAGTGTCCAGGAAAGTCAGAGACATTTCAATACAATTAAAGTCACTCATATCAAAACAGGAAGTCCATCAAACGTACGGCATAATTTCAGGGTAGATTTCAAGGATGTCCTGATGGAACCTCTTCTACCTCGTGGGTTGTGTCACTCGACTTCAGGATCGTAAGCCAATGAGATTGCTTCTTCATGTGTGAATCACACAGTATGGAGGTGGTGAGACAAAGGGTGGCAGCTCCATTTAATGGGATCATGCCAGCAGATGCAGTCTGAACATTTATATTTTAACATTGGGAAAGGAATGACTATAAATCCTCTACTGATAGATATCAGCTGAAGAGTCATATTTCTAGATGTCTCAATTCTTATAAAACTCGAGAAATAGCTAATAAATAATATGGATTAATTTCAGCATCTGTGAACGGTACCATCTTGTACATTAACAAACCCAACTATTTAAAGCAACCTGCTTATTTGTTTGAAGAAAATAAATGGACTCAACCGTGCATCTTTTACATCTTTTATTGAATTCAATTATTTCAAAAGCAGCTCGGTAATATAACACCATTATAGGTGCAAAAATTCCCTTTCTAACAATCAATTTAATGTCACTCTAAGAGTTCAATGTCATTAAAAGTGGTAGCATATTTTATGTGTGCCTCAATGTCACTCTTAGAACGATATATAAAAAAAGAGTGACATGTAAAAATATGCTACCTCTTTTAATGTTGTTATATCTCTCAGAATGCAGCTGCACTGTGCCAAATATTTCATTTTAATCCGACCGAAGATATAAGAATACTTTCAGTGAAACCTCATTTGTAAGCCAACATGGTGGACTTAATGACTGGCAGCAAGGTTTCTTCAACAGATTTCATGGGGCATGATCCAAAGATAATAGGTTTTCAGCCCAATGACAATCCAATTACAATGCCAATCAAAGACAACTTTGCAGATTCTAATTATCAGATTTAGCTGTCAGTTCAAATACAAACATAACAGTTTCATTTAAATAAAAAGTTAATTTATAAAAAAAAGACTTCATCTGTGATTTATTAAGACTGAAGTAGCAGTCTAACATACTTCCTGCATAATGTAATATAATTGACGTAACATTTAGACAATCAAAAAGCCATGTTTCTAAAACATCTGTCATTCTGTCCTTTTGAAAGAAATTGTGTGAAATTCTGCAACAGAGCATAGATATTAATATTTGAATAGGCAGCAACATTTTAACCCTCCTATTTTTACAGAGGCATTTTCACACCTGTCCAAAATGATAGCATTAACAATTTTCTCCTTGATTAAGAGATCATATTAATCAAGACATATTCGATTGGTTTTGGAATTTATTCTGACATCCTATTATTACAAATGTGTAATATTCAGTATGTTATGTGCTTTTTAAATTTATTGACAGTTTATAGAGCACAGGGTGACATACTTTACATATTCTCATTTTCCAGTACTTATATATGCAGCTTGAAAGTGTAGAGCAGTCATTAACAAGAGAAAATATTATTCCTGCAATCATTTGTAATCGTGGTTATTAAACTTAAGATGTATGTGGGGGCGGGGGCCAGGCTTGAAAGAGATCACCCCAGTCAGTCCTGAGAAGAGGCTGACATCACCCTGAATCCCCGAGTAATTGTCTAGATTTTGGTGCACAAAACTATTTACTTGTTACAAATCCCATTAGTTGCACAGCAACACACCAAAATGGTTCTCATGTGAAGACTATACACTTATGCTACTTTGAGGTTCCAATTATTTACACATTTCATACATCCACAATTATTAGCATTTTGCTTCTATTGCAATTGCTATATTCATCTTTATTATACCTGACTACACTGTTGTTCTTTATGATTATTAAGCATCATGACTTCCATCACTTTCCCTCTTGACCTCCTCTTCTAATGCATTATCCTGTATTAATCAAAGGCCATTTCTTTACCTTCTTGATCCCTGCACCTTAGCTCTTTCTGTTCTTCTTGTCCATAAGATGCTCCTAAGCTGAATTTCTTTTTACTTCAGTATCCTTCTGGCTTGCAACTGCTGACTTCTGCATAAGAAAATGGTGTCAATATCATTATAGTACCACACCAGCTATCCAATCAACTTGAGAGGGGAGTTTGAACATGATGAAAATAAGAAAATTAGTTTAGTTCAAAGTTCAAAATCAATTTATTATCAAAGTACATGTATGTGATCATATACAATCCTGAGAGTCAGTTTTTTACAGGCATACTCACTAAACATAGTAGGGTCATTGAAAGACAACACCAACCTGGGTGTACAACCAAAGTGCAAAAATAAAACAAACCTTTCAAGTACAAAAAGAAAGAAATAATCATGATAACTATATAAGCATTGAATATTGAAGACAGAAGACAAAGAGTTCCTGAAAGTGAGTCCATAGGTTGAAGGAACATTTCAATAATGGGGCAAATGAAGTTAGTCCCTTTTGTTCAAGAACATGATGGTTGAGGGATAATAACTGTACCTGAACCTGCTGATGTGAGTCCTGAGGCTCCTGTACCTCCTTCCTGATGGCAGCAGAGGGATCATGGCTTTGTGGTGGAGGTCCCTGATGATAGATGCTGCTTGCCTGAGACAGTGGTTGATATAGATCTGCTCTGTTGTGGGGAGAGCTTTACCCATGATGGACTGGGCTGCATTCACTACAGTTTGTGGATTTCCCAATCAAGGGCATTAATATTTCCATATTAGGCCTTGTTGCAGCCAGTCAAGATACTCTCCACTACACATCTTCAGAAGCTTGTCAAAGTTTTATATGTTACGCTGAATCTTCATAAACTCCTAAGGAAATAAAGGCACTGCTGTGCTTTCTTCATAATCACGCTTGCATGCTGGGCCCAGGACAAGTCCTCCAAAATAATAATGTCAAGGAATTTAAAGTTGCTGACCCTTCCTACCTCTGATCCTCTGATGAGGACTGACTCATGGACTTCTGGTTTCCTCCTCTTGCAGTCAATAATCAGTTCCTTGGTCTTGTTGACATTAGGTAAGAGGTTGTTGTTCTGGCACTACTCAGCCAAATTTTCAATCTTCCTCCTATATACTGATTCATCACCACCTTTGATTCAGCCGATGATAGTGGTGTTATCAGTAAACTTAAACATGGCCTGCATTTAGACAGACAGTCATGAGTGTAAAGCGAGTAGAGCAGGGGGCTAAGCACACAGCCTTGTGGTGCATCTATGCTGATGGAGATTATGGAGGAGATGTTGTTGCCAATCTGAACTCACTGGGGGCTACAATTGAGGAAATTGAGGATCCAATTTCAGAAGGAGATACTGGGGCCAAGGTCTTGATGATTATTGATTAGTTTTAGGGGATAATTGTATTGAATGATAGAATGATAAAGAGCATCTTGATGTATGCACCTTTGCTGTTCAGATGTTCCAGGGTTGAGAGTAGAGCCAGTGAGATGACATCTGCTTTGGACCTGTTGCTCGTTTAGGCAAATTGGAGCAGTCCCTAGTCGCTTCTTAGGCATGTGCTAGTAGGCTAAATCACACCCTCTCAAAACACTTCTTCACTGTGGATGTAAGTACTACTGGATGATAGGCACTGGTAGACCACATTCCTCTTGCACACTGGTATAATTAAAGCCTGCTTGAGACAAGTAGATACATCAGACTGAGTGAACACTCCAGCCAGTTGATCAGCACAGGTCTTTAGCACTTGGCCAGATAACCCCATCTGGGCCGTGTGCTTTTTGTGGGTTCACCCTTCTGAAGGCTGCTCGCACGCCGACTTCAGAGACTAAAATCACAGGATCATCGTGGGCAGTATTTGTTCATCATGGTTCCTCCATGTTTTGATGGTCAAAGTGCACAGAAAAGGAATTAACTTCATCTGGAAGCAAAGCCTATGTCGCTTGATTTAACTTTATAAGAGGTGACAGTATTCAAACCCTGCCACAACAGTCAAGCATTCTTTGTTGATACTTTTAGTCCAGAATTGCCACTTTACCCGTGAGGTGGCCTTCTGAAGATCACATCTCGTGTAACTTTCTTGGTTGCCAGTCTTGAATGCCACTGATCTGGCCCTCTGCAGCTTGTAGATCTTGTGGTTCATCCAGGGATTCTGGTTAGGGAAGACCCTGAATGATTTTGTGAGAACACATTTGTCTACAACTGTTTTAATAAAGTCTATGGCAACCATGGTGTCTTCACTGAGTCAAACACAGCCCAGACCTCCAATTATATCTGCTCCTCTGCCTCCCATGACCACCCCTTTGTTGTCCTCATCTCTGGAGCTTTGCTTTTCCCCTGCCTGTATGCAGGTTAGAGAAGGACAGCCAAGTGATCAGAATACCTGAAATGTGATCTGGTTATGGAATGATAGGCATTCCTTAACTTAGTGTTACAGCGGCCCAGTGTGTTGGGACCTCTGGTGCTACAGTTTATACGCAGAGTTGGGCAGAGTTTTCTTCAAACAAGCCTGGCTGAAGTCCCTGACTATGATTTGAAACACATCAGGATGAACTGTTTCTTGTTTGGAGTTACAGTTTCTTTTTTCAGTTTATTGACTAATTTAGGTTAGTCAATAAGCTGAAATAAAACTTTCAGCATTGTCAACAACAACCATGAAAGTCATAAAACGCCAAGTAGTTTATTAATATACTTTAGAGGGAGGAATCTGCCATAATTCACTTACTTATAACTCCAGGTCCATAGCAATATGACTCGCACATTTCTGGCCTCTGAAATGTCTTGCAAGCTGTTCAATTGTAGCACACCTCTGCAATAGCAGTTCATGAGAATATAACTTTAGAGATAACCCAACATTGGTCTGCGCTCTGGATTCGGCCAAAACAAGGACAAACCCAACACAGACATCTCTAAAGTTGTGCTATCTAATACATATGGATGTACAAAAATCTGGAAGATGTGCTTCAAAGATACTGCTGACACTGGACCAGGAGGCTCTGAGAATTAGCTAACACTTCCATGGTGAAGCACAGGTTTATTTCAGTGCACATGTCAGCACATTTATGCTTCCAAGTACAGAACATGCAGATGACATCCTTTTTTTTGTTCCTACTCCACTGCTGGACCTGGCAGAGTAACAGAAAGAGTTTTACAATGCGCTGAAAGGTCACATGTATTACCAAAGCAGCTCTATTCATCTGAATAGTATTGCCAGCCTTCACTTAAAAGAAAAGTTGCTTTTTTTAAACTTTAGTTGATACTTCAAGAGGATTAAAATATAAAAGTAAAGGAGAATTGCTGAAGCTTTATAAGGCATTGGTCAGTACATTTGGAGTATTGTGAGCAATTTGGGACCCTATCTAAGAGTGGACGTGCTGACATTGGATAAGGTCCAGAGGAGGTTTACAAGAATCATCCTGGGAATGAAAGGTTTCATGTACGAGGAGGGTTTGATGACTCTGGGCCTGTACTCGCTGGACTTTAGAAGAATGAAAGAGAATCTCATTGAAACCTAAAGAATATTGAAAGGCCGAGATGAAGTGAATGTGGGGAAGCTAGTTCCAATAGTGGGTGAGCCTAGGACCAGAGTGCACAGCCTCAAAGATGTTCCCTTCGAACAGAGATGAGTAGGAATTTCTTTAGCCAGTTGGTGGTGAATACGTGGAATTTATTGCTAAAAACTGTTTTTGAGGCTGTGTTATTGAGTATATTTAAAGCAGAGGTCAATAGGTTTTTGATTAATTAGGGTGTTATAGGTAGCAGGAGAATGGGGTTGAGAAGTATAATAAATAAGCCATGCTCAAATGACAGAGCAGACTCGATGGGCTGAATGGCCTATGTTCTTATGTCTCTGGTCTTATTGTCCAATATTATTAATTAACTTACTAAAGTTGAATGCAGTTTTAACTGAATTTATTAGCTTAATATTTGTTCTTATTTTATTAGTATTTCTTTGAAATGCAAATTGGATCAACTATCCAGCCACAAAAGTTAAATGTGACATTAGGCATCCCACAAGAGGTGAAAGTGATCCAGCTTAGTCATACCTTTTAGTCAATGTCCTTCATTACAATGTGTACAGCCGCAAAATGATTATGCTACGGGACTAATAATCTGGAGACTTAAGCTAATGAACCAGAAATATGAGACAAATCCCACTACTGGGTCACTTAAAATCAGTCAATTTAAAAATCAGCAGAGGTAAAGATCTAGTGCTAATAATGGACACTATCATTTGGTTTACTGAGCTCCTTTGGGAAGGAAATCTACAGCCCTTATCCACTCCAGACCCACTACTATGTAACTGGCATTTATCAGCTCTCTGAAAGGCCTCGAATGTCCCTGAGATTAAATATAAATATGGTCCGACAATAAATGTTGGTCTTACAAGAAATGCCCAAAGCCAGAATGAATTTAAAAGTAACATTTCTTCGGTAGGGCTTGAAGCATTGGCAAGCAGACAACCAGCAGGTGCAGTTTAAACATGACTAGTGGAAATCCTCAATATTGACTCATGTCCTCATGAAATCTCATGACATCTGATCAAACATGGAAAATAAATGGGCTGATTACTACCCAGTGTCCATTCTCTGTTACTGTATTATTAGTACCACATGTGGAACAGCACCTAGGTATTTGAATAGGAGGGGCACAGAAGGCAACTACAATGGCTGTCAGGCCAAATCCTGAAGGATAACACGACAAGTCTGGGCTGTAGTAGGTTGAGTGAGAAGCTACTGGAAAGAAAAACTCAGGTGACCTTATCTTCAACAGTCCCCCATTTCCACATGCATCAATCCCTGATAATATCATCAGTATACAAGCTACTGAAACATCATATGTGAACTTTTAGAAGAAAGAAGAGGCCAAGCTTTTCCTGCCAAACATCACATTGAAATCCTGCAGGCAACCACGAAGAAATCAGTGAAAGCAAGTTATAGGTTAAGGTAGGTGCTTCTGTGCAGCTTCAAACCCCCTAGGAACCTAATACTGTTTCTGATTTTGGTTGCAGTCATAACCAAAAGGAAGGTCTGACAGATAAACACTGAGGTACCTATCCAATCCACCACAAGGTCAGGATCTCCCAGTGGCTAGCCATATCAATTCAGCATCCCATTATCATTCTGACATGTCTGTCCATGACCTCCTCTACTATGATGATGAGGCCAAACTCAGGTTGGAGGAGCAACACACATAAAATGCTGGAGGAACTCAACAAGTCAGGCAACATCTATGGAAATTAATAACCAGTCGACATTTTGTGGTGAGACCCTTTTTCTGGACTGAGAAGCAAGGCAAGAGACACCAGAATAAAAAGGTGGGGGGAGGAGATAGATGAAGCCAGGTCTCTGGGGAAGGTATAAGGCTGGAGAAGAAGGAATCTGATAGGAGAGAAGGATAGACTATAGGAGAAAGGGAAGAAATTGGGGCATCAGGAGGAGCTAATAGAAGCAAGAGACCAGAGAAGGGAAACAGAAGAAGAGAGAATGGGGAGGGAAAGGACTATTGGAAGTAGAAATAGATGTTCATGTCATCAGGTTGGAGACTACCTAGATGGAAAATGAGCTGGTGCTCCTCCAACCTGAGAGTAGCCTCTTGTAGCAAAAGAGGAGGCCATGGTCTGACATGTCAGAACAGAAATGGGGAGAGGAATTAAAATGGTTTACCACTGGGAATTGTGCTTTTGGCAGATGGAGCAGTGGTACTCAACAAAGCAATCCCCTAATTTATGTCAATGTAGAGGAGGTTGTATCAGGAGCACCGAATACGATAAATAACCCAAATGGACTCACCGGTGAAGTATTGCCTCACCTGGAAGAACTGTTTGGAGCTCTGAGTAGAGGTAAGGGAGGAGGTGAATGTGCAAGTGCATCATTTCTGTCACTTGCAAGGATATGTGCCAGGTGGGAGAAAGACGAATGGACAATGGGATCATGGAGGGATTTATCCACGCAGAAAGTGGACAGCTGGGGGATGGAAAGATGTGCTTGATTGTAGTATCTCATTCAAAATGGTTGAAGCTGCAGAACATAGTCTGTTGGATGTGGAGGTTCGTGGGTTGGTAGGTGAGGTCAAAAGGAACCCTATCTCTGTTAAGACGATGAGAAGATAGATTGTTCAGGAAATTTGGGTGAGGGCAACATCAATGATGGAAGAAGGAAAACCCATTCTTTAAAGAATGAGGACATGTTTAATGCTCTGGAAAGGAAAGCCTCATCCTGGGAACAGATGCCGTGGAGACAAAGCAAGTAAGTAATGGAAATAGCATTTATACAGGGAACAGAGCAGGAAAAAGCACAGTCAAGATAGTCATGGGGATTGGGAGGTTTATAAATGATGTCAGTAGACAGTTTGTCTCCAGAGATGGAAACAAAGAGATCATGAATGGGGAGAGAGGTGTCAGAAATGGACTGAGTGAATTTAAGGGCAGGTTAAAAGTTGGAAGCAAAGTTGATGTAATTGATAAGCTCAATGTGGATGCATGAAGCAGCATCAATGCAGTCATCAATGTAGTGAAGAGTTGGGGAGCATTACCAGAGAAGGTTTGGAACATGGTGATGCACCATCAATAACTCACTCTGAGATGTAAAGGCGAGATATTGGCTTTTATTGACTGGAAGAAGGAACAAGCAGTGGTTGACCACCATACTACATCCTGGAAACTGAGAGACCGGGCTCAGGCCTCAATCGCCTTTATACAGGGGTCTGTGGGAGGAGCCACAGGAGCAGTCAGCAGGGGGCGTGTCCAGAAAGTTATATGTAGTTCACCACACATGGGTTGTTCTAAGTAACCAGCAAAAAGACCGGCATAGCTGGGGACTATCCAGGTGCCCATGGCTACCCTCTGAGTATGGCAAAAGTGGGAGGAGCTGAAGGAGAAATTGTTGAGGGTGAGGATCACTTCTACCAGGCAGAGGAGGGTGGTGGTGGAGAGCAATTGGTTGGGTCTTCTATTGAAAAAGAGGTGGAGACTTTTAAGGTCTTCCTGATGGGGGATAGAAGTGTATATGGATTGGACTTCCATGGTGAATATGAGGCCAGGGCCATGAAATTTAAAGTTATTGAGGTGATCCAGAGCATGTGAAGTGTCTCGGATGTAGGTAGGAAGGAACTGAACCAAGGGGGATATAATGGAGTCAAGGTATATGTACATGACTTCAGTGCGCAAGAACAGACAGAGACTATAGTGGACAGTCAGGTTTGTGGATCTTGGTTAAGCGGTAGAAGCAAGTAGTGCAGGGCAAGGGAACAATACATTCGGCAGGGGATTGGAGTTCTCTAGAGTTGATGAGGTTGGTGATACAGTCGGAAGCAATTTTCTGATTGTTCAGAATGGCGTCTTTTTCAAGGGGTAAGTCAGAGGAGGTATCCGAGCCTGAGCAAGATAGAGGTCAGTCCACCACACTACAACAGCACCCCCTTCGTCTGCAGGTTTGATGGTAAGGTTGGGATTTGTGGGCAGAGAATGTAAGTCAGTGCATTCAAAGGGGATGAGGTTTAGGGAGGACAGGAGAGAGCTAAAGTTGAGAAGAGCAGGTTGATGTCGCTCCTTGGCAATTAGAGATGCAAAGATCTAGAGCAAGCAGAGAATCAGAGCAAAGGGTCCAAGAAGAGAGGGAAGCTTGAAGACTGGCGAAATTGTCATCGGTGCAAGGTGGGAAATTTTTGCCAAAGAAGTGGGCTAGGAGACAGAGACAATGGAAGAAGTGTTCAGTTCAGTGTCAAGAATGGAACTCACTGAGGGGAGGGTGAAGGGAGACAAAGGTAAGGCCCTTGTGAGGACAGAACTTTCTGCCTCAGAGAGGAAAAGGCCAGAGGGAATGGTGAAGACACAGCAGGGATTAGAGCTGGGACCAAAGGAGGGAGTAGAGTTGGTAGCATCAGAGAAGGAGGGAAGGGTTGGGGCATTCAGGGAAAGAAGGTTAGGAGGAAGAGGGAGGCTTGAAGGACTCAAGGGGTAACAGGGGAGCCAGACAGACCTGCAGCTGGAGAGTGGTAGTGGGGAAAGGGGAGCCCGGGGACCAGTGGTAGTGAGGAAGGTCTTGGCCTCGAGGTGGTGGCAGCTGAGGTCTGGGATAGAGCCAAAACTAAGGGCCACCTAACCCATGGTCTGGTGGTGTCCAGGACATTCAGAACCAGGGTTGGACCTCATATTCTGTCTGGATAGCCTACAACCTGTTGCCATGAACATCAACGTCTCTAATTTATGGTCATTTCTTCCCTCTCTCTTTTTCCATTCTTCATTCTGGTTACCTCTTCTCTTCTCCTCACTTGTTTCACACTTCCCTCTGGTTTCCCTCCTCTTTCCCTTTCCTCCATGGTCCAAGTCCTCTCCTATTAGATTACTTCTTCTAAACTCCTTTGCCTTTTCCGCCTATTGCCTCCCAGCTTCTTAATTCATTCCTCCATCCCCATTGATCTACCTTCCCCCTCACTTGGTCTCACTTATTGCCTGTCAGAATCAGAATCAGAATCAGGTTTATAATCCTTGGCATGTGATGTGAAACTTATTAACTTAGCAGCAGCAGTTCAATGTAATACACAATCTAGCAGAGAAAAAACACAATAATAATAATAAAAATAATAATAAAAAATAAACAAGTTATTCAATTACGTATATTGAATAGATTTTTTAAAACATGCACAAACAGAAATATAATATATTAAAAGAAAGTGAGGTAGAGTCCAAAGATTCAATGCCCATTTAGGAATCAGATGACAGAGGGGAAGAAGCTGTTCCTGAATTGCTGAGTGTGTGCCTTCAGGCTTCTGTACCTCCTACCCAATGGTAGCAGTAAGAAAAGGGCATGCCCTGGGTGCCTATTCTGGGTTCTGCTCCCTTCCTTTTTAATTGTGATGAAGGGTTTCAGCCTGAAACGTCAACTGTTTATTTCTCTCCACAGATGCTGCCTGATTTGCTGAGTTCCTCCAGCAGTTTGTGGGTTTTCCTTTAGATTTCTAGCATCCACAGAATATTTCTGTTACAGAATATTGAAATTCCTGGGTTCACATGATGGATGACCTCACCTGGTCCCTTAATATCATCTCCCTGAACAAGAAGGCACAGCAGCACCTCCACTTCCTACGAAGATTGAGACAAGCAAGATTCCTCCCCCCCCCCACCAACCCACCCTGCCCATCTTAACTGCATCTTACAGAGGCACCATTGAGAACATCCTAACAAGTTGCATCTCTATCTGGTATGAGAGCTGCTGCTGTCAGACCAGAAGTCCCTACAAAGGACTGTGAGAACAGCTAAGAGGATTATTGGGGTCTCCCTACCATCCATCAGGGACGTTTATCACGTGTGTGCGCTGGGCCCTTATTTTTATTAAGGATCCCACCCATCCATCCAGCATCTTCTTTGACTTTCTACCATCAGGCAGGAGACTATGATACATACAAATAAAAACGGTCAGGATGAGAAACAGTTTCTTCCCCCAGGCCACGAGGCTTCTGAACTCCCTGCCGCATCATATTTGAAATGTTACTGGTTAATCTGTTCCATACCTTACAATATTTAATATTAATCCACTTCAGTTTGCGTGATTCTGTAGATTTTATCCTTACCTTCATAAGTTATGCTGTGTTATGTGTACCACTGCGCTTTACACCCTGGCTCAGAGAGACATTGTCTCATTTCTATATACATTATATGGTTATATATGTTATATACATGTATATAGTTAAATGACAATAAATTTGGCTTGACAACTTGACTTGACTCTTGTGTCTATGTTTTAATAATTGCGGTTGACAGTAAAAGAACATAAGACATTCTACCTTCCAAGTAAAAAGAGAAAGAGAAAGCTTGAAACTGCTATGGAGATTACATTGCTTTTTCAAAAGTACACCATATACATTCAGTGACCACTTTATTAGGTACACCTGTTCAGCTGCTTGTTAATACAAATATCTAATTAGCCAATCATGTGGCAGCAATTCAATGCATAGAAACATGTATACATGGTCAAGAAGTTCATTTATTTTTCATTCCAAACATCAGAATGCAGAAGAAATATGACTTAAGTGACTAATGGTGGAATGATTGCTGGTGTCAGACAGGGTGGTTTGAGTATCCCAAAAAAAGTTGATCTTCTGGGATTTTCACACATGACAATCTCCAGAGTTTACAAGCAATGAAAAATACTAAACATACAGTGAGTGGCAGCTCTGTAGGCAAGAATGCCTTATTAATGAGAGAGGTCAGAGAAGAATGGCCAGATTGGTTCAAGCTGACAAGAAGGTGACAGAAATTCAAATAACCACACATTAAAATGATGGTGTGCAGAAGAGTAGCTTTGAATGTACAACACATTGAACCTTGAAGTGGATGGGCTACAGCAGCAGAAGGCCAGGAACTTACACTCAGTGGCCACTTTATTAGATATGGGAGGTAGCTTACACAATGGCCAAGGTTGTATAACCAAGTTCCCACATTTAATAAACCAAGTAGATGCCTGATCTCTATCCAGACTTTTTTTGTTTATTTCAAGAATAGAACAGAAAATTCCAGAAACAGTCAGCAGGTCAGACAGCATCTGTGGAAAGAGGAACAGAGATTCAGATCAGAAACCCTTATCGGAACCTTTATTAGCTGTTGTCATTTTCATAAATTCTCAGGAAGCTGTGTGCACAGTTAAATTACATCACTGGATTATAATTTTAATGTGATTAATTGCAGTATGGAGGGCATTCTATCACTGCTGAAAACTCCAACTGGGAAGCCAGAGGGAATGCTAATTGGACAGAATTCTAGAATAATGGAACTTGCATTTAATTTTATAAGTTAAATGTAACTTGATAGAAAAAGTACTCTTCTCCCTTCAGAGACCCTGAAAAGATTGCTCATTCCTTCTATTGCACAAGGTTCAGGAAGCCTGATTAGTAGAGATGGTCATTTCATTAGGATGGAGTTAATAGATCACATCATTAACTTTACAAGGAAGAGTAACTGACCAAGACTCACAAAATAACGGTGGGCTCTGTCCATTACAATTGAGTAACATTGAAGGGCACTCGGGCAAGGCAAGGCACTAAATCAAAAACAATGTTTGGTCTATAATATCACATAATGTGTCTTCATTCTTGATCTGTTCACCTCTTTGTATAAAACCAATAAGATGGCAAATAAGAGATTTAACCAGGCAGCAGATGGCTTACCTTTGCTGGGTTTAACCTTATCTATTGGATGTTACAGAATGACAGCATTTAGAGTTTATTATTTTAGAGAAGTAGGTTTCTTTTCTAATCCCATCAGAAAAGAATTCAGAATAAGCCAATGCATTTGAATTGTTCATATCAAATAAGTCTAATAATGTAGCCTGTGAATCTCCAAATGCTTCAATCAGTGATGATTCATAAAGTGTCTGGTTGACTATTATTACCTAAAAGTAGATTGAGTAATAGGTAAGTATTCACATTCTCTTATCAAGACACATATCATCAAACCATTGATATGGACATTTTTTTGTGAATATTAGACTATTTTTCCAGCTAATTTAGGAAATCATTAATGGTGCTCTATCAGCCAGCTCTATCTAAAGCAAATTAGCATTACAATAGCTTTTGTCAATTCCATTCCATTGATGATAAAGAAATATTAATTATAATTTTAAACAAAAGTTTCTGTTTTCTAGCAATAATTTCTAGGGATGAAATGGAAGGATAGCAGTGAGAATTGGCCTAAAAAGTCAAAGTACCAAATATGTCATCATAGCATAACTTTACAATTCATTCTTCATTCTAGAATGATTATGTAGCAAAATAGAAAGATAAATATATTTCTATTTAAATTGCTGATATTTATCACCTCATCCTTTGGGCAACTGAAGGAAAGAGCATTTGAAGATCAATACCTCTGCCCTGCTGTATGTGTATGAGCTTTGGAGGGACTACAGCAGGGCACCTCAAAGTACAGGAAAAGTAATGCCAATGTTGCCTCTGCAATATCCTCCCAGTTCTCAAAAGGTTAAGGGAACTATCCTAAGAGACATCTCCCTAACCAACATTCCAATAATGAAGCCCCAACAATGGCCTGAATCTCCAATTCCAAGCTCTGTGGTAGGAGATGATTACCAGATGGACAGAGGTTGTGCTCAACGTTTCCTTGAAGAAATTAATAATTTCTACTGACTTCTTGGAATTTCAGGCCTATAATCACATAAAACGGAGAACAAATGTCCGGAAAGGTACTTAGAACTGCAAGGACACACATTGGGAGACCACAAAAGACCTCTGTCAGTGGACGAAGGAGGAGACTACCTGCCTTACCCCATTATTAGCCTCCTGTCCTGTCTATGGTGGTGTCTCTGTTTCCCACATTGGCCTTGTTATCATCCCTGAACCCACAGAGCTGAAGCAGAAGCAAGTTTTTCATGATTCAGGACTACTACCTAATAAAAGAAGATAAATAAAATTTTCAGGGAAGTTGTGAATAATCACTATAATGTATAAATTAAATAACCTAAAATACTTTTAATTAATATTAAAAAATGATGGCAAAGAATCAAAGAGTTAATGTATGAACAGCATCTGATTGCTCTGGGCCTGTACTTGCTAGAGTTTAGAAGAATGAGGATGGATCTCATTGAAACCTATTAAATATGGAAAGGCCTACATAGAGTGGATGTGGGGAGGATTTTTCCAATAGTGGGAGAGTCTAGAACCAGAGGGTGTAGCCTCAGAACACAAGGACATCCCTTTAGAACAGACATGATGAGGGATTTCTTTAGCCAAAGGGTGATGAGTAAATGGAATTCATTGCCACAGGCGGCTGTGGAGGCCAAATCATTGCATACATTTAAAGCGGAGGTTAATATGTTCTTGATTATCAACCACAAATCAAGGATGATTCCTAGAGTTGAAAGATTAAAAATATATGTCACTCAGCAGTAAGTCCAAGCCGGGGGCCGTGGCCAAAGGTTTAGTTGCTCCTCAGTTCTCTTTGAAAATGGGTGGTTAGGGGAGTACAGATGGATCTTTGTATTGGGGTAAAGTACTTTGTGTTGGATGGATTGGAGCCTATTTTTCCTTTAGGTTAGGGGTGTAAGATGTATGGAACCCTGTGGTATGGAATAGGGTGGGATAATAGAGATTAGAATCTGTTTCTTATGTTGGCATGAGTGATTGATGGATCAAATCCTGCGCTTTGTGTCAGGATGAGGTGAGTGAGGGGTTCTGTGCCTTAAGTGAGATTAGACTGGAGTAGCTAAGGTATTGGATTCTGGGTGAGGTAAGTTTGGAGTGGGAGAGACTGGATCTTATGCCTTAGGTTGGGATCAGCTTGGAGAAATTGGGGCCAAAGTACAGTCAAGGACTATGCGGGTCAGGAGAACAGAGAAGGAATGCGTGCTGAGGTCACGTTTGAGGATCAGGCTGGCAATTAATTTGGGTAGCAAGGTTAGAAAGCTTATAAATGAAGTCCCAACTTACACTGGTTGCCTGAGATGGTCTGACTTCTGAAGCAATGTAGTCTGGTGGTTAGGAGCAAGGAGGTATATTTTGTAAGATTGGAGAAGATGGTGGTGGAGGTAAATGACTATAGATAAATCTGGGTTTTATCAGGCATGGTCCCAACCATTGTAATATTGGAAGGAGCTGGTTATTCAGAGAGTGCTGATGATGGTCACATTTTGCAAGGATTATCATGTTTCCTGTAAAAGGAATACATTTCTAAAGTAACATGAAACAATACAGAAGTGGCTACTGACTTGGTCTTTGCAAGAAACAAATGATGATTTTCAAATGCATAATGCTGGAAACAGTGGTAGGAAATTGAATGGTTCACTGCGTTATTTAGAAGCAGTCTATGATAGTTTATTACCAGGTATCCCTATTCTCATATTCCCTTAGAATCTTTGAATGGTTCACTCTGGAGAAGAGCAGCATTTCTTTGTATAGATTTTATAACACAGCTCTTTTGGCGTACATCTCCTTTTACGAAATAAACCCAGAACACACACTTTTGTTTTTACATATAAAATAAATATTTAAATGAACTACTGTAGATATTTTTTATGCAGAGGAATCTGTTTTTTTGAAAAGCCTTGTTAATAATTTCATTTCGGAATTAATGTAAAAATAACTGCTCAAAGGAGGAAGAGATAAAGACATGCTAGAGTATTGCATAGTCCAAGGTTGGTAGATTACTGTCTGCACAGCATGTACAAGTCATCTTTTATAATTTAGTCCAGCACTTATAGTCTTTCACTGAACAACAACAAAAACAGATTTTGCATGGTCCATTCATTTCTCTACATTTGTAGAAAGAGGACTGAATCTTGGCTGATTCAGGAATTCAGGAATTTTAGGCATTTTAATCTAGCTATCTATCCTACCATGTTGCTAATTTTCCATTAGCTGCTTTTGATTTATTTTAAATTTTGAAAACCTTTATATCTAATTCCCAGAGTGAACTTTATGGTATCTTTATTTTTATACATACAATAGATGAAAAAGGATTAATTGTGCATTTGCTGCAGTGATAACATCTGTCCTATCATCTCAAAGGATATTAAGCTTAATAAATATATTTATGAGAGCTGCTTTGTATAGTTCTAATGCAATCAGCCATGCTGTGTATGATAGCCTGGGACGATGAAAATTCATTGACTTTTGTAGCAAATTAGTCTACCACCTAATCACTGAACCCTGCTAAGGTTTTGAATTATTACTAGAACCAGCAGCTCAGTTAAAACACTTGAATGAATTATATCAATTCATAAACTTGTTCATGTCCAGATTTCATTAGCCACACATTAGCAGCATTTTATGTTTATTACCGTTCTGACATAATCTAATCCTTTGCAATCATAGCGTTCAGCTGGGCATCATCATTTAATCATAAAGAGTTACATTATATGTGATAATAGATAATAACAACCCTGGGTCAATGACTGCATATTAAAAGATCACAATCACATCCAATACGGGTATGTATCTCATATGTTCAGTCATTGAGATGCTCCCTCCTAATCGCTTGCAAATTTTCCCACTGACATACTTATACTGCAAGGTGACACAATTAAGAAAAATACGCATTTCAAGTGGGGAAATCCCCTGATATGGAAGTAAACACAGAGAGCAATTAATATGGAAAGGAAACAAAATA
Organism: Hypanus sabinus; assembly: GCF_030144855.1. Lineage (NCBI taxonomy): Eukaryota > Metazoa > Chordata > Chondrichthyes > Myliobatiformes > Dasyatidae > Hypanus > Hypanus sabinus. The sequence goes on along the minus strand of NC_082717.1, from coordinate 57,217,804 downwards.
AGAAGTGACAGTAGCAAAGCAACTAACTGTCTGAGGGTGGCATTGACCATCATTAATATCAAGGGATATACGTATAGTGAAGCAGGATTGAATTTGATTTAAAGATTTTATTTAAACATTTTTCCAATACGTAATGTCCATTATGTATGTGAGATTGAATACATGCTTAACTTAATATGAATGCAATATGGTTAAGGCAAAGAACTCAAAACAATTTGTTTTGAGAAGCCATTTGTTAAATACAGCTCACTTTTCTTAAATATTTGCTCTGCTACTGATGTGGATATGTTCTGATTTGATTATGTGGATTTTCATTTGTTGGAAGTTTCGGACAGCAAGCATCCTCATGAAAATGAATTTATGATTCTGACTGGTCAATGTCCTGATGCAGGCTTTCAATCCAAAACATTGACAGTTTCCTTCCTCCCATTGCTTGATCTGTTGAATTCTTCCAGCCAATGGCTTATGGCTCCATATTCCAGTATTGGCAGTCTCTGTGTCTCCACTCACAGGGTCTCCTAGGTGGCAGTCAAGAATAACAATCTTAGTTACTTTTCTCCTGTGCAGTGTAAGATCAATTAAGTGAATATTCAGACCTAAAGTATCTCTGCTGTAAGTAGCTAACAATATAAAACAGGCATCTGCAAAAGTTTCCAACCATAAAATAAGCTTGCTGAGCCATTAATGCTACAATCAAATTTCTTCCCTTCACAGTCATACCAATGGCAAATATTCTTTCAGTGTGACTGGTAAACAAATAGATACCAATTTGATCATTACAAAGATCTCTATCCAATTGCCTTACCTCTTGGACATTCTGCTTCTATTTCCAGAGTTTAATTGGCCAGATAGCTTTTGTGGTAGAGAAGATTTCAGCATAGTTTTTAAAGCCAAATGCTGGGGTTACTGTCTACAATGATTCTACAAATATTCTAGTAGGCAGGATGCCATTTTCCATTTGGTAACAGAACATAAGCTGAACATAGTGAATTACACCAGCTAGTCAACAGCTAGAAGTAAACTTGTATATTTTAAGGTACTGAGGAGAAAATAAAACTGAATTAGATTGATCTCTGGTCTGAGCCAAGAAAGATCATAATTAGAAAACCCACAAATACTGTCCAGATGAAAACTCTAACCCAGAATATCAATAATAATATGAAGTTGTAAATTTTACATTATTACTTTTTGTACAGCAGTATACTGCATTTGAATCTAACTATCTATGCACTGTGGTCAACAGAAACTTTTACTAATGTATTGTATTTCAAATTCAATTATACGGATGTTCATGCGATTATGCAGACAGTGTTGTTTTGTTCAACTAATGGCCTTGGTGCCATTCAAACACTGCACTTTATCAGGTATGAGCCTGTAAATCAATCTATCAAATTAATCAGATGATAAGAATAGAATCCCACATTTATCCTCAAACTGACACTACAAATTTCATATTTAATTTTACCACACAACTCAACGTAGCTCAAATGACCTATTCCCAAAATATGAGTTGAACAGTTTTGAGTTTCTATTACTATATTTACAAGATATACAATAATTAGTAAAAACCTATTACATTTTATGCACATATTTGTCTCTTGTTTCTATTAGAAAGTTCAAGGTCTACACTTATTCTGGGAAAGGTCAGTGTAAACTTTACATATCTCAATTATACCTTCTCTCAATGGCAGTACTATGGCCTCTTAGCCATCAGGGAGGGGGTGATTACATTGTTGTAATTGGCAGATTATTTTCTAAATGTGGGCATTATGACTTAAATGGAAAAGATGACAGAAGTTCACATGTAATTAATTTTTTTAGAATTTTAGAGAGAGAGGAGGCAAAAGCAGGAACACCATGTCCATCTGCATAGTTTAGCTTCTACCTATGAGAAAAATGTGCAAGATGTCAGTATATCAATGAGAATCTCCACACTGAAATCTCCATGTACTGCAACAACAATGCATTTCCTTTTTAAAGAGTTAAACTCTGCTTCTCAATACCCTGGAAAGGTTCTTACAATGTGGGACCTCTGGAGAGGCATGAGGGCACTTAACAGCATGATTAACAATGGTTGTATGTTACAATCATGTCAATTTGCAATCAGCTCCAAGCTGGAATGCCACCTGTACATAAAGTAGCGTGAATTCTTAATACAAACACCTAACCCAGAATTTAGAGTTTGTGCATAAATTCACTTTCTGCCAACTTTTACATTACTATATTCATAACGAGCTACATTATCATTATCTCTTACCTTTCATGCTTTATACACTATGAAACAAAACCTAAAATACTCATGGAAATTTTTGCAGATATGCTGCTAACTTTAACTTTGATACAAAATATAACATTTTACTTTAGGAAGAATGTTAGCCTCAATATCACTGTTACTTGTAGGATTATGAGGAAAGATTAGCAGGACTGCATCAATGGTGTATTGAGTTTAGAAGAATCGGAGATGAAGTTACAAGTATTTCAGAGCTTCATAGAGTAAATGCTGGGATAATTTCAATATACACAGTAACAGCAATGGGAAGACATTTCATCAGGCAGAAGGTAGAAAACCATTGATATTTTCTCCTCAGAATCACTGTCGAGACTCTCAAAATATTTAAGAGAAATCAACCATTTGTTTTAGACATCAACGAACACGGAGCTATTGAAGGAAATTGGCACTGAAGTAAGAGATCAGCTGTGATCTTATTGAACAGTGAAGAAGGCAGGAAGGGCCAAATGTCTTGTTTCTAGTTCTTCTGCTCTTAACTATAATTTGGAGCTTTGGCTTCATGTAACTAATATTTTCCTTAAGCAAAGATATGTACGTTAAACATGGATGGAAGATTTTAAGAGTTCAAGGATTCAAGATTGAAGATTGTTCAATATCATTTCCTGTACGCAAGTATGGGGAGAATGAAATAATTGTTACTCTGAATCCAATTCTGCACAAGAGGAAGTACAAAAGATAAAGAACACAATAATAACAATAATGAAACACAATAAATAGAAATACGTAAGATAGCTTATATACATACATCGATTGTAGACTTTTGCCTTTTGATCACTGCGGGTGAAGGAGTCTGTGAGAGGCCTGTCGCTGTGTGGCTCACTGCTGCAGGCGGGTAGGCCTCTCTGCCTCATGTGGTGTCCCTCTCTTTCGCTGAATGTCGGTGATATGGTAGGATGGTGTCATGGTTCTGCGTTTCTAGATTGGACTATTGCATTTATGGACCATGGATTTTTCCAGACTGATGGTTTTTATATTCTGTGTTTTTTCTACTGCCAGTCCTTTTCCGTTTTGTTGAGTGAGGAGTGGATGTTTGGAGGTTGATGTTCTGTTAGTTTTTTGTGTGGAGGAAGATTTGTTTTTTGGGAGGGGGTCAATGTTCTTGTTCCATTTTGTGCGGGGGGTCAATGATTGAGATGCTGTTATTTTTTATACAGGAGGCATGGCTTTGATGTTTCTCTCTGAATGATTTTTATGTTCTTTCTTTGTTTCATGACTATCTGGAGAAGACAAATTTCAGAGTTTTACATGGATACATGCTTTGATAGTAAATGAACCTTTGAACCTTTGCACGTCCATAAAATGAGAGAAAGATTTACCAAGATAGATATCACTTTAATATTTGTGCCAAAAATGCAACATTTTGCTATATAAAAATATATGAGATCATTTTTAGCTATTTTATATAAAAATCCTCGAAGAATTATTTTGCAGAAACTAATAAAATGGAAAAATATCAGTCAGATTTCTCACTTCTGACACTGTTTCATAATGTCTTTGTCAAGTGTATTCACATGAACTTATAGTGAGACTTTCGTGTGTGCTTCCTTCACTACTCCTTGTGAGAAATAGCTGTTGCCCTTCACTGTTAAGGATCCTGTTCTAAGAAAAGTCACTTTAGGTTTTCCGCTCACCGTTGGAAACATATGAGACGATGCCTTCAGGAGAACAAATACCAGCTATGTGACAGGGAGTGCGAGGGTTCTCTTGGTGATGCTCCGTTATTTGCATTAAGCTTTTGGTTTGGTTCTTTACTTAGCTCAGTGATATCCAGATTCCTCCCACTGAAAGTCATCGGTACTTCAGAATTTTGTGGACAAGTCAGGCGAATCATTGCAGTACCACATGAGAGATCTACACTTCTGAGGTGGCTATATTACTGACTATTACAAGTCCTTAGGCATTTAATGTCCAACCTTTGACAGTTTTGTTTTTTTTTTAAGCAGCACAAATTAAAAGACTGCATTTGGACAGTTGATCAGGAACAATATTTTGTCAAGTGCACTGATTTAAGCGTTACAGCACTGTGGAGACACAGCAGGGCATTTTGTATCTGCTCACCATCAGATTCATGCCATAGTTTGCTATTATGCCATGCACCCTAGGTAAGGGAATATAATTGGTGTTGGCAACTTGTGCCCTACAGCTGTGCTGTAAAATTCTCCATAGAATTTTGGTTCAGAAACAAGACAGATATTTATTATTTTATGATTAGCTAGATGCTGAGAAGAGCTTTATTGAACAGGATGGAGATAGAAGAGAGCAGAATGGTACTGTGTGGTATGATTAATCGAAGGAACTAACTCCTCTTTATTCATTCTCAGCTTTTGCAGAAGTAGAACTCTACAGTAATAACTACTCCATGTTGGAATTTTTCAGTTTGATAAAAAATAAGTAGAATTCTCATCGTATCTGTGCCAAAGATATTCTGAGTAACATAAGAAAAGAATAATGATTAATTCTGTGATTCTCTGTAAGGCCTGCCACTTTTCCCCATTGAATCCTCTGTTTTCAGCAAAGATGCATTCCTATGGGATGATTTTTCTCACCTTATGCCATTTTATTGATGATGACAAAGTGACCCATTGCCTTTATTTAAGAACTGAGGCCAACATTATACTTGAGGGATGAACAAAGCTTGTGTGAAAGAAACAATTTTTATCAATTTTTATTTTTATTCACTCAATTATGTGGGGCAACTAAATTTGGATATGAAGTAACTGCATCAATTGGCATGGCAGTCACAGCCTGGTCCCTTCATTTCCCTGCCCACTCCGGTCCAACAATACATGACGTGTACCACAGAGTGCAATGCTGCTGCTCTTTCATCTGTGAGGCATTTTCTTTGATGTGCAAGACTCGTGGAATAGGAAAAGTGGGGAAATCAGAGAAAGAAATGGTATTTGAGGATCAGAGTTCATGGGATAAAGGTGGTGTAGGAGGACCTTGCTGGGTAATGGTTTAAAGCACATTGATTTAGTGTAATTGGGGTAAAGGTTGAGAGTTACTTTCAAGAGCTGGCCATAGTTACTGCAGCTCCCCACCATGCAGGCAAATTTCTGTTATCCAAACAGGGGCTGCTGTAATGATAAAATTAAGTTGTACACTTGGCAGTAAATGACACTGGGAATCCTGACCAAAAATCACTGTCAGTGTCTCACATTGCATGTTTATTTAGTGGATGAATTTACTCCCTGTCCTGAACCTGTCCCCATTATTGAAAACCAGCTTCAGATTCACAGAGCTATAGTCAATTAGAGGAAATGAGGTTTAAATTTTTGTTTGGGGAAAAAAAAAGGTCAACATTTTTAAAACACATTCATGCAATTGGTGAAGCAGATATGAAGAAATGTTTATGGCAAAGCAGACAATAAGCAGGCAGTGTCGTTAAATTGAGACTGAAGAAATAACTGAAGAACTAACACCTTGTGTTAATAAATGTGGAATAGATTGCCATCTAGTGCATTGAATGTGAACATAGAATCCAGCACAATACAATGGAATATTGGAGACTATACTCGGGATAATCTATATGGAGACTATATTCCGGATAATCTACATGGAGACCAAAGTAGGGAGGATTAGGAAAAAGTGAAACCATAGCTCCAAGGACAGATCTTTGGAAATTTTTGAAGGCAAAAAAGTGAAAGGCAAAGTGTGTGTCTCAAATTGCCCAAAGTATGGGTATGGTGACTAATGGAGTAATGTTAACTCATTGACTAAGCTAGGTGATTCTTTATTTATTTATTTTATTTAGAGATACAGCATGAAACAGGCCCTTTTTGCCCAACAACCCTCCTATTAACTCCAGCCTAAACACAGAACAATTTATAATGACCAGTTAATCTACTAACCAATCTCCTTGGACTGTGGGAGGAAACTGGGTCTCCCAGAAAAAACCCACGTGGTTTACAGGAGAACTTATATACTGCTTACAGATGGCTCCAGAACTGAACTCCAAACTCCAGAATGTTCTGACCTGTAATGGCATCATGCTAACCTCTACACTACCATGATGCCCAGGATGAACAGATGTGGTGTGGATAATATTGAACAAAATGCACAAATGAGAAGTCCATAGTGATGAAGATTAGAAGGTGAGAAAAAGAATCTTGAAATGTATCAGAGACAAGAGAACTAGTAAAACCTCAGTTTACCAGCATGGATATGAGTTTGGACGTAAATCCAACCTGCTCAACTGATAAACAGGATGCACGAGGCCAAACCTCATCTTACTGTTAGAAACTTTTAAGTCAATGCATGATCACCAGATTAATACATGACAATTAAATCAGTGGTGGATAATAAAGAAGAAATTGGATAAGTGGCAGATTTGGTTTCTATGATTAAGCCAAAAGGCGGGTTGAGAATAGAAGAAATAGCAGTACTTTATTAAATCTTCATTGTGTTGCTGAAGACTTTTCAACAGTTGCTTTTAAAAACTAGTCACTTATTTTCACAGATGACATGAAAATTTATGCACAACATAGCACATTAATGAATGCATTTATTTTTGATGCTTTTGCTTAAGAAATGAATATTATCTGGGAATCCTGGAAAACACGCTGCTTTTCCTTAATGCTTGTCTTAGTATCTTTCACATCTGCTGGCAGCTGAAAGCTCACATTAGTATTTCACCTGAAACCGATATTTCCAATTATACAGCAATTACTTGATTTTGAACTGAAACGTCAGCTCAGGTAATGTACACAATCCATAAGGGAGTTGAATTACACAATTCACATGTACTACTACCAATTGAGTCAGACTGAGCTATAAAGGTAGTGACCCAGACGTCATGGATGTGACTGGAGACTTCACATTCACATACATCAGGAAGCTCTTTATCGACTACAGCTCAGCATTCAATATCATCATCCCCTCAAAACTAATCAGTAAGCATCAAGACCTTGGCCTCAATACCTCCTTGTGCAATTGGATCCTCACTTTCCTCACTAGCAGACCCCAGTCAGTTCAGATTGGCCACATCTCCTCCAAAATTGCCTTCAGCAGAGGTGCAGCACTTGGCTGTGTGTTTTGCCCCCTGCTCTACTCGCCTTATACTGATGACAGTGTGGTTAAGTACAGCTCTCATAAGCCAAGTCAAAGCTGTTGACAAATCAGCATTTAGGAGGGAGATTGAAAATCTGGCTGAGTGATGCTATAACAACAACACTGATTGTCAGCAAGATAAAGCAGCTGATTATTGACTTCAAGAGACATGAACTAGAGGTCCATGAGCCAGTCTTCATTGGAAGATCAGAGGTGGAGAGGGTCAACAACTTTAAATTCCTCGGTGTTATAATTTTGGAGGCCAGAACGTAAATGCAATTATAAAAAAGGCATGGCAGCACCTCTACTTCCTTTGGAGTTCATGAAGATTCGGCATGACATCTAAACTTTAAAAAACTTCTATCGATGTGTGGTGGAGAGGATATTGACTAGCTGCAGCATAGCCTGGTATGGAAACATCAATGCCCTTGAAAGGAAAATCTCACAAAAAAATAATGGATACTGCCCAGTCCATCATGGGTAAAGCCCTCCCCACCATTAAAGACATCTACATGGAGTGTTGTCATGGGAAAGCAGCATCCATCATCAGGGATCCCCACCACCCAGGACATGCTCTCTTCTCGCTGCTGCCGTCAGGTAGGTGGTACAGGAGCCTCAGGACACAGGGTCAGAAACAGTATTATTCCTCAATCTTCAGGCTCCTGAACCAAACAACTTAATTCAACTTAACTTGCCAAATCGTTGAAATACTCTTACAATCTATGGACTCACTTTTAATGACCCTACATCTCATGTTCTCAATATTTATTGCTTATTTTTAATTATTATTATTTATTTATTTTTATATTTGCACAGTTTACTGTCTTTTGCACAGAGGTTGAAAGCCTTTGATTCTGTTATGGTTATTATTCTATTACACATTTATTAGGTATGCCCACAAGAAAATGAATCTCAGGGCTCTATGTGGTGACATATATGTATTTTGATAATAAATTTACTTCAAACTTTAAACATACAAGTTCACAAGGATAGAAGGGCAGAAATTGTGATTTAATCAGATGCCAGCAATGTTCAAAAATAAAGTGGAAGTTAGCTAATGAAGAGAGAGTGGTTGAGAGTAAAGTTACTGAATGTGGAGTGAGGCTGGAGCATCCATGGAGAAAGTTCAAATGTGTTTGCACCCTTTTCCAGTGAAAGATTTGTCCATCATAATATTAGAGTGTGCAGTATTTACCTTGTGTCATCAGTGCATGTGACCATACCATCAATGAAGGCAGAGTTCATCTCTTTCGTAATGCCTGAAATAAGTGCAGATGTGTGGCCAACAACCTGCATTTATTTCCAATTGGTAAATAAAGTGCAAACTCCTTATTAAGTCAGCAGTCATACAGTATGTGAATTAAAGTATTCTGCTGGCACATCAATGTTTTATGTCATCATTGTGTCTGCCTGACAGATTATTGAATGCTTGAGCAGCAGATCAGTTCTCCATGCATGAGTGGCTGCCACACTGTGTAATGCAAAGAATATGTTCTGATCCTGATATAATAGCTTGGAGCCATGTACAGAAGGAAACAGAAAATAGGTATGATTGCAAAGGAAATGAGTGGGCCTGGCATAGTAAAGGCATGTCTCTCCTCTCCACCAGTTGTTCCCTTCTTACCATGGAAGCCAACAGTAATATTGTTTTGGCTGCCATAGCAAGTGTAATTTCAGGCTCTGCTTCCCTCCCCATCAGAATCTTCAGGAACAACACAACAGCTGTAAGTTCTGTTGCTGCTGCATTCAGGAACCGCACCAACAGTGCTTCAATGTTACGCAAATAGGTGAACATGCTAGAGACTGTTTAGAAGATAAAACCGATCTGTTCTATTTAATAGAATTGCTCTACACTTCTCTGCTGATGCATCATTGTTTGAAGAATTCTGCCTTTCCTGATTATCAATTAAATAGTGTCATTTCTTTAGTTCTCTAATTTGACCCCTTCCTCTTCTCTGTTGTGTTAAATGTTGTATGTTTTCCAGTTTTTTCTTGTTTTGTTGAAAGGCCCTCTATTGGAAGCAATAGTAATACTTCTCTCTACACAAATGTTGCCTGACCTGATAAATACTTCCATCATTTTCTGTTTTTATTTCAAATTTCCAGCACTTATAGTTTTGTTTAACTTTTTGTTAATGGATGAAGGTGATATGAGGAAACATCATGTGATGAGGAGAAATTTTGATTTTTATGTTCTTTTTAGAATAAACAGTGAAACCGAAGCACCAGTAGAACTTTAAATTGTTGAGCCTTGTTAGAAAAAGCAAAGCAGGAACAATAAGATCTAGGAGTAGAATTAGGCCATTTGGCCCATCATGTCTGCTCTGCCATTTCATCATGGCTGATCCAATTTTCCTCTCAGCCCCAATTTCCTGATTTCTCCCTATATCCCTTCAGGCCCAACCTATCAGCCTCTGCCTTAAATGTACACAAAGACTTGGCCTCCGCAGCTGTCAGTGTGAAAGAATTCCACAGATTCACCACCCTCTGGCTGAAGAAATTCCTCCTTATCTTTGTTCTAAAAGGATGCTCCTCTAATCTGAGGCTGTGTCCTCTGTTCTTAGATACTCCTACCATAGGAAACATCCTCTCCAAATCCACTCTATCAAAGCCTTTCACCGTTTGATAGGTTTCAATGAGGTCACCCCTCAAACCTCTGAATTCCAGCAAGTACAGGCCCAGAGCCATCAAATGCTCTTCATTTGACAAGCCATTCAATCCTGGAATAATTTTTGTGAACCTCCTTTGAACTCTCTCCAGAGCCTTTGGGATTCATAATAAAGATATCCACACAGATAAAATATTCAAAAAGTGAAAGAGCAGATTTCTGATTTTAGCATGAATACCAGTTTTTATACCAATTCCTTACCTAGTTATAACAAGGGAGCTATACATTAATGTGTGCTGCCTTAGTATGACAATGGTCAGATGACATATCGCACATACAAAGCATTTCCCCAGGAAGTCTTCACATTCCTGGTTTGAGTTTACACTGAACATCGCATTATAGATGAATACATATTGTCCTAAAACCCCTGTAGCAATGGGTTTATCTGCAAATAAAAATGTCCATGCACATCTCAAAAGCTGGAGGAAAGAAAAGTAATATATAAATACTTCATGATTGGGCTGATCATTCTAGAATAATTCTTTTTGCTGTGTAAGTTTCAAGTGTTAATTCATCCAATCTTCTTCACACAAAAAGCTTGGGCTGAATAAATACATAGGTGACAGATTTTCCAACCACTTTGTAATGGAGAACTGCAAAATCTAACAGAGACTTTGGGTTGACACAAAGAAATGTATTGTCTCTTTGAAAATTAATAATGTCGACTTGCAATATTCTTCCTATCCTTCTCTTAAAACTATCTGTCAGCACCTGATGTTCCATCTTCATTGGCATTCTGCTTTATTAGAATGGTTGACTGACTGATGAATCACCCAATCGGAAACTGGCATTTTGAGATACAACTCTGATGCAAATAAGTTAAAATTCTGAAGCTTTTTTTTCTTTTATTAAATTATAGCGAACACGCCAGCAAACACATCTTATTTTTAATAACTGTCACACCAGGGGGCAGAGACAAGAATTTTAGAATGAGGTAGTGAGGGAGCATCATTTCAGAAAGGTTATATTGTAAAAATACTGAAGCTGACATTATAAATCAGAATCATTTTGAGTCTATGAGGGGCTCTTTCTTTTCTTTCCACCAAAGCAGCAAACCTTGATTAAAGAGTTTTCATTTAGAACCAGAATCAGGTTTATTAGCATAGAACATCCACAAAATGCTGGTGGAACATAGCAGGCCAGGCAGCATCTATAGGGAGAAGCACTGTCGATGTTTCGGGCTGAGACCCTTCATCTGGATCTCAGCCTGAAACGTCGACAGTGCTTCTCCCTATAGATGCTGCCTGGCCTGCTGTGTTCCACCAGCATTTTGTGTGTTGATTGAATTTCCAGAATCTGCAGATTTCCTCATGTTTGTTTATTAGCATAGTCTTATTTGTTGGGAGATATGTTATTTTGTACCAGCAGTACAGTGCAAAGATGTAAAATTATTATTAGTTACAAAACAAATAAATAGTGCATGACGATGTGTATTATTCATGGGTTCAAGGACCATTCAGAAATCTGTTGTTTAGAGGAGAAGAAGTAGTTTCTAGGTTGTTTATCATGGGTCTTCGGGCTGCTGTACCTCCTCCTTGTCAGTAGCAGTGAGAAGAGGGCATCACCTGGATGGTGAGGACACTTCATGATGGATGCCATGTTCTTGAGACAGCTCCTCTAGAAGATATCCTCAATGGAGCAGAAGCTTGTGCTCATGATGAAGCTGACTAAGTCTGTGCATTGGAGCCTCCATACCAGGCTGTAGTACAACTATCCAATAGACATACATATATATACTTAAAATAACTCTGTTGTTCTTTTATCAGATGTTGAATATGAGGCTGATGCTTCAGAACCACTCAAGCAACTGACTACTGCACTCCAGTATCCTCCTCGTTGCTATCTGATATCTTACCAAGGTCAGCACTGTCATCTGTGAGCCTATAAATGGTATTTGAACTGTGTGCGTAGCCACGCAGTGATGAGCGTAGAGAGAGAGCAGAGCAGTGGGCATCCCGTGTCAGCGAGGAAGGTATGCTGTTAGACATCTGTACTGCCTAAGGTCTCCCGATGACTAAGTTGAAGATCCAGTTACAGAGGGAGCTATAGAGGCCTAGATGATGGTGATTAATGCTGAGAGGATGATGGTATTGAATGCTGAGCTGTACAATTTCTGTATGTTCCAATGATCTCTACTGACTATGAGTTCAAAAGATGACAAATAGTTAAGTCAAACCTATATGATTTCATGAATTACACTTCATAAGCAATGATTTTTTACATGGCGTGCAACCTCTGAAGACTTAATATTCAGATCAGCTAACCTCAGAACATCTGGTTCTTGAATGGCACTAAAAAGACAAGAGAGCTAATGAAAGCAACAGTTATTATCCATGCACCATTGCAGCACCTGCTAAAATTAAAACAAATCATATCTTGATTGCTGATTACATACTCTTTCTTCAGTATGATATTCTGTCATTATTTGCCCTGGCACATAATGCTCAAATTGATGAAAAGCCAACGGCATTTGAAAGAAGTTGTCGAGGTTAACGTAAGGTGATGTTCTTGAAGCAAATAATAATGAATTGCATTAGATTAATTTTGTGTGATGTGTCCATAAATAAGTGATGTAGTAAAAAAGCATTTTTCACCTCTTATAAGCACCAGTGGAAGATACTTCTGAAAAGGTTCCGTGTATATCTGCTTAGCTTGCTGCTGTGAGCCTTTAACCATTCAATAATGTGATACATTATATCGAAGCAGCTCCACGTAGTGACATTCTGTTTAATAGCTGCTTTCAACAAACAATTTGGACTACGTGTGACTGAAGTTTTCATTACTCTCACTGCTAATTGAAAATCAAGAGATCATCGAGATTACCAGGACAAAAAGTACTCAAATAATGATTCTGCTTTCCTCGTTCCACTTGCTTTCGAGGAGCCTCTTCTTATTTTCCTTTTCCTACATATATCTTGTTTTTTCACATTTATTCACACCGCTCTCCACCCTACCACAGCCCCTCCCTTTTGTTTTCTCTTTCTCCTCCTCATTCCTCTGGATACCTGTTTCCATCCAGCTTCCCATGGTTCTGTTGCAAAGCCACTGAGCTGAATCATGAACTCTGTTCTCGCTCCACAGATGCTGTCTGACCAGGCAAGCTGATCCTCCATGTTGCTTTTATTTCAGATAATACCTCTGACTCCACTTCTGTACCTTTTGAACTTTGACTTGTCCCTTTACCATACACTATCACAATTTTAGTCACTCAATGCCCTCTTTATCTTTAGCTCATGTCTTGTCTCACTCCTCCAACAGCCATTCGATATTTCTGTTGATGCCTTCCTGCTGCTCTGTGAGTCTTCTTATGAAATTAAAACAAAATGGCAGATGCGGAGAGTTGAAATAACAGAAAATGATCAAAAAGCTCAGCAGAACAGACAGCGCCTCTGGAAAGTGAAACATTGTATCGTTTTACAAGGATGACTTTTCATCAGCAACCAGAAAATCCGGTAAACAAGCATGTTTTAACTTGCAGAGAAGTGGAAGGGTTGCAGCAAAGAAGGGGAATGTCAGTTGGAGACCAAGCCGGTCAGTGTTATCAGAGATGATGTTATTGTTGTGTTAGACACAGCTGAGCTGTGTTATTCATGCCTTAGACAGCAATTGTGAGGAGCACCAAGTTCCTTCCCAAACTAAGGGGAAGGTTGCTTCTTTCTCTGATGCCAGCCTCTGTTCATCCTCTCCCTAGATGTGACACTAGGCTAATTTAATCCTAGCTTTGATCATTCACCCTTTTGTCATCCACTTGTTCATTAAATGAGTGCTATGTTTGAGCTTAACACCAAAACTGGACACCCAGCAAAAACTAATAAATTCTCAGAATTTACTTTTGAAACAATTATAAACCTGAATGAATTCTTCTTGGGCTTCCAGTCGGATACAAGTATCAATTTCAACTAATGCTTTGATGACAAACTTTGCCATCTTCAGATGGAAATGGCAGAGTTTGTCATTGAAACATTGGTTAGAATCAATAACTGTACCCAGCTGGAAGCCTGAGAGGTGATCATCCATCACATATGCCAGGAAAGCACTACATCCCTTTTCAATTACAAGCATGTTTTTCCCAATATGATGCATTGAAGTGGTACCTGATTGCAGCAACAGCTGTGTTTACAGCTTCCACTGGGAGAAGGGAATACCTGGGAGAGAGGAGAGACATAACGTCACCCACCCCATTCTTCCTCACTGTGACCACTCCCATGCAGATCCCTTCCCTGCTCGGCCTCATGCGCTCTCAAAGCTTGTATATGCCCATTCAAAGAAAAGGTAAAAAATAGCAAGTGTAGGAAACTTTGGTTTTCAAGAGACATTGAGGCATAGTGAAGAGAAAAAAGGAGGTGCATAGCAGGTTTAGACAAATAGGAACAAATCAGGTGCTTATGGAGTACAAGAAATACAAGAGAACACTTAAGGAAAAAAAATCCAGAAGGATAAAAGAAGGCATGAAGTTGCTTCAGCAGACAAGGTGAAGGAGAATCCTAAGGGATTCTACAGGTATGTTCAGAGCAAAAAGGATTCCAAAAGACTCTGGAAATCCAGGATGGTATTCCATGTGTGGAGCCAAACAGATGTGGGAGCTCTTAAATGCACTCTTTGCATTTAAGGTGGATACAGAGATCTCTTCGCAGGAGATGGATACAGAGTCTACAAAAATGAGGCAAAATGGAATCAACTTAATGCATCCTGTACAGATGACAAAGAAGGAGGTGCTTGGTACCCTGAGGCAAAGCAGGGTGTAAATCCCCAGAGCCTGACAAGGTGTTCCTTTGCTCCCAATTGGAGGCAAGTACAGGAGTTGCTTGGGCCCTAACAGAGGTATTTAAAACATCATCAGTGACAGGAGATGTATGATAGGATTGGAGGACAGCCAATGTTGTTCTGCCGTTCAGAAAAGGCTCTAAACATAAACCAGGAAATTATAGGCCAGTGAGTCTGACATCAGCAGTGGGAAAGTTATTAGAAGTTATTTTAAGGGACCGGATATTTAAGTATTTGGAAAGACATGGACCTATTAAGGATAGTCAGCATGGATTCATGTATAGTAGAACATGTCCAACCAATCTTATAGAGCTTTTTTAGGAAGTTACCAAGAAAGTGGAGGAAGGTAAGACACTGGTTTTTGTCTACATGGACTTTAGTAAGGTACTTGATGATGTTGCATTGGAGGCTGGTCAAGAAGGTTTAGTTGCTTCGCATTCAAGTTGAGGCAGTAAATTGGATGAGACAATGGCTTTGTGGGAAAAGCCAGAGAGTGGTAGCAGAGGATTGTCTCTCTGACTGGAAGCCTCTCTGACTGTGCCTCAGGAATCAGTGCTGGGTCTTCTGTTGTTTGTCACCTATATCAATGATCTGGATGATAATGTGATTAAATGGATCAGCAAATTTGCAGATGACATCAAGATTGGGCGTGTAATGGACAGTAAGGAAAGCTACCATGGTTTGCAGAGGGATCTATATCTGTTGGAAAAATAGTTTGAAAATGACAGAATTTAATACAGACAAGTGCAATGTTTTGTACTTTGGTAGGACCAACCAGGGTAGATCTTACACAGTGAACGGTAGGGCACTGAAGAGTGTGGTAGAACAAAAAGGTTCTGGGAATACAGGTACCTAATTCATTGAAAGTGGTATCATAGTTAGAAAGGGTCATAAAGAAAGCTTTTTGCACATTGGCCTTCATAAATCTAAGTATTGTGTACCGGAGATGGGATGTTATGTTGAAGTTGTATAAGATGTTAATGAGGACAAATTTGGAGTATTGTGTGAGTTTTGGTCACCTACCCACAGGAAAGATGTAAATAAGGTTGAAAGAGTCCAGAGAAAATTTACAAGGTTGTTGCCAGGTCTGGGGGACCTGAGTTATAAGGAAACATTAAATAGTTTAGGACTGTGTTCTTTAGAATGTAGAAGATTGAGAGGAGATTTGAAAGATGTGTACAAAATAAAGAGGGGTATAGATAGAGTAAATTCAAAGAGGCTTTTTCAACTGAGGGTGGGTGGGACGAAGACCAGAGCTCACGGCTTAAGGGTGAAAAGTGAGAAGATTAAGGGGAGCATATGTCATGGAAGTGTGGAATGAGCTTCCAGCACAAGTAGTCCATGTGAGCTCAATTTCATCATTTAACAGAAGTATAGATAGGTGCATGGATGGTAAGGACATGGAGGGCTATGGTGTCGGTGCAGGTTAATGGGAGTGGGCAATTAAAGTAGTATTGGCATGGACTAGATGGGCTGAAGGGCTTGTTTCTGTGCTGTATATCTCTATGACATGCCAACCTTTTAACCTACTCTAATCAATCCGACCCTTCACTCCCACATAGCCCTCCATTTCTTTCATTCATATCCCTAAGAGTCTCTTAAGTGGCCATAATGCATCTGCCTCTACCATCACCCTTGATAGCACATTCCACACATCTACCATTTTCTGTGTAAAAATAAACTGCTTCTGACATCCCCACCATACTCTCTATCAATCACCTTGAAATTACACCCCTCTGTATTAACCAGTTTTTTTTTCTTCTTAAGCCCATCACTCCTACTAGGTCATAGGCTGCCAACCACAGCTCACTAGAGTTCTCTGTCCGGGTCTGAAGGGTAATTGACCCTGTGACTTCTGCTTTAGCCACACATTCATATGTCTTCTCGACAAAGAGCCTTCCTCTCCCAGGGATGAAGTCTTTGGAGATCGTGTTGGCATTTCTGTAGCAGTGGATTTTTAAAGAATGGGGTTACCAGTCCCATACCCAATCCTCCTCCTTTCATACCAAGACTTGGGACCATCATGGTGGAGTTATTAGCTATTATTAACTGGAAAAAAGTCTCTAGCTATTCACTCTACCTATGCCTCTTATCATTTTGTAACCTCTGTTAAGTTATTATCAGACTCCTTCACTCTGAAGAGGAAAGCCCGAGCTTGCTCAACCTATCCTCATAAGACATGTTCTCTAATCTAGGTAAATTTTGGTAAATTTACCTCTGCACCGTCTCTAAAGATTCCACTTTGATCTTACAACGATGTGACCAGAACTGAACATAATATAGAGCTGCAGCATTCCCTAACAGTTCTTCAACTCAATCCACCAACTAGTGGACATCGTTGGCCTTCTTAAAAGGATTTATGAATGTGGACCCCAAGAACCTCGGTTCCTCCACACTGCCAATAATCCTGATGCTGACCCTGTATTCTATCTTCCAAAGTGCCTCACTTTACACTTTCCAGATTCAACTCCATCTGCCACTTCTCAGCCCAGCTCTGCATCCTATCAATGTTCAGTTGTAATTCACAGCAACCTTCGACGCAATTCACAACTCAACCAACCTTCATGTCATCTGCAAACTTATTTCATCCATTTTTGGAGATCACAGAGAGCAGGGGTCCCAGAATAGGTGACTGTGGAAGGCCAGTGGTCACTGAACTCCAGGCAGAATTTTTATTTATTTATCTATTTATCTATTTATTTATTTATTTATTTATTTATTCATTCATTCGTTAAGTAGCTGATAGGTCGAACTGGGAAGCCTGTCCCTGAACAGAGGGGTTGGGGTATGACACCACCTATCAGCTACTTACAGTGCAGTCCTAACATCTCTATCCCAAATTCTCCACAACAATTCACACCTCCATTCATGCAAGGATAAGACTAATGACCCTTTCATTACTCCTAGGACTCTTATCGACCCTTATGTGATTGCTATACCTTTAAACAACTCACAGAGTTTAAGCCAGAAGACTACCCACCATGGATGAGAACTGAAGAAGCCTCTCAGATGAGTAGTGAAACATATTCTAGACTACACAGCAATTCCAGTTACCACTGCTTGATAATCACAGGACAAATTATAATGATTAACCTACCAAATGGTACATCTTTGGTCTGTGGGAGGAAATTGGAGCCCACACAGTCACAGGGAGAAGATACAAACTCCTTACAGGCAGTGGCAGGAATTGAACACAGGTAGTTGGTACCGTAAAGCGTTGTGCTAGCCACTGCGCTACCATACCGGCCCAATATGTTCTATCTTCTACCGCCCTCTTCTTTCTGTGGGCAAGACAGTTCTGAATCCATGCAGCCAAGTTTCCCTTGCCTTCTAACTTTCCGAATGAGCCCACCATGGGGAACCTTGTCGACCATCTTACTAAAAGTCACATACACCACATCCACTGCTCTACCTTCATTGTGACTGCTAATTTAGTATGGAGTTTGGACCTTGTTCAACAGCATTTATTCGAACTTGTTTGGACATGAAACATTACCTCAGTTTCTCTGTCTATAAATGTCTCCTGACTTGTGTATTTCCTCGATTTTCAGACTTAGTTAGAGGTTTCTTGTGTCGCTGACTGTTAGCCTGCACAGGACGTACAACAGCAGCTTCACAAGTACCTCTTAAACTTGCAATGTCTGCCACCCAGAATGTCAAGAGCAAGTCAACCGTGAGTAGTGTCTTATCTGCTTTGTTCTCAAAGGTGCACCTCCCACCTCGAAAATATATCAATGCTCTTTCAGCGGTAATGGGTCAAAATAATCTTGCAACTCCCTACTTAACAGTAAACAGACACAGCGGTTCAGGAAAGCAGTTCTTCATTAGGTTCAGGTTAGGGATGGGCATTAAATGCTGGTTTGTTAAGCAAGGTCTGGATTCCCTGAAAGAATCAAACAAAAACACTTATTTTCTTGCCCACCAGCAAGTAACCATTTTCAGATAATTTTTGTGGTCATTTTGCTGGTGGCATATTGAAGGCTGCAAGCTGAAATACATCAGCTGAGAAACAAGGAGCGTGAGAGCACTGTACACTCTCCCTAACTTCTGTCTGCCTAAAATATGATTAAACTCCTCACCAGAATAACATCACCGACATGGTTTGCATTAATGATCTTTCAGAGGCTCAGCTGACAGTGATAAACTTTGACTTATGAATGCACAGTTAATGAAATCATCCGAAGCCTTCAGTAAGAAAGCCAGCATAAAATCACTCCCACATGCTTGCTACCAATCTTTTTCCTTGCATTTTCATTTTTTGTTTTGTCAGTCATGGATTTTATTGCCATTCCTGACAGATAAACATTATGTTATTCCTTTGCAGCATAATGAATCTTTTGTCCAGCTGAGTATCATGCTGGATGCAATGTTAAAGAAATACCCTCTGAACTGAAGTAGTAATGATTGGTGGTGTACAATGGGAAGACAAAGGATGGCTGCGAAAAAGGTCAAACATCTGATGGCGAATAGCAGATTTAAATTTTCTACTTCCATCATTGCACTTGTGCTAAAAGTGAAAAGGGAGGAAGCTGAGTGTCAGCTCTGATATTTCTTATTCATTGGAACCACTGGGTAAGAATATATCTTGGTGCATGATCCCACTTGGGAGCTCTGAAAATATTTACATCTGTCCCTGGTAGGTATGCAGTTAGAGGTGAATCTTTTATCTAAATAAAAGCCATTTCTCTTTAGAACTAAACTTATGATTCTATTTCCCCAGTGTTTATTAGATGCACCTGATCTCACCATCAGGTGAACAGAAAAAAGCTCTCAAAGTCCAGAGATGTTTTTTATTCTTACATCAACAGCCCATCTTTAGCAGCCTCGGTGTGGGTGACCTATCTCAACTGATATACATCAGTCACCCCAGAGTAGAGCTGAGGGGCAGATGCAGAATGTATCAAGTGACCCTTTCCTCAGCAAATGCATCGTGGGTCCAGTAGCAAAGGAGATAGTGATGTGTGCAGGGTTTACTTTGGATCCACCAAATATCAGTTTGCTTGAGGTAGTCCTTTTGTAGTTAATTGTTGTAGCCATACTTTGATATTGTTTAGGAGGACAACTCAGCTGGAGGAAGCTGTAGTAATCAGGTCCCTGGCACTGAGTCTGGCGCTGTGGCTCAGGAGAGAAGAGTGGTGAAGAGGACTCCAATGGTGATAGGAGATTCCATAGTCAGATGAACAGAGACAAGATTCTGTGGGTGTGATAGATGTGATATAGCCTCCCAGGTGCCAGGGTCAAGGATGTCTTGGATTGGGTCTATGGCATTCTAAAGGGGGAGGGTGAGCAGTCACAAGTCTTGGTACATTTTGACACCAATGACGGATGTAGGAAAGATGAGGAGGTCTTGAAGAGGGTTTTTAGAGAGCTAGGTAGAAAGCTGAAAAACAGGACCTTCATGATAATAATTTCTGGTTTGTTGCCCATGTCACACATCAAGGAGGGTAAGAATAGGGTGTTATGGCAGATGAATGTGTGGCTGAGGAAATGGTGCGGGGGCAGGGGATCAGATTTCTAGATAATCGGGATCTGTCCTGGGGAAGGCACAAAAGGGACGGGTTACATCTGAACGCAAGAGGAACCAAAATCCTTGCAGGCAGGTTTGCTAGAGCTGCGTGGGAAGGTTTAAACTTATTCTGCAGTGGGATAGGAACTGGGGTGATAGTGTTGAGGATGAAGTAGAGGCTTTACAAACAGGTGGTGTGTAGTGAAACTGCTAGCACGGAGAGGCTGATGATAGGGCAAATCTGCAGTCATCAGGGTGAGTTGCAATGTAAAAGGTGGACAATATTGGAAATGGTGAATACAGGACTGAAGGGGTTATATCTGAAAGTGTGCAGTATTCGGAATAACATTGATGAACTTGTAGCACAGTTACAGATTGGCATGTATGACATTGTGGGCATCACTGAATCGTGGCTGAGAGAAAGTTATAGCTGGGAGCACAATGTCCAAGGATACACATTGTATCAAAAGTACAGGCTAGTAGGCAGATGTGGTGACATGACTCTATTGGGGAAAAAAAAATAAAATCATTATAAAAGAGATGACATAGGTTCACAAGCTGTTGAATTGTCGTGGGGAGAGCTAAGTAACTGCAAGGATAAAAAGACCCTGATAAGTGTTATATACAGATGCTCAAACAATAGTATAGAAGTGGTCTACAAATTATAATGGGAGATAGAAAATGCATGCCCAAAGGGCAATTTTATGATAGTCATGGTGGATTTCAGTGTGCAGGTAGATAGGGAACATGACATTGGTGCTTGCTCCAAAGAGGGGGATTTTCTAGAATGCCTACCAGATGGCTTGTTAGAGCAGCTTGTGGTTGAGCCCACTAGGGGATAAACTATTCTGAATTAGGTGTTGTGCAATAAACCAGAATGGACTAGCGAGCTTAAGGTAAAGGAACCCTTAAGGCACAGTGATCATGAGATGATAGAATTCACCCTGCTATTGAGAAGGAGAAGCTAATGTCAGGTGTATCAGATTACAGTAGAGTAAAGGGAATTACGGAGGCATAAGAGAGGAACTGGCCAAAGTTGATTGGAAAAGAATATTGGCAGGGATCATGACAGAGCAGCAGTGCTTGAATTTCGGGGGACATTTCATCAGGCGCAGGATAGATACATCCCAAAGAGGAAGAAGTATTCTAAAGGCAGGATGACACAACTGTGGCTGACAAGAGAAGTCAAAATCAACTGTCAATGAGAAGGCATATAATAGAGCATTAATTAGTGGGACATTATGCGATTTAGAAGCTTTTAAAGAAGGCAGACAGAAGGCAAATAAAAAGTCATAAAGAAGGCAAAGAGGGAATACAAAGGTAAGCTAGTCAATAATATTAAAGAGGATACAAAGTTTCTTCAGATACAAAGTGTAAAAGAGAGGTGAGAGTAGACATTGGACTGCAGAACAGTGATGCTGGAGAGGTAGTAATGGAAGAACAAGGAAATGGTGGATGAACTGAATAAGAATCTTGCATCAGTCTTCACTGATACTAGCATTATGCCGGAGGTTTGAGGGTGTCAACAGGCAGAAGTGTGTGAAGCTGCCATTACTAGGGAGAAGATAATTGAGAAACTGAAAGGTCTAAAGGTAGATAAGTCACTTGGATCAGATGAGCTACACATTAGGGTTCTGAAACAGATGACAGAACAGATTGTGAAGGCAATAGCAATGATCTTTTAAGAATCAATTTATCCTAGCATGGCTCTGGAGGAATGGAAAATTTCAAATGTTATTTTCCTCTTCAAGAAGGGAGAGGGGCAGAAGAAAGGAAATTATAGGCCAGTTAATCTGACCTCAGTGGTTGGGAAGATGTTGGAGTCAATTGCTAAGGACATGGTTTCGGGATACTGGACGAACATGGTAAAATAGGTCATAGTCAGTATGGTTTCTCAAGGGAAAATCTTGCCTGACAAATCTGTTGGAATTCTTTGAAGAAGTAACAAGCAGGATAGGCAAAGGAGAATTGATGGATGTTGTATACTTGGATTTTCAGAAGGTCTTTGACAAAGTGCCACACATGAGGCTGCTTAACAAGTTAAGAGCCCATAGTATTACGATAAAGATTCTAGCTTGGATAAAGCAGTGGCTGATTGGCAGGAAGCAAAGAGTGGAATAAATTAGCCTTTTTCTGGTTGGCTGCTAGTGACTAGAGATGTTTCACAAGGGTTGTGTTGGGCCCAATTCTTTAAATATTTTATGTCAATGACTTGGATTATGGACTTGACAGCTTTGTGGCCAAGTTTGCAGATAATATGAAGATAAGTGAAGGGGCAGGTATTTTTAACAAAGTAGAGAGGGTACAGAAGGATCTAGACATTAGGAGAATAAACAAAGATGTTCCAGGTGGAATACAGGGTCAGGAAGTCTATGGTCATGCACTTTGGCAGAAGAAGAGTTAGACTGTTTTCTAAATGGAGAGAAAATTCTGTGGTGTAAAGCGACTTAAGAGTCCTCAGCCAGGGTTCCCTAAGTATTCATTTGCAGGTTGAATTTGTGGTGAAGAAGGTAAATGTGATGTTAGCAGTCATTTTGAGAGAACTAGAATATAAAAGCAAAGATAAAATGTTGAGGTTTTACAAACTACCTGTGAGGCCTCACTTGGAGGATTGTGAGCAGTTTTGGACTCCTTATGTAAGAAAAGGTGTGCTGACATTGGAGAATGTTCAAAGGAAGTTCATGAAAATTATCCTGGGATTGAAAGGCTTGTCATATGAGGAGTGTTTGATCACTCTGGGCCTCTACTCACTGGAATACAGAAGAATGAGGGGTGACTTCATTGAAACCTATCAAATGTTGAAAGGCCTTGATAGACTGGATGTGGAGAGAAAGTTTCCTATGGTGGGAGAATCTAAGACGGGAGGACACAGCCTTAGAATAGAGGGGTGTCCTTTTAGAACAGAGATGAGGAGGCTAGAGAGTGCTGATTCTGTGGAATTCCTTGCCACAGACATCCATGGAGGCCAAGTTATTGGGTATACTTAAAGCAGAGGTTGATAAATTCTTGACTGGTCAGGGCATGAGGGGATATGGGTAGAAGGCAAGAACTGGGGCGTAGATGGAAAGCGGATCAGCCTGATGAAATGGCAGAGCAGACTCGATGGGCCAAGTGGCTTAATTCTGTTCCTATATCTTATGGTCTTATGGTCTAATCATAGCCTCTTACAGCCAATTCAACCCCCTGAAGTACCAATTAATACCAATCTTACACTAATCCTATTTCATTCTCTTCACATTCTATCACTCATCTACATACTAGGGGCAATTTAGAGTATACCAATTAATCCATTGACGCACCTTTGGGATGTGGGAAGAAACTGCGGAGATGTGCAAACTCGGCACAGACAACACCGGAGGTCAGGATTGAACCTGGATCACTGGAGCTATGAGGCAGTGGCTCTACCTGCTACACCACAGTGCCGCTCTAAATTAATTTTCATATCATACACGCAAATTGGAAAAGCAGCCTTAATTGGTATCTGCATATGAAATTCCCTCACATGTCATGGATCATCTGACACATCACTGAATGCATCCATGGGTACATTAATACCTCAAGAGAGAGAAGATTTGATTCTACAATTTTGAAAGATTTTTCTTTTAAAGATAGCTGTAGATTTCAATGATAAAAAAGGTGAAGCAATCCAAATTTAATCAGACTTCATTTTGAAAGGCCACCTCAGCTACTGATTATCAGAAAGAAGACAAAGGGTCATATTGCAAACAAGAGGAAATCTGCAGATGCTGGAGAAGCCAAAGCAACACACTCAAAATGTTAGAGAAACTCAGCATCTATGGAGAAGAGTAACAAGTCAACATTTTGGGCCGAGACCTTTCATTGGGACTGGAAAAATAGAGAAGTCAGAGTGAGAAGATAGGGGAAAGGGAGGAGAAAGTGCAAGGAAGTAGATGATAGGTGAAATCGGGAGAGAAGGAAAGGGTGAAGTAAAGAGCTGAGAAGTCGTTTGGTGAAAGAGATAAAGGGCTGGAGAAGAAGGAATCTGATAGGAGAGTGTAGAAGACCATGGAAGAAAGGTAAGGGGAAGGAGCACCAGAGGGATGTGCTGGGCAGGTAAGGAGATAAGGTGAGAGAGGGAAACAGAAATGGGGAATGGTGAAGGAAGGAGGGGGGCAATTACCAGAAGTTCAAGCAATCGGTGTTCATGCCATCGAGTTGGAGGCTACCCAGTTGGAATATAAGGTGTTGCTCCTCCAACCTGAGTGTGGGCTCATCACAATATTAGAGGAGGCCATGGACTGACATGTTGGAATGGGAATGGGAAGCAGAATTGAATTGGGTGGCCACTGGGAGATCTTGTTTTTTGTGGCAGATGGAGCAAAGATGCCCGGCAAAGTGGTGTTGCAATCTATGAGTCTCACCGATATACACGAGCCACACTGGGAGCACTGGATGCAGTATATGATCCTAACAGACTTGCAGATGAAGTGTTGGTCATGAACGGTAGTGAGTGAGGACTTGTAAGGGCAGGTGTGGCATTTGTTCCGCTTGCAAGAGAGGGAGATCAGTGGGGAGGGACAAGTGGACAAGGGAGTCATGTAGGGAGTGATTCTTGTGGAAAGCAGAAAGAGGAAGGGAGGGAAAGATGTGTTTGTTCTGAGATTCCACTGGAGATGGTGGAAGTTACAGAGAATTATGTGCTGGATGTAGAGGTTAGTGGGGTGGTAGGTGAGGACAAGAGAAACCCTATCCCTGGTAGGGTGGCAGGAGGATGAAGTGAGGGGAGATGTGGTGAAATGGAAAAGAAGTGCTTGAGGGCAGTGATGATGGTGAAGGAAGGGAACCCCCTTTCTTTAAAAAAGGAGGACATCTCCTTAGTTCTGAAATGTAAAGCCTCATCCTGAGAGCAAATACGGAGGAGATGAAGGAACTGATATTTTTTTACAAGTGATAGGGTAGAAAAGAGGTATATTCCAGGTAGCTGTG
Organism: Hypanus sabinus; assembly: GCF_030144855.1. Classification (NCBI taxonomy): domain Eukaryota; kingdom Metazoa; phylum Chordata; class Chondrichthyes; order Myliobatiformes; family Dasyatidae; genus Hypanus; species Hypanus sabinus. Next base: position 57,192,580 of record NC_082717.1, on the reverse strand, counting down.
AGTCAGTGGATTTATAAAAGGTACCAATAGGATAGACTGTCTCCAGTGATGGAGATGGAGAGATCGAGAAAGGGAAAAAAGGTGTCAAAAATGGACCAAGTAAATTTGAGGGCAGGGTGGAAGTTGTAGGCAAAGTTGATGAATGCAGCATGGGTACAGAAAGCAGCACCAATGTAGCATAGGAAGAGTTCAGAAACAATACAGGTGTAGGCTTGGAACATGAACTGTTCCACGTTGCTGACAAAAAGCAGGTATAGCTGTGAGGCACGTAAATGCCCATGGGTACACCTTTGGTTTGAAAGAAGTCGGAGGAGCTGAAGGAGAAATTATTGAGGGTGAAAACCAGTTCTGCTAGGAGGAGGAGAGTTGTGGTGGAGGGGAACTAGTTGGGTCTGCTGTCTAGAAAGATGAACAGAGATCTTTAAGGCCTTCCTTATGAGGGATGGAGGTGTATAGGGACTGAACATCCATGGTGAAAATGAGATGATCGGGGCCAGGGATCTTGAGGTCATTGAAAAGATCAAGGGTGTGAAGTATCACAGATGTAGATAGGAAGGGACTGAACCAGGAGGTTAAAACAGAGTTGAGGTATGCAGATATAAGTTTGGTGGAGCAGGGCAAGCGGAGCCAATAGGTCTACTTGGACAGACAAGTATATGGATTTGGGTAGGAGGTAGAAATGAGAGGTGATGGGTAAGAGAACTATGAGGTTGGTGGCAGTGGATTGAGAGATCCCCAGAGCTAATAAGGTCGGTGATGGTGTGGGAGACAATGGTCTTGTGCTCCTTAGTAGGGTCCTGTTCGAGAGGTAAGTAAGAGCACGTGTCTGAGACTTGTTGCCTGGCCTCACCAAGCTAGGTCAGTCCACCAGACTACTACAGTGCCTCTCCCCCTTATCTATGAGTTTGATGGTGAGGTTAGGATTATTATGGAGAGAGTGGAGAACAGTGCACTCAGAGGGAGTGAGGTTAGAAATGGAGAGAGGAGCGTTAAAGTCAAGACAGTTGATGTCTCATCTGCCGTTAGTGATCCAGAGCAGGCAGCAAACCAGAGCGGGGTGTCCAGGAAGAGGAAGAGGGTTGAAGATGGGAGAAGGGGCCACAATGTGGGCTGGAGAGTTCTTGCCAAAGAAGTAGAGCCAGAGACAGAGGCAGCGGAAGAAGAGCTCAACATCATGGTGGGTGTGGAACTCACTGAGGTGCAGGCACAGGGAGACAAAGATGAGGCCCTTGCTGAGGACAGAATGTCCTGCCTCAGAGAGTGTTCAGAGGGAATTGTGAAGACCTGGCACAGATGACAGGGTTGGTAGTGCCTGAAGAGAGGGAATAGTAGGGGTTTTTAGGGAAGGTGGGGTGGGAGGAAGATAGAGTCTCTGAGGTCCCAAGAGCTGATGGTAAGACATGAGAGAGAAGGGATTGCAGAGCGGTGGTACGGGATAAAGTATAAAGGACCATATAATGTACACCGGATAAGATTTACTTATTTATTTGTTATTATTATTATTTTATTTTTTTCTTCTATGTTATATATTGCATTGAATTGCTTCCACTAAGTTAGCATGTCACATGCTGGTGGTAATAAACCTGATTCTGATTCTGACTCTGAAATGGAGACTAGGGGTCCAGCACAGCATGTAGAGTCTCAGCCTGGGCATGCTGTCATTCAAGGTCCAGATGAGTCGGTGTTAGAGGTTGGGCAGTAGGCAGTTTGAAGGTGTCTGGGGTCATAGGAACCAGCACTGTCAGCAATGGAATTGAAGTTCTGAATCCACTCAGCTTCTTATGCAGACAGGCAGATTTTCAGTTTCATGTCTCCTTTGGCATCAGTGATCAGCCGATACTTTATTCTAATTTTATTTTCACAATCACACTTAAGTAGTCAGCACTTACATCAATGGCCAAGTTTTGCCCCAGAAATGGTCAAAAAGCTAGTAACACAGTGTTAAAGAATTGGCATTGGGTTCTGAGAGGGCAATTAGACTAACTGGAAAGGCCAGTCAGAACTGCTGAGGAGCCTGGCGGAGCATTTCCTGTCTCCAGTCTCAAAAACCATGGCTGCTCTGGGTGACTGACCTTCACCACACGTTCCTAAAGCAAACATGAGCAACCTTTCTCAGAAGTTGCCCCACCAACTTCAGTTTTTTAATCTGAAAGTGTTGAATATTTCCAGCACATTTTGTTGTTAGTACAAAGGATATAAATTAGTCCCCAATGCTGCCAAAACATCTCTTGTTTGTAAATTGGCTGCAACAATGTTTGGAGATCATCTTCCACATGGGTTCCAACTTTAAAATTAAGGTTATACAGAATTATAATTCACATTTGAGTCTTTATGTGTCTCTTTTTGATTTTCTCAAGTGAAAGGATCCCAAACACTTCCAAGCTGGACACGGGATAGTTTTTTACAAGGATTTCAACTCAGTTTTACCTATGTTACGTATCCCGTAACTGGAGAACTTACCAGCAAAGATAGAGAGGTCCGTTGAAGTCTGATGTCACTATTTTCAAACGTTTTTATTTATAAAGGGGCACAAAAGTAAGGTTAATGCAAACATTCAGATAACGCACATCACCAATACTCAATCTAAAGCGCGGGTATAATCATAATCATCATTAAGAAGAAATCTCGGCTGTTGTCTAGGGGATAATATTTTTGTCCATTGGAAATATAAAAAGGCATTCAGACGTTTGCAGACTTTAGCCTTTCGAGGAATCACTGGGTTTCACGTGTTTTAGAGGGATCGGTGAAAACGAAGGGAAAACTTGCCCGTGTCTTTATGACCACTCCGTTAAAAATCAGGGGAGCGTTTGTTTCCCCGTTGTTAGTTCGAAGTCCTTCTCGGTATTATCAGCCACTCGCTCCCCAGGCAAAGGAGTTAGGAGCACACGTGGCGTTGAGTGGCTTCCAGCTCTCACGGGAGCGTTGAGCGAGCAAGTTCCTCTGGTGCATCGCTAGGGTACTGCCTCCTGCAGTCCGCTTTTATCTTTACTTGCAGAATTGTAGCTGTCCATCAAAGTAGGGGATGCAATCTCCACCCCCACATGGCCCGAGGGAGTTCATGTCCATGGTTGTTGTCACGTAGTAGAGACACACAGGTGCCTCTAAGAACAATGGTCAGAACCGTTGCATTGTCTCTCACTTCCGAGACCCGAATTAATAGCGATCTTGCGATTCTCCGGAAGGAGGGGGCTGCTCCCTCTCCTTCGGCCCCTCAGAGCTGTGTTACCTTCATAACACCTACTTTAACACCGATCCAGAAGTTGCTTTGAGTCATTTTTAAATAGACATCCACGTTCTCCTAGAATTCTATCTCAAGATATATAGATGAATAATTATGGCACTTGGCATTGGTTGTTAAAAGGTTTGAGGAACTATCAGTTCATTTAACATAAAGTCCCCCAGTTATGTAATACCTTTGCAATTTCTAGTGAGAAAATATATGAATTTCAAATAATTGTGATAAAATGATTGATTGCAGGTCTGAGATTAACTGTGAGACTTATGAATGTTGAAAGTCAATGTATTACAAGTTGTGTGCATCAGTGATATGGTTTTCATGAATGAATGTTGGTACGCATCCCAAGCCAGTGTCCAGTGTCCAGGAGACACAGTAAATGTGTTAAAATTAATAGCTTTCCATTATAGAACAAACAGGGAAGATGCTGGATTTTAGAAGTGATTTTCCTGGAGTAAAGGACAAGAGAGTCATATTGTTACAATTGCTTTCTCTTCATTCTAAGGTACTTTTCAACCTAAAGAATAAAGTCTTTCCATAGAATTTGTCTGTGTGTAAATCTTTCTCTTGTTTTCAGAAACAATCTCTGCCCATTCCTCCTTATCTCACCACCTATGCTCATTTTTGTCTAATTATGCCTCTGCAAAGAGCCAGGGGCATTTTTTTAGATTTACTCAGACTTTTTATTGTTCTCCATTAACGATTTGCTTCATGCCAGGTTAGTTTTGACATGTGGTTGTGTGGATGGGCTATGTTAATCTTGGGAGATAAATTTCTGTTCTCCAGTTGGCTCCTCAATGGCAAATCTTTCAGCAGAATATTGAGAAATTGTTGTGTTGATAGTCAATTTTTCACAGCACTGTAGCTTTATATTCAGAGGGTATATTTCAAATAACAATATATAATAACTAAATGACACTCACCATCATCACAAACATGACTTCCAGGCTCCACAGTCTTCATCTTTTTAAGAATAATTAGTGAAAATTATATATGACCAGTGTAGGTCTTTGCAAATGAAAAGAAGTGAGACATTTTAAGTTTAAGAAAAAAACCATAACACACTTTATTGAACTCCAAAACCTGAACACAAAGTGCACAATAAACCCTTTACATATTTACATCATCACGTCAGAACCACCTCTTAAATTGAACTGCAACTCAATTTTAGTGATTGTGAATTATGCACATCTATCCCCATTGCTTTACTCTTCATAGGCTCCCCCAGAATTCATTAAAACTAGCATTGTGAGCAGGTCCAGAGCCCGGACGAGCTGCCCAGCATGGATCCCATGTTCCATGGGTGGAGGAACAGCAAGTGCCTCTAGATTATCCAGAGGTGTGTTGACACACTCATGGTCATGTTGTGACAGCTAGGGCATGGTAGAGGAATTCTCCAAAACTTGGTGGGCTGGTCTAAGGTGGTCTACCAAAACACATTCCAGTTTACCCCTCTTATCTATGATAACAGTGTTTTCTCTGCATTCAAAAATGCAAAACAGGCCATTGTAATTACACCATTGCATCAGATCCATCTCTCACAATGAACCCCAATTAAATGTCAGTGGTTGTGAGTTATGTACATATCCATGGATGACATTACCCTACAACAGAATCCTTTAGATTCCTTTTGTTGTGAATGAAGGCTTCCCCCGTGTCCGATACTGGTGCTTGTTGTCCATCAGTCAGTAGTATTATATTTAGCATAAACTTACAACAGAGCTTGAAAAAATACATTTTCTCCCTCTTCTGTTACTAAGGTAGTACTTCAACACTGAGGATGATTTGCTCCCATAAGAATATCAGAAATAGGAGCAGGAGTAGGCCATCTGGCCCGCTGAGCCTGCTCCGCCATTCTATAAGATCATGGCTAATCTGGCCATGGACTCATCTCCACCTACCTGCCTTATCCCCATAATCCCTAATTCCCCTACTATACAAAAATCTATTAAACCTTCTCTTAAGTATATTTACTGAGGTAGCCTCCATTTCTTCATTGGGCAGAGAATTCCACAGATCCACCACTCTCTGGGAAAAGCCATTCCTCCCTACCTTCGTCCTAAATTTACTACCCCGAATCTTGAGGCTATGTCCCCAAGTTCTAGTCTCACCTGCCAATGGAAACAACTTTCTTGCCTCTATCTTATCTATCCCTTCCATAATTTTATATCTCCTCTCATTCTTCTGAATTCCAGTGAGTACAGTCCAGGGTGATTCAATCTCTCCTCATAGTCTAACTCCCCTCATCCTTGGAATCAACCTGGTGAACCTCCTCTGCACCACCTCCAGTATATCCTTCCTCATGTAAGGAGACCAGAACTGCACACAGTACTCCAGATGCGGCCTCACCAGCACCCTGTACGGTTGCAGCGTAACTTCCCTGCTCTTAAGTTCAGTCTCTCTAAAATTAAAGGCCAACATTCCATTTGCCATCTTGATAGTCTGCTGCACCTGCAAATCAACCTTTTGGAATTCATGCTCAAGCACTCCTGAGATTTTCTGTACAGAATGCAATCTTTTATCATTTAAATAATAATCTGATCTTCCATTTTTCCTTCCAAAGTGAATGACCTTGCATTTACCAACATTGTATTCCATCTGCCAGATCCTTGCTCACTCAGTTAACATATCTATATCTTTCTGCAGAATCTCCATATCCTCTGCACAATTTGCTTTTGCGCTTAATTTAGTATCATCAGCAAACTTAGATACACTACACTCAGTCCTTTTTTCCAGTTCATTAATGTATATCATGATTAGTTGCAAACCCAGCACCGACCCCTGCAGCACACCGCTCACAGCTGACAGCCAACCAGAGAAACACCCATGTATCCCAACTCTCTGCGTTCTGTTAGTTAACCAACCTCTATCCATGTTAATACATCATCTCCAACTCCATGCGTCCTTATCTTATGGAATTTTTTAATGTGGTACCTTATCAAACACCTTCAGGAAATTCAAGTAAATAACATCTATGTTCCCTTCTATCCACTGTGCTCATTATATCCTCAAAGAATTCCAGTAAGTTTGACAAACAGGACCTGCCTTTGCTGAATCCCTGCTGAGTCTGCCTGATGAATCCATTTCTTTCCAAATGTCATGCTATTTCTTCTTTAATGATAGCTTCAAGCATTTTCCCAAATACAGATGTTAAACTAACTGGCCAATAGTTCCCCGCCTTTTGCTTACATCCTTTTTTGAACAATGGCATGACATTTACCTTCTCCCAATCCACATGGACCTGCTCAGATCCTAGAGATTTTTGGTAAATTATCACCAAAGCCTAACTTCTGCCATTTCTTTCAGTACCCTGGGATGCATTCCATCAGGACCAGGGGCTTGTCTATCTTTAGGCCCACAAGTTTGCTCAGCACTACCTCTATAGTGATAGCCATTGTATTGAGGTTCTCACCTCCCATTGCATCCATATCATCTCTCTTCAGCATGTTAAATGAGTCCTCCACATGAAGACCAACACAAAATAGTCCCATTCCTGTTCTCTTAGTACAGATGTGACTGACATAGGCACATCATAACTCTGGCTTGCATGAGGAGGAGCTGCTTAATGTTTGCAAGTGGGCAGTTTTGGAGATGGTGTGCCCCTATGTCCTGGGCTTCTGCATAGTCTTAACTAATTGATTCAAGGTCCTCGGTTAAGAAAATGATGTAAACATTCCTGACATGATTTGAACTAATTTTTTTTTTCCCCAACACTCCAGATGGTCATAAATTCAGCTGTTTCATGTGATCAAAATTACAGTTTGCTACAGTTTTATGGAATGTACCATTTAACTTTTACCCATAATGTTTATTGTTCTACCAGCTGTGAATAGTCCAAAATGTAACAAATCAGCATGAAGATAATATTTGCATAAGCAACCTACAAATATTTGATACCAAGATGCACATTTTTTATTGCCTCCCTCTTTCCATGTTTGAAATAGTTGCAGGAAAGACAAAATTTCTTTGTGTGTTAGCTGATAGTATAAGGTGCTTCACTGGTCTGGTAAAGGTTTGTTCAGACTGCCTGTTGCCAACAAGCAGCTGCTGTTTTCGACTACCTAGACATGTGCTAATAAATCTGTGGTTCTGGACAGGCTAAACTAAAGATGTAAGTCTTTTAAGGCAACAAAATAATTACTTTGAATTCATTCTCTATGTTCAGAACAACGTGAAATTTCATGCTTTAAAATGTACCTTATTGGATACTTTTTCTCTAAAATCCTTTGCTACATTGTTTATTTTATAAATCCATTTTGCATTTCAATCATAATGCATATGACTTATCTTTGAAGATTCAGTTGAGTGGAATCATTTGAAACTGCTTCAGAACACACCAGAGGCCACCACCATGTAGTTGTTGACTGTCACCACTGCTGAACGAAAATACAAAGTCAAATCTCTCAAGCTTCTGAATCTTCTGAGATTTCAAACAAAATAATTTTATGAGCCGCTAGCAGTTTAACATTTTAGGTGAAAATTAATGTTTTGAGTGCAAAAGTTTATTAGGAAAAATATAAATAAATGCTGTGTTATTATGTCTTTTATTTCAAGCCAATGGTTGTCATTGTTTGAAGAGATATTTAACATTCAGTACCTCTATCTGACAGTATAAAGTTGCATTACTAATATCACAATGCATGTTACATGAAAGATCCATACAGTCCAAAAAAAATGGATAATGCATAATTCAAACTGACGGACCTTCAATTTTATTGGCTTCCTGAAGAGCACATACTGAAAACAGAAAGGAATTCGGACCTTACAATAAAAAATGTGTAACAAATTTGGATTATCAATTATAATCACATTCAGAAATTCCATGGAAAAGAGCTATCCATAAAATTGAGAATATGGCCTAAAGATTTGGATTTGAAAATTGATGCATTCACAGGGGGAATGTCAGGGAAGAAGATCCCAAGTAGTAACAGATAAATTACTCACCATGCAATGCACAGGAAAAAAATAATCAAAACAGGCATTGTGAGAGACAGATAACCCACAAATGCCTGGGTAACCAGCTGGTTAAGCCATAATCAGAATCAGGTTTATTATCACTGGCATGTGATGTGAAATTTGTTAAATTAGCAGCAGCAGTTCAAAACAATACATAATCTAGCACAGAGAAAAAATAATAAAATAAAAATAATAATAAATAAATGAGTAAATCTATTATGTATATTGAATATCTTTTTTTTAATGTGCAAAAACAGAAATACCGTATATAAAAAAAAGTGAGGTAGTGTCCAAAGATTCAATATCCATTTAGGGGAAGAAGCTGTTCCTGAATCGCTGAGTGTGTGCCTTCAGGCTTCTGTATCTCCTACCTGATAGTAACAGTGAGAAAAGGGCATGCCCTGGGTGCTGGAGGTCCTTAATAATGAACGCTGCCTTTCTGAGACACTGTTCCCAAATCTGTCCTGGGTACTTCGTAGGCTAGTGCCCAAGATGGAGCTAACTAGATTTACAACCTTCTGCAGCTTCTTTCAGTCCCATGCAGTAGCCCCTCCAGACCAGACAATGATGCAGCCTGTCAGAATGCTCTCCATGGTACAACTATAGAAGTTCTGAGTGTATATGTTGCCATGCCAAATCTTTTCAGACTCCTAATAAAGAAAGCTGCTGTCTTGTCTTCTTTATAACTACATCGATATGCTGGGACCAGGTTAGATCCTCAGACATCTTGACACCCAGAAACTTGAAACTGCTCACTTTCTCCACTTCTGATCCCTCTATGAGGATTGGTATATGTTCCTTCATCTTACCATTCCTGAAGTCCACAATCAGCTCTTTCATCTTACTGATGTTGAGTGCCAGGTTGTTGCCACGGCACCACTCCACTGGTTGGCATATCTCAGTCCTGTATGCCCTCCCGTCACCATCTAAGATTCTACCAACAATGGTTGTATTGTCAGCAAATTTATAGATGGTATTTGAGCTATGCCTAGCCACACAGTCATGTGTATATAGAGAATAGAGCAGTGGGCTAAGCATACACCCCTGAGGTGTGTCAGTGTTGATCGTCAGCGAGGAGGATATGTTATCATCAATCTGCACAGATTGTGGTCTTCTAGTTAGGAAGTTGAGGACTCCTGCCCTGCCTGAACCAGTTATTTGTTCTGATCTGAGTATGGTGTGTTTTGATTTCTGGTTGACACTCATCACTTGTAGTCCTTGATCAATGACATATTCCTGTTCTGGCTTCATATGTAATGTGGTGCCTTTTGGGAAGAGGACAGCTACCTTCATGAGGATGCAGGCAGATTCAGCACTATTGCCACTTCCTCAGCTAGTTTTAAATTCTACTCTGGCTGGCTTCCCTTCAACATTCATCTTTCTCAGACAATTATCAAATCCATTTTTAAACATTTTTTTGAGAATTTCTTTGAAAGTGACAATACTCCTGAAGTAAAGGTTTTTGTGACTAAGTCTTTTAATTATCTTTTTATAAATACCTTTAGTCTATTCTTTATTATTACTACCGTGCTGGCTTCATCATAACTCTTTGTATTACTTAATTTCTCCCAGTAAATATACATTAATTATCTCAGTTCTTGTGAAAGAATCCCCAGCTTCATAATTATAAATGTCAGCCATATACGTTCATAGTCCACTTACAGTGTATATTCTGCAGTGCCACGGCATCCTTCTGCTAACAGCTCACTCGGTACTCTGCAGAATTTTCCAACGAACGTTCAGTTAAAATCATCTCCAAATTTAGGACTAACCATTTTCTTTTTGTGTTCTGTAAGATTTTATCACAAACTCAATCAAGTATTTATGACAAATCCATTGTTTTTAAATACTCCATGACAAAAGTGCACATGGGCACAGAGGAGACTGGGCACATTGCCCTGATGCCAAGCAGTGCAAGGTGCCCATTTTCACATAAGTTGTATTAAACTGTTCTACAAAAATGAGACCTGTGAAAGGCATGTACCTTGCACACTGAAACAGGGCTTTTATTTATGGAGAGTAGACAATTATTTCTCAATTAGTTAAAATGTGTCTTGTCCTTACCTAATCCACTGTCAAGGAATCTAAAGAGCCCATCTTGAAATTCCTCTTTAAATATTTTTCTTTGCTGGCATTCCTATCACAGTCTGCCATACCAGACCACTGACTCACTGACCATCCCCATATCCAAATATCAAGCTCTCACCACAATTTTCTCTATGGTCAAATTCCAGAGACTGCCTCCTCAGCTATCACCTCGCTACCTAGAACACATTCCCTACATATCCACAGTCCTCTCTCTTTCCCTCAAAATACCTTCTTACTATGATCCTCTTTCCCCATCATTTCAACTTTATTTCCCAAGCCTTGATGGTAACCCTGCTTCACAGCAGATCTTATGGAGGGCCTCCAGTTTTGTACATGGCTTCTTTGGCTTTGTGTGCTGTGATGTACGTGTGGGAGAGCATCATTTAGTGATTTGGTCCAATAGTTTTTGGTTATTATTGTATTTTTGCAAAGAAATTCTTTTCCATTGTTTCTCTCCACTTCCTTGATTTGCTTCACATTTTATTTCACTCACTTTGATTCATGACCCTGATTTTTTAGTGATGTCTTTGCAAGTTGTTAGTGAATGATGATACTTTGAATGTTGTCAAATGAAGAAATCTTCCGATCAGAGTCACCTGACTTTGTGTCCCAAGTATTTTAGACTGGATGTTATTCACACAACTGGCTCTATGAATGGATCAACAGACACGAACAAAGAAATGCAATAATCTGAAAATAAGGAACAAGTGGGAAAAAAGTCAATATTTGTAAAATTGCCTACAATTTTAATATGCAGGAAGAGTGGCAAAATCAGGTTGGTGCTGGATCCCAAGAGAGGGAGTTTGTAGAATACCTACAGGAAGGCATTTTAGAGCAGTTTGTGGCTCAGCCCACAAGAGGAAAAACATTTCTGGATTGGGTGTTGTGTAATGAACCAGATTTGATTAGGGAGCTTAAGGAAAAAGAACCCTAGGAGGCAGTGATCATAATATGATAGACTTCACCCTGCAGTTTGAGAGGGAGAAGATAAAGCCAGATGTATTAGTATTACAGTGGAGTAAAGGGAATTTCAGAGACATGAGAGCGAAGCTGGTCAAAGTTGATTGGAAGGGGACACTAGTAGGGATGGAGGCAGAACCGCAATTACTGGAGTTTCTGGGGGCAATTTGGAAGGCACAGGATAGGAACATCCTAAAGATAAAAATGTATACCAAAGAGAGGATAAGGCAACTGTGGGTGACAAGGGAAGTCAAAGACAGCATAAAAGCAAAAAAGAGGGCACATATATAGCAAAAACTAATGGGAAATTAGTGGGAAATCCCAACAGAAAGCAACTAAGTAAAAAACATAAGGGGAGAAAAGATGAAATATGAAGGTAAGCTAGCCAATTACATAAAAAAAGGTTAGTAAAAAAATGTCAGATATACAAAGAGTAAAAAAGAAGCGGGAGTGTATATTGGACTGCTGGATAATGATGTGGTTGAGTTAGTAATAGGGGACAAAGAAATAGTGTAGAAAGGTAGACAAGTCACCTGAGCCAGTTGGACTACACCACAATGTTCTGAAAGAGACAGCTGAATAGATAGCAGGGGCATTGGTATTGATCTAACAAGAATCATTAGATTCTAGAATGGTTCTGGAGGACTGGACAATTGCAAATGTCACTCCACTCTTTAAAAAGGGAAAGAGGCAGAAGAAAGGAAATTATAGGCCAGTTAGCCTGACTTCAAAGGTTGGGAAAAGGGTGGAGTCTATTATTAAGGATGAAGTTTTGGGGTACTTGGAGGCACATGATAAAATAGGCCATTGGCATTGTGAGTTTGAGGTGAAATCATACTTGACAAATCTGTTGGAATTCTTGGAGGAAGTAACAGGCAGGATAGACAAAGGAGAATCAGCGGATGTTGACGACTTGGATTTTCAGAAGCCACACATAACGGTGCTTAACAAGATAAGCGCCCATAGCATTACAGGAAAGATACTAGCATGGATAGAAGATTAGCTGACTGGCAGGAGGCAAAAAGTCAGAATAAAACGGGCCTATTCTGGTTGGCTGCCAGTGACTAGTGGTGTTCCACAGGGATTAGTACCTGGTCCACTTTTATTCACAATATTTATCAATGATTTGGATGACAGAATTAATGGGTGTGTGTTCAAGTTTGCAGACAATATAAAGATAGATGGAATGGGCAGATAATGTTGAGGAAGAAGGTAGTCTGCAGAAATACTCAGACAGATTGGGACAATGGGCAAAGAAGTGACAGTTGGAATATAGTGTAGGGAAGTCATGCTCTTTGGTAGAAGAAATAAAGGCTTAAATTATTTTCTAAATGGGGAAAACGTTTTAAAATCAGAGGTGCAAATGGAATTGGGATTCCTTGTGCAGGATTTCTTAAAGATTAACTTTCAGGATGAGTCAGTGGTAAGGAAGAAAAATGCAATGTTAGCATTCATTTTGAGAGTTTAGGCCCATTATCTAAGGAAACCAAACTGACATTGAGAGGAGGGTTAATGAGACGGAGTCCAAGAATGAAAGGGTTAATGTATAAGCAGCATCTGATGGCTCTGAACCTGTACTTGCTGGAGATTCAAAGAATGACAGCGGATCTCACTGAAACTTACGAAATATTGAAAATCCTGGTTAAAGAGGATGTGGAAAGGATGTTTCCCATTGTGGTGTGTCAAAGACCAGAGGGCATAGCCTTAGAATAGAGGGAAGTCCATTTAGAACAGAAATGAGGCAGAGTATCTTAGTCAAAGGGTGGAATCCATTGTTATGCTTAGCTGTGGAGGCCAAGTCATTGAGTATATTTAAAGATGTTGTTGATAGGTTCTTCATTAGTCATTGTGTCAATGGTTACAGGGAGAAGGTGGGAGAATGGGGTCGAGAGGGATGATAGATCAGCCATGATGGAGTGGTGGAACAGGCTTGATGGGCCGAGCGGACTAAGTCTGCTCCTTTGTCTTATAGTCCTAATATTCCATAGTGGGAAGCAGGGATAGGTTATCGTATTGGGGGCTGCTCTGAAATGATCATTGAGAAAGAGCTGTATTGTTTATGTTAATCCCTGATTCTGTCAGTAAAGAAATATGTACTTCATGCTCATGTGCCAACAGTTATAAAATATAGCACATGACAGTAATCATGTTATTAACATTAATCATAGATTGTCACATCTGTAAGACTGCTTGAGCAGCCCACTGCATAAAAAGAAGACAACTGTGATTACTCTTTCAGTGGGACAGGGTCAGGACAAAATAATTTAATTTTCATCTTGCCAAAACATATATCCTTCAATAAAGACTGCAAAGAAATCTCACTATAGTAGTTCCACTGACTGTAGAATTAAAGGGATGAAGTCTACCTCCACTTCCTTGAAGAATCTAACCCCCCAACTCCCATTTATGTTTGGGACTGCCTTCCATTTATTTACTTTGGGAATCAGTAGCAGTATTCTATATGAGCTCCCTTCCAGCCTAACATTTGCCTAGAGACGTTTCACCCCCCATGTAAGTTCACTTCGCATGTGATCTTGATTTCCTTAGTTGGCTAACAGAGTCTAGCCTTAGGATAGAGATAAAAACATAGAGAATTGAATCTAAATTCCTATTCCACAAGACAGTAGTAGCCCAAAGCTTTCCTAACATTTGTGATCTAACAATGGTTATTGTATAATCATCTCTTCTTAGTAGTTTATTGTCCAGGGAGCACCCTGAAGCTGACGAGGTAAGCACTCCCCTCCAAGAGGATGTTTTGATCATTGCACACCTTCCTAGGTTTTCTGGCTACCTTCACTGATTACCTATGGCAGTGGTTTCTCCATTATACACACAGACTATCAGCTTGCCTCACATGGCTGTCTAAATGATATCCTCTCAACGTTATTAACTAGATTGTGTGTTTCCTTTTTGAGTTTACCTAACTTAATGGCTTCTGCCATTCACCTACTTTTATTTAGTTCCTCCCTCATTGCCAATAAGTATAGGTAAACATTAATAATTCTGACATTAATACCGTTCTCTTAAAAAAAATTGTGCATATTTGGAATGACTGTGATTTCTGCTACAGTATGGTCACTATAAAGCTTCTTAAAACCAGATCTTTACTTTCTGTAACCTTTGATGCTGGTGGTAGAATCATAATGAGGGGAAGAAGAGATTGGAATAGTTTTTCAGAAATGCTCTTTGACATTCTGGAGTTCTGCTAGAAATGCAAGCAACAGGTACAGAAGATGCAGCCATTCATAATTCACCATATCTAATTTCTCAAGGATTAGAAAACTAGCCGACCAATGCCAAAGACATACAGCCATATAAAATGGCTTCAAGGAGCTTATTTTAAAATTTTAAATCATAGGCTTGCATCCTGGGGGTTGATTAATCACCTGTACCCAACCTATTCTGGAAAACTGCAGACAGGTTAGATGAGACAAAGTGACAAATTGAAGAGCTGAAAATATCCAATTCAAGTCTCTATTCTAGGGATGGAAGTAGGGGGTAAAATACCTCCTACAATTTTATCAGTTGGTTGGCTTTGTTTGCAGAAATGAAAATGATGTGACAATTGGCCTAGGATTTTTCATCTTTACCCAAGTTGAACATAATACTTTTGTTGACTGCAGTTGTAATAAATTTATAAATGTAATAAACAGTAAAGAAATGCTGCTATTTGCAAAGCAGAATCCTCTTGTAGCTTGAGCTTTATTTGATAATGTTAGGCTGTGGGGATGGTGTGGGAAGAATTCAGGGATTATGGCAAGACTTGTGGGATAATGGTTATAAGGGGAGACATCTTTACAGAATGCATAAAACTATTGGATTGATGGGAGAATGGGGCAAAACAAGAAGGGAAGGTATTATATTGACGACTTAGAATTGGACAAATTATTTCTATATCACTCTGGGGTGTATAGGTTTTGTCAGCATTATGAAACAGCTGAACACATTCTAATATAGTGTGAAGCATATAAGGTTGAAAGAATCAAATGAAGGCTGCACTGCTCTCCTTGGGGGTTGATAGTTTTCATTTAAAAACTTTACTAAGTTATGGAAGTGACTTTAATTTAATTCATAATATTGCCTTTCATTATTTGCCATCTATAGGGATTTTGTGGGTAATTTTGTTTTCATTTGATAAAGAACTAGTAGAGGTTTTATTTCCCAACTCTCTACACCACACTCCAGTCCAGTTGGTGGCGGTAATGCTCCTTTAAGTTGGACTGCCTACTGCCATTAAAAGTCAGAAGAAGAAGAAGAAATGTGATGCTAATGAGTATTGTATCGTAAATACAGGTTACAATGCATACCATAGTATAAACATTTGAAATAATACAGATGGCATTGCAGGATTTCTTCATTGGCTAGTCCTTTTGTCCTCAATGTAAGTGGTGACTGGAATTTCTTGTTTAGAAATACACCTCTATAATACAATAATTCACTCTCCATATCTTTGAAAATATTTAATTTTGCCTTGTACCATGCCTTATTTTCCATTCCACTGAAACCAATTTTCAGATATTCTTTCCAAATTGACATCTACCAAAGATAGGTCATTTTCTAATGGTGTACACTGTATTATGTGTTTTAAACATATATGTACACAAATCAGTAAAGTATTTTAATGTGCATTTACAAAATATAACCGATTGAACGGAGATTAGTACAGTATACGAGGAGAAAATTGAGGCCTTTATTCCTTAAGCATTCCAGCTGTGCTACAGAAGTGCTTTATTAGTGATCTTTCACATTGCTAAGCTTCTTACATTTGCAAATAAGTTACACATTTTGAGCACAGTAAATAACTACTTTGTAACAGTTGGATAGTTAGCTTAATCATTCAGTGTGAGTAAATACACTTTTCAGGGATTAGAATTCCTGCTCTCTTTACCCCGTCCAGTTGCAGTTAAGATAAAACATTCGGAAAACTTTTTTCTACGATTTCAATATCTTAGTACATGAAAAAATTATCCACTGTTATTTGTTAAATGTAGTTTGTACCTGGCACCAATATTAAATTGGTAAAGAAGTGTAAGTAGATTATCAGTGTTTTCCAAAGATTGAAAAGATAATCTATTCTTGCACTATCATAAACAAGTAAATTCCTGGCACCTTGATGAGCATGATAAATAGTTTTATGAGAAACGGTGTCGCTGATGTGCAGGATGTTTTATTTCATTAAGTCATTTTAATCATTTTAAATTCAATGCAAGGCACTTATTATAGTTAATTCTTCAAAAAGGGATACATATGTGTTCTCTTGTAGGTCTCCCAACTCCACAAAAGCTCCATTCAAGACACAAGATTGTTTACCCTGAGATTTTCACGAGTGTCATTTTTAAACAAGTGCTTGCAGTGAAATAAAGGAGTATTTTGCATCATTTTCTCTGCCTTTGCTTTCGGGAATCTGATATGCTGGTTTAAACCTTTCAATGACTGCATGGTTTAAATTTTAACACATGTAATGTGGGGCATCCTCTGCTCAGTAGATAAACATGTTAATACATACTCTTATAACAGTCAATAAAAATCTTGCCCACATGTAAATTGTCACCAATAGATACATGAAGTACTCACTTACATATAAAAGGTATGAAATATTCAAATCTTTTATAACTTTAAGATAAAATGAAAGTTGCAAATACGTGGTAGTTAATGTGATATAAAATGTGTGAGCCATATTTCCAAGTATTTTCTACCTAAATCCACAGCTAATATCAATATTAGAAAAACAATTTTAGCAGAGGGTGAAATAGGATATGAACATATTTGACTTGAAATCTGATACATTAACTAACAATAACACTATTGGTCATCAATTGCATCAAATGCTGTAAATGATTAATCATAGCAACATTACTGCAGCCATTTAATGCCGCTTTTTAGATGAGCTCTTCCATAAAATGCAAAATTTTTGCTCACAATTATGAAAAAAATATTTTACATCCCTTAAGAACTTTGGAGGATTCCTTGGTTTGAGAAACTGGTAATCAGAGTCATTCATTACTCATATAAGACTGCTTCTGATGGGCTCAATGTGCTGTTATTGGAACTCAATGCATAAAAGAAACAGAAAACGAAGATTTGCCAGAAATTGTAGGAACATAACTAATCCCAGAGAATGGAGCAGAATGCAATATATAAGACCATAAATAGCTGTGGAATGACAGGTAGAAAATGAGGTGGCATTGGTCTATATGTCAGAAACATCTGCAAGTAAGGAAAATAGTTCTTGTGGATTTGAAAATTAACTGTGAAATGACTCTGGCTGAAATCTTCAAATGCAACAGGGACACAACAAGCATTAAGATTTATTACAGATTTCTTGTCTATGGCTGCTGCAACAGTTATAAATTGAATTTTGTGTTTGTAAATCATTGCATAATCTTTTCAGAGATGAAGTTAATCTCAAAGATATCTCCAAGGAATCTGCATTTGCAGAACGTGATGATATGATCCATTGTTCGACTGGGGTTATTGAAACAGAGAAGGGTTGATTCGCAGCTCATGCATTAAGTGACCACCCTTTAACATAGTACATTTCCTCAGATTCAGGACGTCTAAAACCAGAGGTTTCAGGTGAAAGGGAAGATTTTAAAGGAACCTGAGGGCCAATGTTGTCACACAGATATATAGGATGAGCTGCCAGAGAATGTTGCAGATTTGGGTAGAACTACAAAATTTAAAGGATGTTTGGATAAGTGCATGAATTAAAAAAAAAGGTTTACAGAGATATGCGCCGAACAGAGGCAAATGAAACAAGCTTAGATGGACACCATGGTCATAATGGACCTCATGAACAGATGGGCCTTTTGCCATGCTGCATGACTCGATGAGTCTATCCAGAAAAGCCTCCTTGAAATGAAGTGGCATGTTGTGGTGAAAACTGAATGATGTATCAGTTGGTGGCACATCCTGTTTCTGTGCCACAACGTGCTGATTTTTGTAATGAGGGATAACATGCAGCAACACTACAGGAAGCAGTTCGCAGTTTATCACGATGAGAGTGAATGACCTTGAGAGCACACAGAGATGCTAAGTCCTGGCACCCATGGTTCATAACAGACATAACATTTAGTAAGTATTTCTAATGAGAGTCAATAAGCAGATTGACAAAGAGAATTTACAATAAATTTTGGTCATCTCTTTAGCTGGCAGTCCTCCATCTACTTCAGCCCACATGCCAAGCCAACGTACTCCAATGTACTCCTTATTTGTGATCATGGATTTTCTCTCCGTTTGCTGTCCCCGCTCGCACTATTTAAATGTTTACTTCCATCTCCCTTACCATTCTACACACTAAATCTTAGATTAGTGAACAAGCCTTTCTTCCTTGCTGGCTACTATCATAGCTGCTTCTTCTTCCCCTCTACACTCAAAACGATTGTTAGAGTCATATTCCTCTGAACAAATTCCGCTGTCTCTCTAACCTTACAAACTGCAACTCCGCCTGCAAGCATGTTTTCCTCTCCAAAACATGAGGTCACTTCCTTTGCGGCCTGAGTATCTTCAACAAGCCCACATAGTACACTTCAAAGATTCCTAGCTACTTCCCTTGCCATCTAGAAATTATACCACAATGGCATATCAAAAGCCAGGGGATTTGACTCCAACTACTTTTTTTGATGATTTTTAACTAGCTGAGAATGTTGCGGGCCATATAAACCCTTAGTACTCAGATTTAATTCCCATTGAAAAAGTGATATACACAGACATTTATTTTAAACTACCAGAGTGATTCTGCTGAGAGTAAATTAAAATATCATGTTCTGAGTGATTGGGCTCAGAGAAATCCCAATGTCATGTTCGGAGTGATTCTGCTGAGAGGAAACCCAATGTGGTGTTTCGAATGATTCCACTGCGAGTAAACCCAATGTGAAGTTCGGAGTGATTCTGCTGCGAGTAAACCCAACGTGACGTTCAGAGTGAATATGCTGAGAGTAAACCCAATGTGATGTTTAGAGAGATTCTGCTGAGATTAAACCTGTAACCCCCTGGGTCGCCTCAGGCTGGCTCAGCTCGTTCTCGTCTGGGGGAGCAGCCTTCGGCCCCGCCAAACTGGGTAATCAGCTGGTGTGGATGCTGTGTGATGTCCCCTCCTCGCCCAAAAACAGACAGTACACCATATGCGATGAAATGAGTACAATTTATAAAGGTTACTATAACTAAGTGATTAATAACGATACAGTATATATGAAGAGAAAATTAAAGAAAATACACCAAACTTATCAAAGTCCAAACCACTTCTTGCACAGCAGTTGGAGCTCAATTACTGAAGTCTTCTGGCCACCATTCGATCCCCACCGAACTCCTCGACTCGCAGCTCAGGACCCTCCAAACTCCTCGACTCTCCAAACAGCTCAGGACCCTCCGAACTCCTCGACTCTCCAAACAGCTCAGGACCCTCCGAGTGGTCAACCATCTAGCTTTATCCCCCCCCCCACTCCTCAGAGAATCTCCCGGCCTCGGACCCCCCTTTGGGGTCCGATCCTCGCCCAGCTTAGAGCATTGCGTACTCTCTCTCGACCCCCTCGCGCCGATCTGCCCAAAAGCCTGTCAACAAAAGCTTACAGACTCAGAAGAAAGAATATAATCCCCATTTGGTTTACAAAGGAATACTTTTCTCTTTATCAGTAAATTAGCATTCCTGCTAGTTAACAAAAAGAAACCATTTCCCAACAGTAACAAAGAAAAAAGAAGAAACCCCCTTTACAAACCCAATCTAACGTTCAGAGTAATTCTGCTGAGAGAAAACCCAATGTGATGTTCAGAGTGATTCTGCTGAGAGTAAACCCAATATGATTGTCGTAGTGATTCTTCTGAGAGTAAACACAATCTGATGTTTCAGAGTGATTCTGCTGAGAGTAAACCGAATGTGATGTTTGGATTGATAATGCTGAGAGTAAATCCACTGTGATGTTCTGTGTGATTCTGCTGAGAGTAATCACTATGTGATGTTTGGAGTGATTCTGCTTATAGTAATCCCAACGTGATGTTCCCACTGATTCTACTGAGACGAATCCAAATGTGATGTTCAGAGTGAGAGTACTGAAATTAAACCCAACGTGATGTTCAGAGTGATACTTCTCACAGTTTGTAGTGATTCTGCTGAGAGTAAACCCAATGTTATGTTCAGAGTGATTCTGCTTAAACCCAATCTGATTTTCAGAGTGATTCTGCTGAGCGGAAACCCAATGATATGTTCAGAGTGAATCTGCTGTGAGTAAACCCACTCTGATTGTCGGAGTGATTCTTCTGAGAGAAGACCCAAAGTGACGTTCGGAGTGATTCTGCTGAGATTAAACCCAATGTGATTCTCGGTCTAATTCTGGTGAGAGTAAACACAATGTGAAAGTCAGCATGATCCTGCTGAGAGTAAAACCAATCTGATGGTCAGAGTGATTCTTCTGAGAGTAAACCCAATGTGATGTTGAGAGCGATATTGCTGAGAGTAAACTCAATGTGATGATCAATGTGATTCTGCTGAGAGCAAACCCAATGTGATGTTCGGAGTGATTGGGCTGAGAGTAATTCCAATGTGATGTTCAGAGCGATTCTGCTAAGAGTAAACTCAATGTGACATTCGGAGTGAAACTGCTGAGACTAATCCAAATGTGATGTTCAGAATGATACTTCTGACAGTAAACCCAATGTGATGTTCAGAGAGATTTGGTTGAGGGTAAACCCAATGTGATTTTCGGATTGATTCTTCTGAGAGTAAAGCCAACCTGTTGTTTGGAGTGATTCTACTGAGAGTAAACCCAATGTGATCTTCAGAGTGATTCCGCTGAGTGTATACCCAATGTAAAGTTTGGAGTGTTTCTGCTGAGAGTAATTCCAATGTGATGTTCAGAGCGATTCTGTTAAGAGTAAACCCAATGTGACGTTCTGTGTGATTCTGCTGAGCGTAATCCATATGTGATGTTTGGAGTGATTCTGCTTATAGTAATCCCAACGTGATGTTCCCACTGATTCTACTGAGACGAATCCAAATGTGATGTTCAGAGTGAGAGTACTGAAATTAAACCCAACGTGATGTTCAGAATGATTTGGTTGAGAGTAAACCCAATGTGATGTTCAGAGTGATTCTGCTGAGAGTAAACCCTATGTGATTTTCGGAGTGATTCTGCTGAGAATAAATCCAGTGTGATGTTTGGAGTGATTCTGCTAAGAGTAAACCCAAAGTGACGTTCGGAGTGAAACTGCTGAGACTAATCCAAATGTGATGTTCAGAGTGATACTTCTGACAGTAAACCCAAAGTGATGTTCAGAGTGATAGTACTGAGATTAAAACCAATGTGATGTTCAGAGTGATTTGGTTGAGGGTAAACCCAACGTGTTGTTTGGAGTGATTCTACTGAGAGTAAAGCCAACGTGATCTTCAGAGTGATTCCGCTGAGTGTATACCCAATGTAAAGTTTGGAGTGTTTCTGCTGAGAGTAATTCCAATGTGATGTTCAGAGCGATTCTGCTGAGACTAATCCAAATGTGATGTTCAGAGTGAGAGTACTGAATTTAAACCCAACGTGATGTTCAGAATGATTTGGTTGAGAGTAAACCCAATGTGATATTCAGAATGATTTGGTTGAGAGTAAACCCAATGTGATGATCAGAATGATTCTGCTGAGAGTAAACACTATGTGATGTTTGGAGTGATTCTGCTAAGAGTAGACCCAAAGTGACGTTCGGAGTGAAACTGCTGAGACTAATCCAAATGTGATGTTCAGAGTGATTCTGCTGAGTTTAAACACAATGTGATGGTTGGAGTGACTCTGCTGAGAGTAAACCCAATATGATGTTTGGAGTGACTCTGCTGTGAGAAAACCCTAAGTGTTATTCAGAGTGATTGTACTGAGTGTAAACCCATTCAAATGTTCAGAGTGATTCTGCTTATAGTAATCCCAACGTGATGTTCCCAGTGATCCTGCTGATTCTAATCCAAATGTGATGTTCAGAGTGATACTACTGAGATTAAACCCAATGTGACGTTCGGAGTGATTCTGCTGAGAGTAAACCCAATGTGATGTTTGGAGTGATTCCACTGAGAGTAAACCCAATCTATTGGTCAGAGTGATTCTACTGAGAGTAAACACAATGTGATGTTCAGTGTGACTCTGCTGAGTTTAATCCCAACATGATGTTCAGAGTGATCCTGCTGAGACTAATCCAAATGTGTTGTTCAGAGTGATAGTACTGAGATTAAACCAAATGTGACGATCAGAGTGATTCTGCTGAGACTAAACCCAATGTGATGTTCAGAGTGATTCTACTGAGTGTAATTCCAATCTGATTTTCAGAGTGATTCTGCTTATCGTTATCCCAATGTGATCTTCCCAGTGATCCTGCTGAGACTAATCCAAATGGGATGTTCAGAGTGATAGTACTGAGATTAAACCGAATGTGATGTTCAGAGTGATTCTGCTGAGAGTAAAGAAAATGTTATATTCAGAGTGATTCTGCTAGCTGTAAACAGAATGTGATGTTCAGAGTGATTCTACTGAAATTAAACCCAATCTGATGTTCAGC
The DNA here is from genome assembly GCF_030144855.1 of Hypanus sabinus. Lineage (NCBI taxonomy): Eukaryota > Metazoa > Chordata > Chondrichthyes > Myliobatiformes > Dasyatidae > Hypanus > Hypanus sabinus. The sequence goes on along the minus strand of NC_082717.1, from coordinate 57,169,818 downwards.
ATAATTCTGCTGAGAGTAAAACCAACGTGAAATTTGGAGTGATTATGCTGAGAGTAAACGCAATGTGGTGGTTGGAGTGACTCTGCTGTGAGAAAACCCTAAGTGTTATTCAGAGTGATTGTACTGAGTGTAAACCCATTCAAATGTTCAGAGTGATTCTGCTTATAGTAATCCCAACGTGATGTTCCCAGTGATCCTGCTGATTCTAATCCAAATGTGATGTTCAGAGTGATACTACTGAGATTAAACCAAATGTGACGATCAGAGTGATTCTGCTGAGACTAAACCCAATGTGATGTTCAGAGTGATTCTACTGAGTGTAATCCCAATCTGATTTTCAGAGTGATTCTGCTTATCGTTATCCCAATGTGATCTTCCCAGTGATCCTGCTGAGACTAATCCAAATGGGATGTTCAGAGTGATAGTACTGAGATTAAACCCAATGTGATGTTCAGAGTGATAGTACTGAGATTTAACCGAATGTGATGTTCAGAGTGATTCTGCTGAGAGTAAAGCAAATGTTATATTCAGAGTGATTCTGCTAGCTGTAAACAGAATGTGATGTTCAGAGTGATTCTACTGAAATTAAACCCAATCTGATGTTCAGCATAATTCTGCTGAGAGTAAAACCAACGTGAAATTTGGAGTGATTCTGCTGAGAGTAAACCCTAAGTGATATTCAGAGTGATTGTACAGAGTGTAAACCCAATCTAATGTTCAGACTGATTCTGCTTATAGTAATCCCAATGTGATGTTCAGGGTAATTCTGCTGAGAGTAAACCCAATGTGATGATCAGTGTGTTTCTGCTGAGTGTAATCCCAACGTGATGTTCCCAGTGATCCTGCTGATACTAATCCAAATGTGTTGTTCAGAGTGATAGTACTGAGCTTAAACCCAATGTTATGTTCAGAGTGATTCTGCTGTGAGTAAACCCTATGTGATGTTCGGAGTGATTCTGTTGAGAGTAAACCCAGTGTGATGTTCGGAGTGATTTTTCTGAGAGTAAACCCAATGTGATGTTCAGAGTGATTCTGCTGAGAGTTTATACCAACGTGATGTACAATGTGATTCTGTGGAGATTAATTCCAATGTGATGTTCAGACTGATTCTTCTGAGAGTAAACCCAATGTGATGATCAGTATGATTCTGCTGTGTTTAATCCCAATATGATTTTCAGTGTGATTCTGCTGAGAGTATATCCCAATGTGGTGGTCAGAGTGATTCTGCTGAGAGTAAATCCAATGTGATGTTTGAAGTGATTCTACTGAGTGTAATCCCAATCTGATTTTCAGAGTGATTCTGCTTATCGTTATCCCAATGTGATCTTCCCAGTGATCCTGCTGAGACTAATCCAAATGGGATGTCCAGAGTGATAGTACTGAGAGTAAACCCAATGTAATGTTCGGAGTGATTCTGTTGAGAGTAAAGCCAATCTAATGTTCAGAGTGATTCTGCTTATAGTAAACCCAGCGTGATGTTCCCAGTGATCCTGCTGAGACTAATCCAAATGTGATGTTCAGAGTGATTCTGCTGAGAGTAAAGCAAATGTTATATTCAGAGTGATTCTGCTAGCTGTAAACAGAATGTGATGTTCAGAGTGATTCTACTGAGAGTAATTCCAATGTGATGTTTGGAGTGATTCTGCTAAGAGTAGACCCAAAGTGACGTTCGGAGTGAAACTGCTGAGACTAATCCAAATGTGATGTTCAGTGTGATTCTGCTGAGTGTAAACACAATGTGATGTTCAGATTGATTATGCTAAGTGTAAACAGAATGTGATGTTCAAAGTGATTCTGCTGAGATTTATCCCAACGTGATATTTGGAGTGATTCTACTGAGAGTAAACCCAATCTATTGGTCAGAGGGATTCTTCTGAGAGTAAACCCAATGTAATGTCTGGAGTGATTCTACTGAGAGTAAACCCAATATGATTTTTGGAGTGACTCTGCTGTGAGTAAACCCTAAGTGTTATTCAGAGTGATTGTACTGAGTGTAAACCCATTCAAATGTTCAGAGTGATTCTGCTTATAGTAATCCCAACATGATGTTCCCAGTGATCCTGCTGATTCTAATCCAAATGTGATGTTCAGAGTGATAGTACTGAGAGTAAACCCAATGTGATGTTCAGATTGATTATGCTAAGTGTAAACAGAATGTGATGTTCAAAGTGATTCTGCTGAGATTTATCCCAACGTGATATTTGGAGTGATTCTACTGAGAGTAAACCCAATGTGATGATCAGTGTGACTCTGCTGAGTTTAATCCCAATATGATGTTCAGGGTGATTCTGCTGAGAGTAAACCCAAAATGATGTTCAGAGTGATTCTACTTATAGTAAACCCAACATGATGTTCCCAGTGATCCTGCTGAGACTAATCCAAATGTGATGTTCAGAGTGATAGCACTGAGATTTAACCGAATGTGATGTTCAGAGTGATTCTGCTGAGAGTAAAGAAAATGTTATATTCAGAGTGATTCTGCTAGCTGTAAACAGAATGTGATGTTCAGAGTGATTCTACTGAAATTAAACCCAATCTGATGTTCAGCATAATTCTGCTGAGAGTAAAACCAACGTGAAATTTGGAGTGATTATGCTGAGAGTAAACCCAATGTGATGTTCAGAGTGATTGTACAGAGTGTAAACCCAATCTAATGTTCAGACTGATTCTGCTTATAGTAATCCCAACGTGATGTTCCCAGTGATCCTGCTGAGACTAATCCAAATGTGATGTTCAGAGTGATAGTACTGAGATTAAACCCAATGTGATGTTCAGAGTGATTCTGGGGAGAGTAAACCCAATGTGATGTTTGGAGTGATTTTACTGAGTGTAAACCCAATGTGATGTTTGGAGTGATTTTACTGAGAGTAAACACAATGTGATGTTCAGAGTGATTCTGGGGAGAGTAAACCCAATGTGATGTTTGGAGTGATTCTGATGAGAGTAAACTCAACATGATGTTTGGAGTGATTCTGCTAATTGTAAACCCAATGTTATCTTAGGAGTGATTCTTCTGAGTGTAAACCCAATATGATGTTCAGGGTAATTCTGCTGAGAGTAAACCCAATGTGATGATCAGTGTGTTTCTGCTGAGGGTGTCCCAGTGATCCTGCTGATACTAATCCAAATGTGATGTTCAGAGTGATAGTACTGAGCTTAAACCCAATGTTATGTTCAGGGTGATTCTGCTGTGAGTAAACCCAATGTGATGTTCTGAGTTATTCTGCTGAGAGTCAACACTGTGTGATATTTTTGGAGTGATTCTACTGAGAGTAAACCCAGTGTGATGCTTGGAGTGATTCTGCTAAGAGTAAACCCAATGTTATCTTCGGAGTGATTTTTCTGAGAGTAAACCCAAAGTGATGTTCAGAGTGATTCTGCTGAGAGTTTATACCAACGTGATGTACAATGTGATTCTGTGGAGATTAATTCCAATGTGATGTTCAGACTGATTCTTCTGAGAGTAAACCCAATGTGATGATCAGTATGATTCTGCTGTGTTTAATCCCAATATGATTTTCAGTGTGATTCTGCTGAGAGTAAACCCAATGTGATGTTTGAAGTGATTCTACTGAGTGTAATCCCAATCTGATTTTCAGAGTGATTCTGCTTATCGTTATCCCAATGTGATCTTCCCAGTGATCCTGCTGAGACTAATCCAAATGGGATGTTCAGAGTGATAGTACTGAGATTAAACCCAATGTGATGTTTGGAGTGATTCTACTGAGAGTAAACTCAATGTGATGGTCACAGTGATTCTGCTGAGAGTAAACCCAATGTAATGTTCGGAGTGATTCTGCTGAGAGTCAACCCAAAATGATGTTCAGAGTGATTCTACTGAGTGTAAAGCCAATCTAATGATCAGAGTGATTCTGCTTATAGTAAACCCAGCGTGATGTTCCCAGTGATCCTGCTGAGACTAATCCAAATCTGATGTTCAGAGTGATAGTACTGAGATTTAACCAAATGTGATGTTCAGAGTGATTCTGCTGAGAGTAAAGCAAATGTTATATTCAGAGTGATTCTGCTAGCTGTAAACAGAATGTGATGTTCAGAGTGATTCTACTGAAATTAAACCCAATCTGATGTTCAGCATAATTCTGCTGAGAGTAAAACCAACGTGAAATTTGGAGTGATTATGCTGAGAGTAAACCCAAAGTGATGATCAGTGTGATTGTACAGAGTGTAAAGCCAATCTAATGTTCAGAGTGATTCTGCTTATAGTAATCCCAACATGATGTTCACAGTGATCCTGCTGAGACTAATCCAAATGTGTTGTTCAGAGTGATAGTACTGAGATTAAACCAAATGTGACGATCAGAGTGATTCTGCTGAGAGTTTATACCAACGTGATGTACAATGTGATTCTGTGGAGATTAATTCCAATGTGATGTTCAGACTGATTCTTCTGAGAGTAAACCCAATGTGATGATCAGTATGATTCTGCTGTGTTTAATCCCAATATGATTTTCAGTGTGATTCTGCTGAGAGTAAACCCAATGTGATGTTCGGAGTGATTCTACTGAGTGTAATCCCAATCTGATTTTCAGAGTGATTCTTCTTTTCGTTATCCCAATGTGATCTTCCCAGTGATCCTGCTGAGACTAATCCAAATGTGATGTTCAGAGTGATAGTACTGAGATTAAACCCAATGTGATGTTCAGAGTGATTCTGGGGAGAGTAAACCCAATGTGATGTTTGGAGTGATTTTACTGAGTGTAAACCCAATGTGATGTTCAGAGTGATTCTGCTGAGATTAAACCCAATCTATTGGTTAGAGTGATTCTACTGAGAGTAAACACAATGTGATGTTCAGAGTGTTTCTGCTGAGATTAAACCCAATCTATTGGTCAGAGTGATTCTTCTGAGAGTAAACACAATGTGATGATCAGTGTGACTCTGCTGAGTTTAATCCCAACATGATGTTCAGAGTGATTCTACTGAGTGTAAAGCCAATCTAATGATCAGAGTGATTCTGCTTATAGTAAACCCAGCGTGATGTTCCCAGTGATCCTGCTGAGACTAATCCAAATCTGATGTTCAGAGTGATAGTACTGAGATTTAACCAAATGTGATGTTCAGAGTGATTCTGCTGAGAGCAAACCCAATGTGATATACAGAGTGATTCTGCTGAGAGTAAAGCAAATGTTATATTCAGAGTGATTCTGCTAGCTGTAAACAGAATGTGATGTTCAGAGTGATTCTACTGAAATTAAACCCAATCTGATGTTCAGCATAATTCTGCTGAGAGTAAAACCAACGTGAAATTTGGAGTGATTCTGCTGAGAGTAAAACCAATGTGATGATCAGTGTGATTGTACAGAGTGTAAAGCCAATCTAATGTTCAGAGTGATTCTGCTTATAGTAATCCCAACGTGATGTTCCCAGTGATCCTGCTGAGACTAATCCAAATGTGTTGTTCAGAGTGATAGTACTGAGATTAAACCAAATGTGACGATCAGAGTGATTCTGCTGAGACTAAACCCAATGTGACGATCAGACTGATTCTTCTGAGAGTAAACCCAATGTGATGATCAGTATGATTCTGCTGTGTTTAATCCCAATATGATTTTCAGTGTGATTCTGCTGAGAGTAAACCCAATGTGATGTTTGAAGTGATTCTACTGAGTGTAATCCCAATCTGATTTTCAGAGTGATTCTGCTTATCGTTATCCCAATGTGATCTTCCCAGTGATCCTGCTGAGACTAATCCAAATGGGATGTTCAGAGTGATAGTACTGAGATTAAACCCAATGTGATGTTTGGAGTGATTCTACTGAGAGTAAACTCAATGTGATGGTCACAGTGATTCTGCTGAGAGTAAACCCAATGTAATGTTCGGAGTGATTCTGTTGAGAGTAAACTCAATGTGATGTTCGGAGTGATTCTACTGAGAGTAAACCCAAAATGATGTTCAGAGTGATTCTACTGAGTGTAAAGCCAATCTAATGATCAGAGTGATTCTGCTTATAGTAAACCCAGCGTGATGTTCCCAGTGATCCTGCTGAGACTAATCCAAATCTGATGTTCAGAGTGATAGTACTGAGATTTAACCAAATGTGATGTTCAGAGTGATTCTGCTGAGAGTAAAGCAAATGTTATATTCAGAGTGATTCTGCTAGCTGTAAACAGAATGTGATGTTCAGAGTGATTCTACTGAAATTAAACCCAATCTGATGTTCAGCATAATTCTGCTGAGAGTAAAACCAACGTGAAATTTGGAGTGATTATGCTGAGAGTAAACGCAATGTGGTGATCAGTGTGTTTCTGCTGAGGGTGTCCCAGTGATCCTGCTGAGACTAATCCAAATGTGATGTTCAGAGTGATAGTACTGAGCTTAAACCCAATGTGATGTTCAGAGTGATTCTGGGGAGAGTAAACCCAATGTGATGTTTGGAGTGATTCTGATGAGAGTAAACTCAACATGATGTTTGGAGTGATTCTGCTAATTGTAAACCCAATGTTATCTTAGGAGTGATTCTTCTGAGTGTAAACCCAATATGATGTTCAGGGTAATTCTGCTGAGAGTAAACCCAATGTGATGATCAATGGGATTCTGCTGAGAGTAAACCCTAAGTGATGTTCAGAGTGATTGTACTGAGTGTAAACCCAATCTAATGTTCAGAGTGATTCTGCTTATAGTAATCCCAACATGATGTTCAGAGTGATCCTGCTGAGACTAATCCAAATGTGTTGTTCAGAGTGATAGTACTGAGATTAAACCAAATGTGACGATCAGAGTGATTCTGCTGAGACTAAACCCAATGTGACGATCAGAGTGATTCTGCTGAGACTAAACCCAATGTGATGTTCAGAGTGATTCTGCTGAGAGTTTATACCAACGTGATGTACAATGTGATTCTGTGGAGATTAATTCCAATGTGATGTTCAGACTGATTCTTCTGAGAGTAAACCCAATGTGATGATCAGTATGATTCTGCTGTGTTTAATCCCAATATGATTTTCAGTGTGATTCTGCTGAGAGTAAACCCAATGTGGTGGTCAGAGTGATTCTGCTGAGAGTAAATCCAATCTGATTTTCAGAGTGATTCTTCTTTTCGTTATCCCAATGTGATCTTCCCAGTGATCCTGCTGAGACTAATCCAAATGTGATGTTCAGAGTGATAGTACTGAGATTAAACCCAATGTGATGTTCAGAGTGATTCTGGGGAGAGTAAACCCAATGTGATGTTTGGAGTGATTTTACTGAGTGTAAACCCAATGTGATGTTCAGAGTGATTCTGCTGAGATTAAACCCAATCTATTGGTTAGAGTGATTCTACTGAGAGTAAACACAATGTGATGTTCAGAGTGTTTCTGCTGAGATTAAACCCAATCTATTGGTCAGAGTGATTCTTCTGAGAGTAAACACAATGTGATGATCAGTGTGACTCTGCTGAGTTTAATCCCAAAATGATGTTCAGAGTGATTCTACTGAGTGTAAAGCCAATCTAATGATCAGAGTGATTCTGCTTATAGTAAACCCAGCGTGATGTTCCCAGTGATCCTGCTGAGACTAATCCAAATCTGATGTTCAGAGTGATAGTACTGAGATTTAACCAAATGTGATGTTCAGAGTGATTCTGCTGAGAGCAAACCCAATGTGATATACAGAGTGATTCTGCTGAGAGTAAAGCAAATGTTATATTCAGAGTGATTCTGCTAGCTGTAAACAGAATGTGATGTTCAGAGTGATTCTACTGAAATTAAACCCAATCTGATGTTCAGCATAATTCTGCTGAGAGTAAAACCAACGTGAAATTTGGAGTGATTATGCTGAGAGTAAACCCAATGTGATGATCAGTGTGATTGTACAGAGTGTAAAGCCAATCTAATGTTCAGAGTGATTCTGCTTATAGTAATCCCAACGTGATGTTCCCAGTGATCCTGCTGAGACTAATCCAAATGTGTTGTTCAGAGTGATAGTACTGAGATTAAACCAAATGTGACGATCAGAGTGATTCTGCTGAGACTAAACCCAATGTGATGTTCAGAGTGATTCTGCTGAGAGTTTATACCAACGTGATGTACAATGTGATTCTGTGGAGATTAATTCCAATGTGATGTTCAGACTGATTCTGCTGAGAGTAAACCCAAAGTGATGTTCAGAGTGATTGTACTGAGTGTAAACCCAATCTAATGTTCAGAGTGATTCTGCTTATAGTAATCCCAACGTGATGTTCCCAGTGATCCTGCTGAGACTAATCCAAATGTGTTGTTCAGAGTGATAGTACTGAGATTAAACCAAATGTGACGATCAGAGTGATTCTGCTGAGAGTTTATACCAACGTGATGTACAATGTGATTCTGTGGAGATTAATTCCAATGTGATGTTCAATGCGATTCTGCTGAGACTAAACCCAATGTGATGTTTGAAGTGATTCTACTGAGTGTAATCCCAATCTGATTTTCAGAGTGATTCTTCTTATCGTAATCCCAACGTGATCTTCCCAGTGATCCTGCTGAGACTAATCCAAATGTGATGTTCAGAGTGATAGTACTGAGATTAAACCCAATGTGATGTTCAAAATGACCCTGCTGAGTGTAAACCCAATGTGATGTTCCGAGTAATTCTTCTGAGTGTAAACCAAATGTGATGTTTGGAGTGATTCTGCTGAGAGTAAACTCAATGTGATGTTTGGAGTGACTCTGCTGTGAGAAAACCCTAAGTGTTATTCAGAGTGATTGTACTGAGTGTAAACCCATTCAAATGTTCAGAGTGATTCTGCTTATAGTAATCCCAACGTGATGTTCCCAGTGATCCTGCTGATTCTAATCCAAATGTGATGTTCAGAGTGATAGTACTGAGATTAAACCCAATGTGACGTTCGGAGTGATTCTGCTGAGAGTAAACCCAATGTGATGTTTGGAGTGATTCCACTGAGAGTAAACCCAATCTATTGGTCAGAGTGATTCTACTGAGAGTAAACACAATGTGATGTTCAGTGTGACTCTGCTGAGTTTAATCCCAACATGATGTTCAGAGTGATCCTGCTGAGACTAATCCAAATGTGTTGTTCAGAGTGATAGTACTGAGATTAAACCAAATGTGACGATCAGAGTGATTCTGCTGAGACTAAACCCAATGTGATGTTCAGAGTGATTCTACTGAGTGTAATCCCAATCTGATTTTCAGAGTGATTCTGCTTATCGTTATCCCAATGTGATCTTCCCAGTGATCCTGCTGAGACTAATCCAAATGGGATGTTCAGAGTGATAGTACTGAGATTAAACCGAATGTGATGTTCAGAGTGATTCTGCTGAGAGTAAAGAAAATGTTATATTCAGAGTGATTCTGCTAGCTGTAAACAGAATGTGATGTTCAGAGTGATTCTACTGAAATTAAACCCAATCTGATGTTCAGCATAATTCTGCTGAGAGTAAAACCAACGTGAAATTTGGAGTGATTATGCTGAGAGTAAACCCTAAGTGATATTCAGAGTGATTGTACAGAGTGTAAACCCAATCTAATGTTCAGACTGATTCTGCTTATAGTAATCCCAACGTGATGTTCCCAGTGATCCTGCTGATACTAATCCAAATGTGATGTTCAGAGTGATAGTACTGAGCTTAAACCCAATGTGATGTTCTGAGTTATTCTGCTGAGAGTCAACACTGTGTGATATTTTTGGAGTGGTTCTACTGAGAGTGAACCCAGTGTGATGTTTGGAGTGATTCTGCTAAGAGTAAACCCAATGTTATCTTCGGAGTGATAGTACTGAGAGTAAACCCAATGTGATGATCAGTGTGATTCTGCTGAGAGTCAACACTGTGTGATATTTTTGTAGTGATTCTGCTGACAGTAAACCCAAAGTGATGTTCAATGTGATTCTGCGGAGAGTAAACCCAATTTGATGTTTAGATTGATTCTGCTGAGTGTAAACCCAATATGATGTTCAGGATGATTCTGTTGAGAGTAAACCCAATGTGATGTTCTGAGTTATTCTGCTGAGAGTCAACACTGTGTGATATTTTTGTAGTGATTCTGCTGACAGTAAACCCAAAGTGATGTTCAATGTGATTCTGCGGAGAGTAAACCCAATTTGATGTTCAGGGTGATTCTGCTAAGAGTAAACCCAATGTGATGTTCAGCACGGATTTCAAACATCTAAACACAGCATCAAGATATTTCTAAGACAGGGCTATTCACAGCTTTGTTGGGCATAGTGCACTCTTGTTTTTGCTGTGTTCGTCCTACTGATTAATCTGGAAGATACTGTCAAAATGCACATTCCAATAATATCACAACTTTCTTCCTCACTGAAAAAATGGACATCATGTTAATGAGTATTTTCACTAATTGAAATCTAGTAAACTGTAGATACTCAAACAGCTGATCGATATAGTAGTTTCCAGTTGTGTCATTTGTCAAAACTGTAGTGTACCAATAATCCCTGCAGAATGTTTAAAAATTCTTATTAGGTCTATAATCAGACTGCTTTTTATTCTTGAAAAGGGGAATTTGGAAGTAACAGAACATGTTCCGATGATAAATGTACTGATTTAATAAAAATACACTTCTTCCTCAAGGATAGTACATATTAGCACTTCATCCTGAGGTCATGTTCTAGTAACATACATAATCAACAACCAGAAGAATATGCTCCAATTACTAGAATTATGGTTATGTAAATTAGACACAGGTAGAAGAAGTGGTTGAATATTAGTGCTGCCCTAAAATTAATATCTTAAAAATGAAGTAATGACAAAGTTGAGGGGATATTATCTTCATCTAGGGAATGTAACATTTAATTAGATATTGAAATGTTGAGCTTCTACCCAATATTTGACCTCCTATAGATAAACATAGATCTCAATGCCTCGGACAATTAAACTTCCTTGTTAAAATGCATTATGGTTCTGTTTTCCAGATACTTGTCGGAGGTGGTAAGTTTATAGGTCCTATACTGAGAGTCTCAGTAATTTTACTGCCCAATTATAGTCAGACAACAAACTGCACATTTAGCAGTAAGGTTGCTTTTTGGCATTTTTATTTAATATTCTAAGATGGTGACAACAGATTAACAAAAACAATTACAACTAGTGAACTTAAAGCACAACCTTGTTTCCTAACAGGGACAATTCAACAAATTTGACACTGTTATTTTAAAAATTTACAATGGCATAAGCCAGATGCCATTACCACCAACAGGTTTAGGTCAACAGACTATTTTCTTTATTGATAGATAATGGTACACATTAAAGATTTTAATTAAAGCATTTCTTTGTTTCATTATCAATTGATTCCTTAAGCAGGTATTCCATTGCTTGGCCAGTCCTTGTTGTGTGCCTAATGCAATTAAGCAGTATTTATGCATGTGTCATCACAGTGGGAAAACCTGACTATTCAACTTCAGGAAGACCGATGCATGGCCTAATTGTGTTTCTGTTAGCCCACGTCTATTCTCTTCCAACACTAAACCAAAATACTGCAGGTAGTATAAATCGAAAATAAAAATTGGGAAATTCAGGCTCAAATAGCACCTGCAAAAGTCAGCCTGGAATATTCATTCTGTTCCTCCCTCCACAAATCTTCCTTGGCATGCTAGGTATTTCCAACAATTTCAGTTACCATTTCATGATAGGGTAATAATCAGGGCCTAGTGTGTTGCTCTGTCAGATAGTGCTTAATGTGATGAGAATGATGATCAAATGTGAGACCTCCTTTTCGGGGTGATGGTTCCTCATAATAACTGAGTTTTTAAAGTGAGTTTTAGACTGAGTGTAAAAAACACAAAACCAACACAAGAAAATAAGAGCAGATGTAGACCTCCTCAGGTTCGCTGACCCAATATAAAAAGCAACAACTCTCAGCCATGTTTTGGAACTTTGATCAGCAACCAATCGACATTTGGGATTGATTAGCAAGAGCAAATTAAAGGAAGGCAGGGGCAAATGGAGCAGCCATCCTCACAATGGCCAGTGTCTGAGTGGACTTAATTAGAATGGAGATTTTGAAGGTGTGGCTCTTTAAGGCTTCAGTCAGAGAAGGCAGCAAAGAAAAGCTGGAGTCCAACCCCCTTTATATTTGATCAGATAGGACAGTAGAGATGCATGGCGGGATAGTGGAATGCTCTGTTTATGGAATATGGGAAGGCGGGGAGACCTCCAGTGTCCCTGACAACTATAACTATCAGAAGTGCATTCAGCTGCAGCTTTTAATAATCCGTGTTAAGGAGTTGGAGTTGGAGCTGGAACTGGATGAATTCCCGATGTTCGGGAACTGAAGGGGTGATAGTTAGAATGTATAGAGAGGTAGTTACATCCAAGGTGCAAGGCTCAGAAAACTGGGTGACAGTCAGGAAGGGGAAAAGGGGTTAAGAAGCCAGTGCACAGTTCCCTCTGGCCATCCCGCTCAACAACAGGTATATCACTTTGGATACTGTTGACGTGGATGACCTAACAGAGGAGAGTCACAGTGGTTTAGTCTCTGGTTCTGAGTCTGGCTCAGTATCTCAAAAGGGAAGTGGGAGAAGAGACACACTGTGGTTATAGGGATTCATTAGTTAGGGAAACAGAAAGGAGGTTCTATGGGCTAAAACAAGATTCCCAGTTGATACGTTGTCTCCACAGCGACAGGTCCAGGATATCTCAGATCAAGTCCTCAGCATTCTTAAGTGGGATGGTGAACTGCCAAAGGTCATAGTCCACACAGGTACCAATGAAATGGATACAATGAGGGATGAGGCTCTGAATAAGGAGTTCAGGGAGTTAGGTGCAAAGTTAAAGGGCAGGACTTCCAGAGCCATGGGGATCTTTTATTGTGATTTTTTATTATTTCTGCTTCTGTACTACTATTTTTAGTTTAACTATTTAATATACATGTGTGCATATGCGTATGTTGTGTATGTATATAACTGACAGTAGTAGTCTCTCGAAGTCCGAGGAAGACGAATGTGTTGCGCAGTCAATGTCTGTGGGCACGCATATGACTTCTGAGGCCGAGGTCCGAAGTGCAGATATGGTTGCAGATAGGGCAAGGAGCACCGCCTGTTGGGGCAGGATATATATATATATATATATATATATATATTTTTTACTGTAATTCTTTTATTCTATATTTATTATGTACATGGTACATGGAGCTTAGAAAAATAGAGGGCTATCAGTAAGCCTAGTAATTTCTAAAGGGCATGTTCTGTACAACTTTGTGGGCCAAAGGGCCGGTATTGTGCTGTAAGTTTTCTATGTTTCTATGTATTGCATTATACGGCTACCACTAAGTTAACAAATCTCACAACATATACCAGTGGTATTAAACCTGATTCTGATCTCATGTTGCTACCTGTGCCATGTGCTAGTGAGGCCAGAAATAGGAAGATCATACAGTTCAACACATGGCTAAGGAGTCCCTGTAGGAGGAAGGGCATAAGATTTTTGGATCATTGGGCTCTCTTCCAGGGAAGGTGGAACCCATACAGAAGGGATGGTTTGCATCTGAACTGGAAGGGGACTAATTTCCTAGCAGGAAGTTTTCTAATGCTGCACAGTGGGGCTTAAACTAGATTTGCCAGGGGATGGGAATCAGAGTGCCAGAACAGTTAGTGGAGAGATTGTGGAGACAGATGTTGGTAAGACCTCAGACAAGTCAGGAATCAAAAGGTTGAGCATGGTACAAGTTGTGTCCCCAGCTGTGTATATTTCAAAGCAAGAAGTATCGTAGGATACGCAGATGCATTTAGGTATGGATCAACACCTGGAATTATGATATTGCAGCCATTAGTGAGTCTTGGATTCAGTAGGGTCCGGACTGTCAGCTCAATATTCTGGGGTTACTTTGTTTTAGATATGACAGAGTAAGAGAGATTAAAGGATGAGGGGTAGCATTACTAGTCAGGAAAAACGTCACTGCAATACTCAGTTGGGACAGATTGGAGAGCTCATCTTGTGTGGCATTATGGGTGGAACTGAGGCAGAAGACCACGTATGACCATGTTAATGGGTCTATATTACAGACTACTCAATAGTCCTAGGGATTTAGAGGAACAAATTTGTAGAGAGATCGGACTGTTGCAAGAAATGTAAGATTGTTATAGTAGTGATTTTAACTTTACACACATTGACTGGGAATCCTATACTGTAAAAGGACTAGATGGGTTTGTCGCACACGCCATGAACAGCCTTCATAACCCCTTGAGGCTTGTATGAGTGGGTTTGAATCACCTTTGGGCTCATGAATGCACTTGCAGCCTACAAACATTTCACAGAGGAGTGCCTTGAAAGATTAAGAGACAAAGTCTTTGCACCATATCTGGCTGACACGCTGGTGTTCATTAAGGCCTTTGATGAGCATGTTGATGTGGTGAGAAGAGTGTTACAGTGAATGTGGGTGCGTGGAGTGAAACTTAGACCCAGCAAGTGTGAGTTCTTCAAGGCAGAGTTTGCTACCTGGGGAGAATTGTGTCAACAGAGGGAAATCGAATGGATCCTGCAGACATCATGGCTGTATCAGGGGCCAGGTGTAGTGGGAGACAGAGAAAGATGCTGGGTCTATTAAGGTTCTATCGGCAGTACATTAAAGATTTCTCTTGAATCATGACCCTCCTCTGACCTGTTAAAGAGCAGAGATGACAGTGACCAAAATCAGCTCAGTAGGGGTAGCATCAGAAAGACAAAGAAGATATGCTCTCTTGTAAACCAGTCACTTGGACGGAGACACATCAAGAAACTTTGGGGGAACTGATTGAGTGCCTATGCTGGCATTCCCAGTCTCTGCACAACCATTCATTTGTCACATTGCTGCATCCAGTCAGGGGTTGCAAGCAGTCTTGTATCAAAACCAAAATGGCAAATTGAGAGTAATAGCCTATGGTTCACGAAAGTTGAAAATGCAGAGAAAAACTACCACCAACACAACGGGGAATTGGAAGTGGGCAATCACTGAAAAATTTAGGGATTATCTGCAATATGCCCAACTTTCACAGTTTACAGTGGCAAATCCCCTCACATATGTTCTGTCTTCAGCAAAGTTGAGTTCAACTGGATATAGATGAGTTGCGAACTGCCTGGTTTCTACTTCACTATCCGTTATCACCCAGGAAAAGAAAAGTTGATGCTGACTCTTTGTTCTGAATGCCAGTAACCATGGAAATGACTCTGAGTGAGCACATGGTACCTTGTCCGATTCAATGGGAACCACAGTCTAGGCCATTGAAGTGCAGCAAAGTGCAGACACACCCTGGTCCATGGCAGCATTTAGACCATTAGGCACAGCAGACGTCAACTTGATGAACACGTCAGTTCCACCGCTCTCCAGGAAGGAGATCCAGCAAGCAAACGAGGAGAATAGTGACATCAAAATGGTAATTGACTTTGTACACTCAGGTTTGAAGTCTACTTTTCAACAAATGCAGACATTAAGCAAGGGAGCCAGGCACTTTCTGTGAGAGTGGGATAAATTAGTAAATTAGTATG
Source organism: Hypanus sabinus (assembly GCF_030144855.1). Lineage (NCBI taxonomy): Eukaryota > Metazoa > Chordata > Chondrichthyes > Myliobatiformes > Dasyatidae > Hypanus > Hypanus sabinus. The sequence goes on along the minus strand of NC_082717.1, from coordinate 57,154,404 downwards.
AGGATGGCACCCTTCATCGGAAAACTACCCAACAGACACAACTGGTGCTACCTGAGGAGTTTAAGAGCACAATCCTGAAAGAGTTACACGATAAAATGAGGTACCAGGGTGTTGATTGCACAACCCAGGAAAGAAGGCAATTTCTCTGGCTTCACACGGAGAGGGACATTGAGCACCACATACTAAGAGCCTGTATCTGTCTCAAGCAATAGAACCTGTGTCGGGAAACAAGGGCACACGTGAAGAGCATCCATTTGAACTTGTAAGAGTTGACTTACTTCACCTAGACAAGTGCAAGGGCAAATACGAGTACATTTTGGTGATTATTGACCATTTTACACCATTTGCACAGGCATATGCCACAACCTCAAAGTCAAGAAAAACTGTCACTGACAGTCTTTTCAATGACTTTGCCCTAAAGTTTCAGTTCCCATCATGAATACACCATGACCGAGGGGCCAAATTTGAGAACCAACTCTTCATGCAACTAAGAAAACAACTCAAGAATAACACCGTACCACCGCCAGGGAAATGGATAAGTTGAAAGGTTCAACCAGATTCTTCTGCAAATGTTGAAAATACTAACAGAAAGACAAAAAGAAAATTGGAAAGAGTCATTGAATAAAATGGTCTATAATTACAACTGTACAAAGTCAGAATCAATAGGATTCTCTCTGTTCTTCCTTCTCTTCATAGAGGTTGGCCATAGATATATTATTTGACCTGAACACTAACAGAAGTCCTACAACACACAGCAAATACTTGGAAAAATGGATAAGAGGCATGCAAGAAGCTAATCAGATTGCCAAGGAGTTTATGCAAAAGGTTTCAGGGAGAAATAAGAGATATTATGACAGCAGAGTGAGATTTACAAGGCTACAACTTGGGAATTGTGTCCTCGTAAAGAATCTGACACCCTGTGGAGGTCTGGGAATGTTTTGAAACTATTGCGAGGACCGCATTCATATTGTTGAGGAAAATGTGCCAATCTATGAAGTAAAAGCTGAACAAGGAAAAGGAAGATCCAGAGTACTATATCACAAACCTCTCATGCCATGTGAGCACCTGCGTTGGGATGCTGAACCACAAATGGATACCACAACAAAGCAAGGGGATCTGCCAAAACGGAGCACCAGGGCTCATCCACATTTAGAAGGGAAGAGAGTGAATCAGCCAGTGACAGTGAGGATGCATATTACTACCAAGATGAATGACTCCAGCCTCACTGTAGAAGGACTGCAATAGTTTTGAAATAGAGCCTATATAACCTGCTGAGCAGTAAATGAGCATTGAGGATTCACAATGCTTCCATTGAAAAATGCCTGAGAAGGAACAGTTGTTGAACTTACCTGTATGTGAACCAATACCAATTCCTGAACCTTCATCTATACCAAGTAACCTAGATGACTTATCCTAAGTGGGAATCATTATCAATCCCTGTACCTTCATCCAAACCAAGTGAGTCAAGAGAATTTCCTGCATTTACTCCTGAGAATGTTAAGCCAGAGAACCAGATGAAGCAAAGAAGAGCTCAAAGTGGTCTTGAAGAAAACGACAACCACCAAAATGTTTTATTTACAATAGGGTTAGGACCTCCACACATCACAACATGCAGACTGTAAGCCACATCAGTATCAGGCCTTAACTTATAATTGTGTAAAGTCAATGACTTCATGGCTACCTGTGCCTCAGTTCCTACATTATCTACCATTTGCCTACCAGGAACCAAGAATGTTTTATAACAAAGAAAGAAGTGATTGCAAGTCTAACACTGGGAGGAGATGTCAGGACGACATCTACATTTCAGTGGGAGTATGTGACAAGATTGAAATATGTTTAACTTAGTTATAAATAATTGCTTGAATAATTTTTAAAGAGTTAAAATAATTTATTTAATGTGAATATCATTTCATGTTGAGAAATAAAAGGAATATTACTTTAAAAACATGCAAATATATTTAGATGAAAATTCTGAGAATCTGTGTGCAATGTATTCTTTAAGAGTATTGAGCACTGAATCTGTCATTGACTTGTAAGGGCTGGAATTCAATCTTCAGCATGCCATTGATTGCTCATTCCTGCCAGTGTTCCTGGTTGTTGAGGGGCTGGGGGAGTGGGAGAGCACATGTTCTCTTCATTCACCATAAAGGTACTGATTGACAAGAGAGGTACCAGAGGATTGCAGGATAGCCAATGTTGTTCAGCTGTTTAAAAAGGCTCAAAACATGAACCAGGAAATTATAAGCTGGTGAGTCAAAGTCTGACATCATTTCGAGGAAAGTTACTGTAAAGTATTCGAAGAGACTGGATATATACGTATTTGGATAGACATGGACTGATTATGGATAGTCAGCTTGGCTTTATGTATGGTAGGTCATGTCTAACCAATTTTATAGAGTTTTTAAAGGATGTTACCAGGAAGTTGGATGAAGGCAAGGCAGTGGATGTTGCCTACATAGATTTAGTAAGGCATTTGACAAGGTCCCACATGGGAGGTTGGTCAAGAAGTTTCAGTCACTTGGCATTCAAGATAAGGTAGTAAGTTGAATTAGACATTGGCTTTGTGGAAGACGCCGGAGATTGTTACCTGTCTGACTGGAGGCTGTGACTAGTGGTGTGTCACATAGAAACATAGAAAACCTACAGCACAGTACAGGCCCTTTGGCCCACAATACTGTGCCAAACATAACTTACTATAGAAATTACCTAGGGTTACCCATAACCCTCTATTTTACTAAGCTCCGTGCACCTATCCAAGATTCTCTTAAAAGACACTTTACCACCATTGCCAGTAGCCCATTCCATGTACTCACCACTCTCTGAGTAAAAAACTTACCCCTGACATCTCCTCTGTACCTACTCCCCAGCACCTTAAAACTGTGCCTTCTTGTGTTGGCCTTTTCAATTCTGGGAAAATGCCTCCGACTATCCACACGATCAATGCCTCTCATTATCTTATACACCTCTATCAGATCACTTCTAATTCTCCATCGCTCCAAGGAGAAAAGGCCAAGTTCACTCAACCTATTATCATAAGGCATGCTCCCTAATCCAGTCAACATCCTTGTAAACCTCCTCTGCACCCTTTCTATAGATTCCACATCCTTCCTGTAGTGAGGCAACCAGAAATGAGCATGCTACTTCAAGTACTCCAGGGTCCTATATAGCTGTAACATTACCTCTTGGCTTTTAAATTCAATCTCATGATTGATGAAGGCCAATACACTATATGCCTTCTTAACCACACAGTCAACCTGCACAGCAGCTTTGAGTGTCCTATGGACTCGGACCCCAAGATCCCTCTGATCCTCCACCCTGCCAAGAGTCTTGCCATTAATGCTATATTCTGCCATCATATTTGACCTATCCAAATTAACCATCTCATACTTAACTGGGTAGAACTCCATTTGCCACTTGTCAGCCCAGTTTCGCATCCTATCAATTTCCTACTTATAACCTCTGACAGTCCTCCACACTATCCATGACATCCCCAATCTTTGTGTCATCAGGAAATTTACTAGCCCATCCCTTCATTTTCTCATCCAGGTCATTTATAAAAATCACGAAGAGTAGGGGTCCCAGAACTGAACCCTGAGGCATACCACTGGTCATCAACCTCCATACAGAATATGACCCATCTACAACCACTCTTTGCCTTCTGTGGGCAAGCCAGTTCTGGATCCACAAAGTTAGGTCCCCTTGGATCCCATGCCTTCTTACTTTCTCAATAAGCCTTGCATGGGGTACCTTATCAAATGCCTCGCTGAAATCCATATACACTACATTTACTGCTCTTCCTTCATCAGTGTGTTTAGTCACATCCTCAAAAAATTCAATCAGGCTCGTAAGGCACAACCTGCCTTTGACAAAGCCATGCTGACCATTCCTAATCATATTATGCCTCTCCAAATGTTCATAAATCCTGCCTCTCAGAATCTTCTCCATCAACCTACCAACCACTGAAATAAGACTCATGATAACTTCCTGGGCTATCTCTACTCCCTTTCTTGAATAAGAAAACAACATCTGCAACCCTCCAATCCTTCAGAAGTTCTCCTGTCCTGATTGATGATGCAAAGATCATTGCCAGAGGCTCAGCAATCTCCTCCCTTGCCTCCTACAGTAGCCTGGGGTATATCTCATACAGTCCTGGTGACTTATCCAACTTTATGCTTTCCAAAAGCTCCAGCGTATCCTCTTTCTTACTGTCTATATGCTCAACTGCTGTAAGTTCTCTCTACAATCACCAAGGTCCTTTTCCGTAGTGAATACTGAAGCAAAGTATTCATTAAGTACCTCCACTACCTCCTCCGGTTCCATACACACTTTTCCACTGTCACACTTGATTGGTCCTATTCTCTCATGTCATATCCTCACATACTTGTGGAATGCCTTGGGGTTTTCCTTAATCCTGCTCACTAAGGCCTTCTCATGGCCCCTTCTGGCTCTCTTAATTTCATTCTTAAGCTCCTTCCTGCTGGGCTTATAATTTTCTAGATCTCTATCATTACCAATTTTTTTAACCTTTCATAAGCTTTTCTTTTCTTCTTGACTAGATTTTCTACAGCCATGTACACCACAGTTCCTGTACCCTACCATCCTTTCCCTGTCTCATTGGAATCTACCTATGCAGAACATACCTATGCAAGTATCCCCTGGACATTTGCCACATTACTGCTGTATATATCCCTGAGAACATCTGCTCCTAATTTATGCTTTGAAGTTCCTGCCTGATAGCCTCATATTTCCCCTTACTCCAATTATACATTTTCATGACTTGTCTGCTCCTATCCCTCTCCAATGCTATGGTAAAGGAGATAGAATTGTGATCACTATCTCCAAAATGCTCTCCCTCTGAGAGACCTGACACCTGACCAGGTTCATTTCCCAGTACCAGATCAAGTACAGCCTCTCCTCTTGTAGACTTGTCTACATATTGTATCAGAAAACCTTCCTGAACACACATAACAAATTCCACCCCATCTAAACCCCTTGCTCTAGGGAAATGCCAATCAATATTAGGGAAAGTAAAATCTCCCATCACAACAATCCTGTTATTATTGCACCTTTGCAGAATCTTGTCTCCCTATCTGCTCCTCGATGTCCCTGTTACTATTGAGTGATCTAAAAAAAATCATCCAGTAGAGTTATTGTTTCTAACTTCCAGCCGCAGTGACTTGTTAGACAATCCCTCCATCTCAAGGATCAGTGCTGGGTCCGTTGTTGTTTGTCATCTATATCAATGATCTGGATGATAATGTGGTTAACTGGATCAGCAAATTTGCAGATGACACCCATACTGGGGGGTGTAGTGGACAGTAAAGAAGGCTATCATGCCTTACAAAGGGATCTGCATCAACTGAAAAAACGGGCTGAGAAATGGCAGATGGAATTTAATACAGACAAGTGCAAGGTTTTGCACTTTGGTAGGACCAACCAGGGTAGGTCTTACACAGAGAATGGTAGGGCACTGAGGAGTGTGGTAGAACAATGGGATCTGGGAATACAGCTCCATAAAGTGGCGCCACAGATAGATAGAGTCATAATGAAAGCTTTTGGCACATTGGCCTTCATAAATCAATTTATTGAGTACAGGAGATGGGATGTTATATTGAAGTTGTATAAGAAGTTGGTGAGGCCTAATTTGGAGTATCATGTGCAGTTTTTCTACCTACCTACAAGAAAGTTGTAAACAAGGTTGAAAGAGCACAGAGAAAATTTACAAGGATGTTGCCGGGTCTGGAGGACCTGAGTTATATGGAAAAATTGAATAGGTTACAACTGTATTCCTTGAAACATAGAAGATTGAGGAGATATAATCGAGGTAAACAAAATTATAAGGGGTATAGATGGAGTAAATGCAAGCAGGCTTTTTCCACTGAGGTTGGGTGGGCCTACAGGCAGAAGGTCATGGGTTAAGGGTGAAAGGTGAGAAGTTTAAAGGGATCTTAAGTGGAAACTTCTTCACTCAGAGGGTCATGAGAATATAGAATTAGCTGCCAGCACAAGTGGTCCACACGAGTTCAATGGGAGTAAGCAGTTTAAAAGGATTCAGAACTAGATGGCTGAAGGTCTGTTTCTGTGACTTTCTGATCCGCACTGTATGCCCCCCCTCCCCCACACAAACTTGTCCTTTCATTCAATGTAGTCATGGCTGTTCTACCCCACCAGGCCTCAATGTTTCTTCTATACATATAACCCATAGCCTTTGATCTGTCACAACTGTATCTACTCCTCTTGAAATACTTTCTCCTCGACACTCCAAGATAGAGAATTCTAGATATTTGCCACCTGATGTCAAAAGTAATTTCTATGTACCAACTTTAAAATAACTGCCTTCTTAGCTTCTAAATATGGCAAAGCATTCAAGATTTTCCCACTAGTGAAAACATCTCAACATTAATCAATTAATAGTCCCATAGGACATTATGTGCTTACACGAGGGATGTACTGTATTGATGTTTTTTAGATGCTATAATACTGAATATTGATAACTCTGACCATTAGGCTCCTCTTCAATGAGCTTTCCATTGTCACTCTATGTGTGAAGATGTGTAACTGTGGCTGTTCAATGGAGAGATCCTCCTATAGATCTCTCTTCACTTTTTATAGACAAGAATATGCAACAAGCATTGAGAGATAGTCAGAGACTTTTTCCCAGGGCTGAAATGGCTGCCACAAGAGGACATAGGCTTAAGGCACTTGGGAGTACGTACAGAGGAGATGTCAGGGGCAAGTTTTTTTTGTGCAGAGAACAGTGAGTGCATGGAATGGGCAGCAGGCAACGATGGTGGAGGCGGATATGATAGGAGTTTTTAAGAGACTTTTGGATAGGTCATCTTTATTGTAGCTATCCCTCGAGGTCAAGGATGATGGTCTTCATTCCATTTCAACAGAGTGAAGACGCCAGTGCGTGTATTTGTTTAACGTGTACTTGATGTTGCACTCCAAGCAGCACATGATATTTCACAGATCAACCAACTGATTCCAGTGACATGGAAACCATGACGATTGGAGCTGATGGATTAGCTGCAGCCTTCATCCGCCTTCACAGACATTGACTTTAGAGTAACTTCATCCATCTGTTCCACCGCTGAGGTCTTGGCTGGATTGTTCTGTGTCAGGGACCTCACCCTCGATATTACCAACAAGGGTGACCCTACCAGGAGCATAGCTCCAAACGGCATCGCTCTCGGGATCTCAGGACCACACAAACTTCTCCACCACGACAAGGTGACAATCCACGGAGAAGTTTGGATAGGTACATGGAGCTTAGAAAAATAGAGGGCTATGGGTAAGCCTAGTAATTTTAAGGTAGGGACATGTTCAGCACAACTTTGTGGGCCAAAAGGCCTGTATTGTGCTGTAGGTTTTCAATCTTCTATGTTCTAGATCTAGATTGCTTTGCTGATGGCATCTAATTATATTTCCGTGTTTAATGACTAACAATGACCTACATTCCTGGGCAGATTAATGTTGGTGACGAGATGAGGAGCTGCTAGTGGCATGGGTTTTGGTGCAAGTAGAGTGGTGTAAATAGATTCATGTGGTCACTTTATTAGATATACCTGTAAACCTACTTGATAATGCAAATAATTAATAAGCCAGTCCTGTGACAGCAACTCAATGCATAAAAGCATGAAGATATGGTCAAAGGTTTCATTTGTTGTTCAGCCTAAGCATCAGAATGGGGAAGAACTGTGATATAAGTGACTTTGATCGTGGAATGACTGTTGGTGCCAGAGAGGGTGATTTGAGTTTCTCAGAAACTGCTGATTGTTCAGGCATATTCAGGAGCTATGCAAAATAGCAAATATTAACTTCAACAGCTATCAGTCTTTAGATCTGAATATGGATTGTTGGTTGAATCTTAAATGTAGTTCAGAACAATAGCTTTCCTGAAGCTGCATTGTAGAGTAATTTGCAGTCCAGGAAACACCTAATTGACTGAGATGTCTGCTTACGCATGAATGCAATCACCATCCCATTGATCAAGGATTCTGCAAGGACATGAATACAACTCAGAGACAATGATAATAAACACTCATTTTGGGTGTGTTGGTGGGAAGGTCCACATATTTTAAAAATTACATGTAACTGAAAAGAAGCATTATGAAGGCATTGTAACTATAGAAAGTGTCCTGTTACCTTTGTTCTTCAGCATATAAAAGTGTGTTGTAATGTTGATTGGCCATTGAGTGACTCCAAAGGGCTTGTGTGTGTTCCAATTAAAGTACTTAATATATGCCAGCCTTGTCTCTCCAATGGCTTCGTTCACAGTCAAGACACTGATATCCTGGAATTTTCATGTTCAACAGTCTCCAGAGTCTACAGCAAATGATGCAAAAAACAAAAATCATCCAGTGAGTGGTAGTTCTGTGGGCAAAAATGTCTTGTTAATGAAGAGAAGTCCGCGGAGAATGGGCAGACTGGTTCAAGCTGACAGGAAGGCAACAGTCACTCAAATAATCACGTTACAACAATGGTGTGCAGTAGAGCATCTCCGAATGCACAACATGTTGAACCTTGAAGTAGATGGACACAGAAACAGATGACCATACACACAGAGGCCACTGTGTTAGGTACAGGAGATACCTAATAATGCCAAAGAATAACAAACACACATTACATATAGATATCTATAGTGAAGAAGCATTGCCCAAACTGCAAATTGGAAGAAATCATTCAAAACAACAATAAATATATCGGGTGTATAAAGAACATTATAATTCACTCCACTAACCCTAATGCAACAGCACTTCTCCCTATAGATGCTGCATAGCCTGCTGTGTTCTACAGCATTTTGTGTGTGTTGTTGTTTGAATTTCCAGCATCTGCAGATTTACTCGTGTTTGCCACTAGTCCTTTGTCCTTTTTCCTCATTCTTGTTGGTTGTAAACATCACAGCTACCCTCACGGTTTTCTGGCTATGTTAATAAAATTTTTAAAAGAAAAAATGTATAATTTATGCTAAATCCTGAACGAGTGTTTGTCCGGCAGACAACTCATCTGTGATTAACACAGTCACTGTGCTTTTTCATTTTGCATCTCCAATATTTTTATTATAGTTTCTCTCGGCCTCCACCCTATCACAGACAATTCCTTTGTAGTCAACCTTCTCCTCTTCTGCAATTTACAAAATGCTTACTTTCGATTTTGGCCTATAATGATGGAAAGTTATTCTTATTTTTTCTCCTCTCTGTTCCTACCTCCCTCCCTCCATCTCACTCTCCCTTTCCCTCTCCCTCTCTCTCTGTAGATGCTGCCTTAACTAATAAGTATTCTTTGCATTTTCAGCTTTTATTTCAGAATTCCAGCCTCTGCAGTTCTTTGCTTTTCATTAGATATAATAATGTTTTCTAAAAGTGAAAGAAAACCATGAATGTCTGATTGCTTTATAGATAGGCCAAACAACTACATAATAAATCTTATTATAAGATTCATAATTTAGATGTTCTGAAATGAGAAAGTATTGAATACCATATTGGTGGAATAAAATATCACAATGAACAAATTTCCAAAAATCATCATAATTGCCACTGGCTGAAATATGAGGAGAGAACTGTTAATATTACTTGATGAGCATAGAATTGCAAAACATTACAAAGAAGTAATAAATCAATATGTCAAACAATACAACTAACAAAAATAGACAATCCCTATCAGTCAAGTGCTCTCACTGAAACTAAGCTCACAGAAACTGATCAACAGTTTACTTATTAAATCAGTTCTGAATAATGCCATTGGTTGTCTAAACAAAGGCTAGATTGAGTGCATTCTGTCTAATACACATTGAATTAATGTTCATAAAATATTTTTAACCAAGTATCCTGATATAACAAATGGGATGCAATACCAATAGCAAACAAGAAAGTAGATTAATATCTTTGCCATAGGCCAAAATAAACAATGATTTGGTAATTCCTTCAATGACTGTGCATTCATTACAATCTCAACACTCGAGTTTTTTAAAATGATTCACAATTTAAAATTTATTTGCTCTACATATCAACATTCAAAGTAAATTTATTATCAAAGTACCATGTACCATATACCATACACACCATATACAACCCTGGGACTGAATGAAAGACAGCACCAGTATGGTGACAACCAGTGTGAGACAAAAGACGACAAACTGTGTAAATACGTAAAGAAAGAAAGAATAAGAATAAATAAATAAATAAATAATATCAAGGACATGAGAGGCAGAGCCCTTAAAAGTGAGTCCATAGATTGAGGGAACATTTCAATGATAGGGTAAGTGGAGTGAAGTATCCCCTCTGGTTCAAGTCTCTGATGGCTGAGGGGGTAATAACTGTTCCTGAACATTGTTGTGTGATTACTGAGGCTCCTGACTCTTCCTGATGGCAACAGCGAGAAGAACGCGTGGCCTGGGTGGTTTAGATCCCTGATAATCGATGCCATTTTCCTGCAAGAATGTTCCATGTAAATGTGCTCAATGGTGGGATGACTTTCACATGATAGACTGGGCCATATTCACTACTTTTTTTCCATCCAAGGGCATTGGCATTTCCATGCCAGGCTGTTTGCAGCCAGTCAATATACTCTTCACTGGACATCTTTAGAAGTTAGTCAAAATTTAAATGTTATGCCGAATCTTTATAAACTCCTAAGGAAGTAGAGATATTGCCATGCTATCTTCATAATCGCACTTATATTTGGGCCCAGGACAAGTCTTCTGAAATGATAACACTGAGGAATTTAAAGTTCTGACCTTCTCCACCTCAGATGAAGACTGGCTCATGGACCTCTCGTTTCATCCTCCTGAAGTTAATAATCAGCTCCTTCAACTTGCTGACATTGAGTAAAAGGCTGTTGTTATGGTATCAAATGATTTGTCACCACTTTTGATTTGGCCTATAACAGTGGTGATGTCAGCTAAATTAACTATGTGCTTCATGTAAAGCAAGTAGATCAGGGAGCTAAGCACCTGTGCTGATGGAGATTGGGGAAGAGATGTCATTGCCAATCTGAACTGACTGTAGTATGTAAATGAAGAAATTGAGGATCCAATTGCACAAGGAGGTATTGAAGTCAAGGTCTTGAAGCTTATTGAATAATCCTGAAAGGATGATAGTATTGAATGCTGAACTGTAGTTACTAAAGAACATACTGATGTATGCATCTTTGCTGTCCAGATGTTCCAGGGTTGAGTGAAGAGCCAATGAAATGGCATCTGCTGTGGACCTGGTGTGCCGGTAAGCTAATTGGAGTGGATCCAATTCACTTCTCATGCAGGAGTTGATACGTTTTATCACCAACCTCTCAAAATACTTTATCACTGTGCATGTAAGTCGCTGAGGCAGGTTATCCCGTTCTTCTCAGGCACTGGTATAATTGAAGCCTGCTTGAAGCAGGTGGGTATCTGAAACCACCAACGTGAGAGGTTAACCATCTCTCCAGCCAGTTGATCAGCACAGGTCTTTAGTACTTGGCTAGGTACCCCATCTGGGCCAGGTATTTTCTATGCATTCACCCTCCTGAAGGATACTCTCAGGTTGGCCTCAGAAACTGAAATCACAGGGTTATTGAGGGCATTGGCGTTTGTGATAATTCCTCTATGTTTTGATGGTCAAAACAAGCATAGAAGGCATTAAGCTTATCTACAAGTGAAGTCCTGCTGTCTCCTATACATACCTGCATACCATCAGAAATGATAATTTTCATACAAAGGATAAGACTAGATTAATTTTAATTGGGAGATCCACAAAATAAAGTCAAAGTAAAACGCAACCCTTTCCACATGCAGGTACATTCTACGTATGAAGTAAATGTAACCTCATTATATTGTTTGTGTAAGGTCAGAAGATACAATGGTTCACTAAGTCAGAAACAAAGCACCTTCCATATTATGCAATGCAACAATATAATGTCAAAGTTGTTACTGTTGAACCTAGTTTCTAGTTGTAAAGGATGGACTAGCGTAGGGATTTATTTTTTATTCTTATGCTGATCAATAGGTTAATTATTGGTCATAATGGCTCTAATTCCTGTTAGAAACCTTTCTTTGAAGTGCAGCTATGAAAGCCAATTAGAATCTATGTTCAACTGGGAAGAAAGTTCACTGCACAGTGGAGATTATAACATTATTAAAATGAGTGTAGACCATTTTAAGAAAGGCTTTGTTGGGTGGCATTGCTGTTCCAATCTTTGCTTTGCTAGCTTCAGAACCAGTTTACCAATAATAACTACAATGTTCTCATTGATTGAATTATTGTTGAGTTGTACTATGACTCGGCTTCTTAACCAACCACAATAGATAAAGCACATCAGATAATTGTACCTGCTTCTTTAATATTTCATTTTCTATTGTAATTATATGAAAACTATTGCAAGAGCCTTAAGGAAATGGTATACATAAATCAACAAAGGAATGAAATAGCGTTAACAACAGAACCCAAAGTAATTTAGTTCATTACATTGTATCTGTTTAGGCTTTTTCATTACTTCTCTATTTGAATTTGAATGCAAGTAGTGTATTTTCCTTGCAAATAATTAATGTTTAGTTTTCTACTTTTCAATATATGAATATGAGAATTGTCAAAAAGATCAGCCAAATTTAAGAAATTATATCTTTTTTTCATGCATTCAATTTAGGATCCTTTACAGAAAATAATTGAAATTACATAAATCATTCCAGAAAATGTTTAAAGACCATATGCATGAAGAGACTTGTTTACAGAAAAATAAACTATTCGTCACTGTGTAGGAAGTATTGGCTTGTAATGGGGACTTAGTTTTTAAGGCTATAGGATACATGTCCATTCTCTACAGAGAATCCAGCCTGGCTCCAGCAGAGGAAACATTAGGGCAGGAAATCTTATGAGTAGTGCCATGGTGTTGGACTGCGGTGGGGCGGGGAGTGATGCAAGATAGGCCGAAGGGATTAGAACAAGAAGTTGCAGAGGTAGACAAGGATCTGAGAGGAAGAATACATTCTATGATCTTCGGGAGTCCAGACAGTTAGATTTCAAATATTTGAGAGTAACAGATGGCCCTGAGAGAAACTTATCAGAGCAAATTTTGAGGAGGAGCAGGCGAACAATAGGAGCATAGCACAAATTAGAAAACACAATCCTGACAGATCAGGGCAATCTGAAGAATACTAACATTTCTCATAGGCAACACTACTAACTTGTTTGTAATATGCCTTTCCTTGCCTCATAACATCCAAGGTGATATAATTAACAATAAGTGAGAAAAACCATTGGTTTGGCCACAGGTAGGCCACTGCACTCAGTTTTGGTTTCTCCAGTATTAAAATAACTTTAGAGCCTTTGGAAATGTACAGCATAGAATCACTGAGATGTTGCCAAGAAACAGAAGTAAAGATTGAGATTTTGAGATACTATAAATATTACCAATAGACTGGAAACGACTTAATATACCTTTAAAGCTTGATTGTTTTTGATAGAGTGAATAGGGACTGACCATTTTCTGTGATGCAAAGGTCAGTGTCAAGGGGTCATAAGATTCAATATTGTCACCATATGAGAGAAAAAAGAGCAGATTATTTGTGTATAGATTTATTGAAAGATGGAATGTTCTGCTGAAGGAAATCTCCAGACTGCATCACTTAATAGAAAATTGGATAAATATTTGAATGAGGGCATTTCTACATCTTCTGAGGGGAGAGAAAGTCAATGATTTCAGCATACTTAGTTTGGTGCAGGAAAAGATTCATCACAGATCTGAGGGGCTAGAAGACCTCATCCTATGATGTAAACTTTGTGAACAAAATTAATGAATATTTAAGTTAGAAACATGGAAAATGAAAACATATTTCCTGGAACAGTTATATTTGCCACAATGGCACCTTAAGCAGCAATGCTCATGGTTTGGATATTCCCTGCAAAAAAAGCTTAATAATACTATAATACTGAATGTAATAACTTCAATAATGTTGTCACTTCATTTCAAAACACAAAATCTGGGATGCTTACAGTTTCCAGGTAAACATCCTAATGACTGTGAACCTGACTCATCCATCAAAGTTCTCCACCAGCAGTGAAGGGGAGCTAATAGTCTACCAACAGTACAGGGATAATCATCTACCAACAGTGAAAGGCAACTAAAAGTCCATTAACAGTACAGGGGAGTTAATAATCTACCAACAGTGAGGGAGAGCTAATAGTCTACCAACAGTGAAGGGGGGCTAGTAGTCTACCAACAGTGAAGGGGGGCTAGTAGTCTACCAACAGTAAAGGGTGCTAATAGTCCACTAACAGTACAGGTGTACTAATAATCTACCAATAGTGAATGCGAGCTAATAGTCGACCAACAGTAAAGGGGTGCTAATAATCTACCAATAATACAGGGATGCTAATTGTCTACCAACAGTACAGGGGTGCTATTAGTGTACCAACAGTACAGTGGTGCTAATGGTCTACAGTACAGGGGTACTAATGGTCTACAAATAGTACAGGAGTGCTAATAGTCTGCCGACAGTACAGGGTGCTAATAGTCGACCAATAACACGGGGTGCTCATACTCTACCAACAGGACAGCCTTGCTAATGGTCTACCAACAGTATAGGGGTGCTAGCTGTCTACCAACAGTACAGGGTGCTAATAGTCTACCAACAGTAAAGCGGTGTTAATTGTTTACCAACAGTAAAGTGGTGTTAATAGTCTACCAACAGTGAAGGGGTGCTAATAGTCTACCAACAGTACAAGGGGGCTAATAGTCTATCAATGGTACAGGGGTGCTAATAGTCTACAAACAATGAAGGGGTGCTAATAGTCTACCAAAAATAAAGGGGGTTTAATAGTCGACCAACCTTAATGTTGTGGTAATAGTCTACCAAAAGTAAGATGTGCTAATAGTCTACCAAAAGTACAGGGGTGAAAATTGTCTACCAACAGTACACGGCTGCTAATAGTCTAGAAAGAGTAAAGGGGTGCTTATAGACTACCAACGGTACAGGGGCGCTTATAATCTACCAACAGTAAAGGGCTGATACCTGTCTACCAACAGTACAGCGGCGCTAGAAGTCAACTAACAGTACCATGGTGCTAATAGTCTACCAACAGTATAAGAGAAAGTAAGCACAGTAGTGCCATTATATTCATTTCACTTTTGTTCACTAGAGATGGTTAGGTATCGTCATTCCCGTTGGAAAGAAACTAGTTTGTAATATGGCTCTCTAGTAAGCAAATCGAAATAAAGCCCAGTCTAAGAAATAAAGAAAAGAAAAACTCTAGCTTGATTTGTAAAGACTCACTGATCAGTGTCAAAATCTACCTGATATTGCTTCCATTGAATACTGAAGACTGATCCAATGCTTCCATCGTGCACATTAGCCTCCCCTCCATCAAGAACATCTTAAAAAGCCTGTGCTGCAAAAACATAACATCTATCATTAAGGACTCTCACCATCCAGGACATGCTCATTACTACCATTAGGAAGGAGGTACAGGAGCCTGAAGACACACACTCAATGTTTTACAAGCATCTTCTATTCCTCCGCTATCAGATTTCTGTACAGTCCATGAACCCATGAACACTACCTCACTAATCCTCTTTTGCACTATTGATGTATTTATCTATCTATCAGTCTATTCGATTGTTTGTTAATTTATTTATTTAGTATTGTGAGTTACCATATTTTAAGAGTGAATAAAGCTGATTCTGGTGAAATGGAGCTGGTGCTGAGGGGCAAGGCCCTGTGCAGTGGCAAAAATCAAACAAGGAAACAGGGCAACAATGACCAGCCAAGGAAAACCTTTGATAGCCAACAAAGCCCAGTCCCCAGTTTTGTCAAAGAAGGCAAGATTTATGAAATATTGGCACTTATAAATAATTACAAGCATTCAACATGTATTTCAGCTTTCATCTCAACCTTATAATTTCCATTGAAATCATTGGGATTCTGGACCTGCCCCCAGAATAACCAGGCTGGAAACGGAGAGCAGGTTCCCTGGTGTAGATCTCAGCACAGCTATGAAATACTTAATAAAGTCTGGCCAGTGAGTTTAGTACTTTCCTGTATGCACAGAATGACTGAAAACTACTGGCACTTGTACAATGAGTACTGGCAGCTTTGCTCAGAACGACTGGCATTTACCAACAACGTTTGACCCAGTGTTTTAAGTTGGTGATCATTCATTCATCAGAAATGAAACCAGTAAGGAAAATGAAAGGCAGGGAGTGGAGCAGAGATCAAGAGGAAAGTTACATGATACATTCAAAGGCTGTAAAGGTTAAAGAATATAAAGGGGTGGATAGAACAATTTGAATAATGTTGATGGAGTGTAACAAAGATTGTTCAGGGAGAGGAGAAAATGCAGTTATCTGAAATTACCAGAAGAATGTGGAATGAATGCTGGAAGTTTGAGATAAAACTGCTGGAAATGTTGATTATCTGAAATTGTTGACTGTAGTGTTCTGTCTGTTGAGATACAATGCAGAAGTCTGACGACAAAGATGTCTGCACGAGTAAGGGGAAATATTAAAGTGACATGTGACTGGAAACTTGAGGTCATGTTAATGTAATGTAGGAAAAGGTTTCATAAAGCATAGTGAGTAGAGATTACGACATGCTGAAATGAAAAGTGTTCAAATAAGTTACTACTTCTCGTGGATTGGGGCCTCCTATTAATGGTGAAGATAGAAGATTCAAATATTTATTCTCCTGAAGTTGTGTGGGAAGATACTAGGAAAAGAGGAGTATTAACAGATATGGAAGGATATGTATCCAGAACAAATGATTTCTTCAGAAAGCTGGAAGGGGAGAGGAGGGGAAGATAGAGTCATAGAGTCAGAGATGTACAGGACAGAAACAGACCATTCAGCCCATCTAGTCCATGCCAAAACCATTTAAACTGCCTACTCCCATCGATTTGCACAGGGGCCATAACTCTCCTTTCCCATGTCCCTATCCAAACTTCTCACAAACATTGAAGACGAGCTCACATGCACCACTTGTGCTGGCAGCTCATTTCACACTCTGACAACCCTCTGATGAAAACATTTCACCTCATGAGTCCCTTAGACTTCTTATCTTTCACCCTTAACCCATGACCTCTGCTTGCATTTTCACCCAACCTCAGTGGAAAAAGCCTGCTTGCATTTACCCTATATATACCCCCCCCCCATAATTCTGTACACTTCTATCAACTCTCCCCTCAATCTTCTACATTCTAAAGAATGCAGTCCTAAGCTATTTAATCTTTCCTTATAACTCAGGACTTCAAACACAGCAATATCCTTGTAAATTTTCTCTGTACTCTTTCAACCTTGTTTATATCTTTCTTGTAGGTAGGTGACCAAAACTGTGGAGAATGATCCTTTCAATGTGGAAGCTACTGGGGCATGAGAGGACAATGGGAAGTTGAGAGTAGAGGGAGTGGAAGTGAAGGAAATGTAAAAGACACAGTTAAAGGCTCTGTGAATCATGGTGGAAAATAATCCAGGCTTGAGGAAAAAAATACATACCATATACATTAGTACAGAAGGTGAGACCATTGGTTGAGAGAATGCAAAATGGGAAAAAGGAGTGGAGTCCCTTAGAAAACAAGGTGGAAGGAAGCGGTGTCAGGGTAGCTGCATACTTGTAGTAGATACCAGTTACTAACCAATGCCCTGAAATGGAGATAGACAATTCAAGGAAGGGGAGGGGATATCAGATACAGTCCATGCAGTGATGAAGGTCATCTCATAACTGGGCAGTGGCAATGACACTTTATTGTTCAGGGTGATAAGCGGACACACCAGTGATATATAGTCTTCAATATAATGGGTAAGCAGGAGAGGACAGGGGTTAAGTAAACATTCCTTGCTGAACGTTCTGGATTTTACACTAATAACATTAATCTATTAGTGTCTACACTCAGTGCTCTGTGAAAGTGACAGCGAGATTTGCATTTCTGATTTTAAGCCAGAAATTGCTGTCATTTGTACAGCTTTCCATCACAATGTATGCTATATACATTCATTCTTCTCCAATGGATTTAAGGTAAAATCAGTTGAACTGACACGAATTTAAACAATATACAAAACAGCCCCGTTTTAAAATACCTTGGGAATCTTACACCTCATTACATAAATTCCATGTGAGCTTTTAATCTCATTCTGACCCATGATTGCTGCATGGGAAACTACCTGGCCTTCATAAACTGATTTCACACATGCATACTATAATCCACATAATTATTTCAAAACATGAAGGTTTTTTTAAAATATTTGATTTCTATAAAAACATGTTTGTTATTTCATCATCTGTCTTAGTCAGATGTTTATATTGGTGCCTTAAATTAGCTTTCTGTTTAATGTATGTTTTGCTGCTGGATTGAGACTCTGCACATTTTTGAATGTGACTGGCTCGGTATCAGAGCATTTGCATACTCAGGATCACTTTGAACTGATCCTGGGCAGTAGATACAGTGCCTATAAACAGTGTTCACTCCTCTCCCCTTGGAAGTTTTCATGTTTTATTGTTTTACAACATTGAATCATGGTAGTTTCAATTTGGCTTTTTTAGACACAATCAACAGAAAAAAGACTCTTTCATGTCAAAGTGAAAACAGATCTCTACAAAGTGATCTAAATTAATTACAAATATAAAACACAAAAAGATTACATAAGTATTCACCCCCTTCAAGTCAGTATTTAGTAGATGCACCTTTAGCTGCAATTATAGCCTTGAGTCTGTGTTGATAGGTCTCTATCAGCCTTACATATCTGGACACTGCAAATTTTCCCCATTCCTCTTTACAAAACTGCTCAAGCTCTGTCAGATTGCATGGGAATCATGAGTGGACTGCCCTTTTCAAGTCCAGCCACAAATTCCCAATTGCCTTGAGGTCTGGACTCTGACTTGGCCACTCTGGGACACTAACTTTGTTATTTTTAAGCCATTCCTACGTAGCTTTTGCATTATGCTTGGAGTTATTGACTTGCTGGAAAACAAATCTTCTCCCAAGTTGTAGTTCTCTTGCAGACTGCATCAGGTTTTCCTCCAGGATTTCCCTGTATTTTGCTGCATTCATTTTAGCATGATGCAGCCACCACCATGCTTCATGGTAGAGATGGTGTGTCCTTGATTATGTAGTCAATGTTGGTTTCATTAGATTATAGAAACTTATTCCAGCTAACTTCAGAATCTTCCACTTTCCTTTTGGGAAGCTCTAGCTGAGATTTCAAGTGAGATTTTTTTCACCAGTGACTTTCTCTTTGCCACTCGCCAATAAAGCTTCAACTGGTGAAGCACCTGGGCAACAGTTGCTGTTTATGCAGTCTTTCCCATCTCAGCCGCTGAAGCTTGTAACTCCTCCAGAGTTGTCATAGGTCTCTTGATGGCCTCCCTCACTAGTCCCCTTCTTGCATGGTCACTCAGTTTTTGAGGACAACCTGCTCTAGGCAGATTTACAGCTGTGCCACATTCTCTCCATTTCTTGATGATTGAGTTAACTGTACTCCAAGGGATATTCAGTGACTTGGAAATTTTCATTTATCCATCCCCTGACTTGTGCTTTGGAATAAACTTTTTGTGGAGTTACTTGGAGTGTTCTTTTGTCTTCATGGTGTATTTTTTTTTTTTGCCAGGATACTGACTCACCAGCAGTTGGACCTTCTAGATACAGGTGTATTTTTACTATAATCAATTGAAACACCTTTACTGCACACAGGTCTCCATGAACAGATCTCAATTTAACTAATTATGTGACTTGTAAAACCAATTTGGTGCACTAGTGCTGAGCTGGTGTGCCATTTTAAAGGGGGGTGAATACTTATGCAATTATTTTGTGTTTTATATTTGTAATTAATTTAGATCGTTTTGTAGAGATTTTTTTTCACTTTGATATGAAAGAACTTTTTTCCGTTGATCAGCATAACATTGCGATTCAATGTTGTAAAACAATAAAACATGAAATCTTCCAGGGGGATGGTGAATACTTTTTCTGGCAATGTATATTAAGCAGCTAAATCCTGCCACTGAGATAGGTAGATCTTTGAAAGGAGCTCCTGACAAAATCAAACCTTGCCCTGCAGATTCCGGGCCATTGTTAATACCTAGGCAAATACCACTCTGCACTGTTAAAAATTCAGAGAGGTATTCCTCCTCACTTTCCCCATTAACATGTCCCCCATAACTGGCCTCAGTGATTGCCAGAATTTGTCATTTGAAAATGCAGACAAATTTCTTCCTCAGTTCTGTATTTTGTTGTATAATGGCATGAAGGTCTGTTATTAAAGGTAAACTTGATTTTCAATGTGAAAAACAGAGATATTTTGCTAGCTGGAATACATGGGGTTCTCTGAGATACAGACTGATGAGGTAGGAAGGAATTATTGCATAATGTGTTTGCATTGAGAAGTTTCATTTTATTTGAGAAGTGAAATTAATAATAGAAATAATCAGAAAGGAATGTTTTGTACAGTGTGCATCCATACAGCCCTTTAAACTACAACAGATGATGAAAAATTTGAAGCTTTAGCAGCAGGAATATTATACATGGGAATAAAAGAATATTTTTGTACCATCATCATTCTTCGCATCTCTGTCTTCACTTTGATTATACACAATGATGTAATCACAGTTTACTGATAATCCTGGCATTTGATCATATAATTGATTGTTATTCAATGCTTCAAGATGGTTACCTACCACAGAGCTCAAATTGTCACATAAATCATGTGGATTTAAAGGTGCCATAAATAACAAACACAGCTGTACAAGTGGACTGATTTCTCCAATTGCTGAGTTTTAAATAAAATTCAATCAAACTGAATTACATCCAGATTCTGATGATGTTCGTTTCAAGGTTTCAATCCGTGCTTCAAACTCAGCATGTCATTTTATCTTTAGTAAAAGTATAACTCAGCAACTGACCTGATCTTGATCATAGAAATTCAATGGAACTGAAGCAAAGCCAGAAACGGATCTTAAAGGAAGACAAAATAAATTGAAGGTCTCCGCTGGTTGGGGATGATCATGAATATTGCGTCCTAACTATGTGGCACGTAAGCCAGGGCAGTACAATATAGAGAGCAAGCTGTTGCCCACGCAGCATGCTCCGCTCCCCTTTCCACACAGCTGATGAGTCCTATAGAATGGCAGAGACCAATACAGTTTGGCATCAATGATGTTGCAGGAGTTTCCAGTCAGCATCAAACTCAATTCAGGACTGCCTTAGGGACTCCACCTTCAGATTTTCTCTTGGGGTTTACTCCTGAAGCCTTCCCAATGAGTATAGTTGCAAGGCAGTGGAGGTTTGAGATCAGAGTTTTCCTTCTAGATGAGCTACTGAGCACAAATGAGGAGCTCTATCTGCACGAAGCAACTGGTTTTACAGTGGTGGTAACCCACCTTTGCCCCTTCTCCTGTCAGAAAAAAACAGTTCAGCTAGGCTTAGTAGCTAAGCCACGTGTGAAGGCCAGGTGCTGTCAGAGGCTATTTGAGATGCCATTGGGAGAACTCAATAGGTAGTTGGGGGGGTGGTGGTGCTTATCCTCACTACCTCCCCGGGCTACCTTGGCTGTGACAATCTTAAGGAACAAGCAAAAACTAAAACCTGCATTATTAACTATCTCAATTCTAACACCACTGACTTTTTACACAAAATTACAATACATTGATCCCAATCTTATTGTACAGAAATAAATATATGCAAATTTCTTTCTCTATAATTTACACTCCCCCACACACACGTACATGTACACACTACGCACACACACCTGTAACATTTGAGACCATTGTTGGTTTAAGCAAGAGCATGAATGGCTCAAAATCTTTAGAGTATTTTTGCCTCAACAAAGGGTGCTTGACTGGAGCCAAATTAAACATTCATATCTCAGCCAACTTACCCCCCTCTGACACAGTCAGTATCAACAGATTGAGATCCAAATGTAATGTTGTTTTTTTGGGAATAATTGAGTAATTTATCAAAATGACCTTTGGCGCCAAATAGTTCCTGATTAAACTTCCAAGCTGCAGCACCTGCACTTGATCAGCAAAAGAATAATTTATTTAAACAGTGGAAGGAAAGTTGTTATAATGCACCCATAACTCAATGGACCATAAATCTCCAGTCTTTTGAACATACAGTTTGCTTGTGGATGTTATACATTGAAAGAACTGATGAATCAAAGGGAGAGATGTACTTAGGAATGATCTCTTAAACAGCTGGAGTATGAATCCAGATATACAAGTTTGGTGACTGTGTGATCTCTTCAGAACTTTCATTTTTCTTGTTTATCATCTCCAACTTTGATGTTCTCATTCCCCTCTACAGAAAAATATTTTACTTCTCAGCACCTGAGTGACCATTACTCTTCCTTCCCATTTAATTAACACAGTAGATTTCACCATTGACTTTGAAAATAAAACCCTCCTCAATGGGAACCTGCAGAAACCAATGGAAGGATTCTCTCTGGCAAGTCTCATGTACTGAGAGAACATTGGCATTGTAAAGGGCATTATTTAAGTTTGGTCAAATCAGCACTCAGCAACAAAGTAAGAAAAAAAACTGACAGCTAGCAAAGTCACATTGCCTGGTTTTGTCAGAAGTGTTAATCTCTTAATTTTTCAGCCCTGAGACATCCCTGAGACATTCAAAATTATTCACTAACTTTCAAATACTAAAGAGCCTGAAAACTGAAAAACATAAGCTCAAAAGCCTTAAGATCCTGAAACACTCCAAGTAAATGATAAGTATTAACAAACATAGATTTAAGATAAAATCTTGGACTGTATGCTTAAGAATTTCTCGAACTAAACATCTATCTAGAAGTCTTTTTAAAATATTGACTTCTGCCCAAAGCTTGGCAACTATTTCTCTTTCACAAAACAAGAATCAAACCAAGAAGAGTTTTTATAGAATTACGGAATTATTTATGATGTAGAATGAGGCCTTTCAATTCATTCTGACTATACTGGCCATAAACAAGCTACGCAGTTTAACCTCATCTTCCAGCACGCAGTCCTGGACATTCATGTACATCTGTGAGTCACAGATATTCAAGTAATATGCAAGTACTTTGTAAATGGAATGAGGGATTCTGCCTCTACTACATCTATAGGACATGACTTCTAAAACCCTCTTGGGGAAAAAAATACTTCCCTCATCTGAAAAGCTGATACCACTTTCTCCTAAGTATTAACAACATTTTTTTTTTCTTTGCATTTGCAAAAAGCTTCCTTAATAGTACTTATGCATAAAAGTCCAGCCCCAGTTTTTAGACAGCTAATTTTTTCACTCAGACAGGCCACAGGTCAGTTAAAGATTTGGTGAAGTAGAAAATGCTTTTATAAAATCAAAGTTAAAACAGCCAACATTATTAATAATATCTGTAGAATTTTACACAGAATAATTGGGAGTAAGAGACTAAAAACTGAGAAACAGAATTTGCAACACAAAGAAAATAGATTCATAACCCCATGATCATAAGCAAAACAAAATTTCAATAATTGACATTTGTTCGACTTGTTTCCAAGTTTCTTAAAGCATGAAAAGTTTAGCAGAGAAATTCACAATAGAGGAATGCACCAAGATGCATAATGAATGTATTTTCAGGTGTTTCATCCATCAAGGTTATTACCAATCATTGTTCCCTAAAACAAATGAAAATCTTGTCATTTTGTGAGAAAATGCTAATATTAAAATTAAAATACATCACTAAAATTAAAGGCTCACAATTAAGCACGAAATGTCTTAAAGTACAATGCAATGTTCTATTAAGCTCTGCACATATGATATGTGGTTTGCACACAAAGAAGTTTTCTGTGGAAAAAAAACAATTAGTATTTCTGTGCAAGTATATGGATTTTGCAAGATTTTGTGACTTGTCTATTCCAAGAGCTTAGGTGTAAGAAATAGAAATAAAATATTTCCATTTCAAACACATTCCTTGCAGAGATAGTCCAGAATATGTCTTTTATTTAACCTAAGAGAAGATGGGGATGATTTAAGTATCACAACCACACTATGTTAATTTCCTGGACTTTTCTTCCCTTTTTTTATTCATTGCAAACAGAAATTAAAAGTGGACTACATAGGCAGATTGATTGATAAAAATCCTCTACTTACATTGGGTCAACAGTCTTTACTGAGGGTTTTCATCTCTTCTATAAAGGCTAAGAAATCTCTGCTACCAGGCTGTCTTTTCTTGTCTCTTGCTTATTCAGCACGGGAAAGTACATGAGCTTGAAAATGTCACAGCCATATAGTGTTTAAAGAAAAAAATAATAAAAGCAAAAAAAGGAAATAACAGAGAAAACTAGGTCTGGAGAAGAGAAACCTGCAATTAAATAGCACTTTTGCTAAAGAAAAATACATGCTCTCACCAGAACATGTAACAAATTTGACTTCCAGCCATCAGAGCAAATGTTGGGGCTTAGGACAGGCAAGTGAAAAGGAAGAAAGAATGATACACTGAAAATGTTAAAGAGGGAATTCTGGAGTTTAGGACCTTGGGAGCTGAATACATCACCACTAAATCAATTCAGTAGATGATAGAAAGGCCTGGCTTGCAGCAGAGCAGAAACAACATAGAAGAGCACAGGAACAGGGACTTCAGCCCACAATGCCTGCAGTGGACGCAGTTACAAATTCAATATTGTGCAGACACCAGCCACACCCAGCGGGCCTCTGGAAAGAGGATTGGAGGACAATCTTGCCATGAGGTAGTCTTGGGCAGAAAAACAAGAGAAGATAGCTTACAAAATTATGTCATTTGACTGTTTACCGATGCCCTTGTGATAGATGCAAGCTTGTGAAAATTGTTGGCGTAAATTAATACCACAGCTACGTGGTTCCAATGTTGACAAGGACATCCATAAACCACATTTACAGAATGTGCTATTGAGGGATCTTTAATCCCTTGTGGCAAAGTCTTATAACTATCAGTGTGCTATATGAAGGTAATATTAAATCTTCATAAAATGTATCCATATCTCAACAATACAACCACACCTAGTTGCATTCCACAGATATGGTACTTTCTATATTTTTTTACACTTTAGCAAAAATTAAAGTTTGATATTTGGTATGGGATGGTTTACTGTGGCACTTTACGCACTAACAACATAACACTTGATTCCCATAACATCCAAAAATCTTCCAGTCTTTTTCCTTGAATGCACTGAACATCTGAACTTCCACAGTCCCTTCATGTAGAGAGTTCCAAAACTTCCCTGAGTGAAAAATATTTTTCATATCTATGATATTACCCATTTAGCTTTAGTCTCCATTTTCTGCACAATAACATATCCTAAATCCATGTCACCATATTAATGTCAAGACTATGCACTCCAGCTTTCTTTCATAATCTCGTGTGTCACCTTATTGAAAGTTCAAATACAGCACCTCATATGTTTTGCTTTCATCTATTCTGCTGTTGCAAAAAATTCAAACAGATTTGTTAAGTGCAATTTGTATTTCATAAGCCTGTGTTGACTCGGCCCAATCCTGTAATATGAAGTTTCATGGAGACACACTGATGCACCATCAATAACTCTCGGAGACGGGAGGTGAACGATAGGCTTTTATTAGCAGCAAAAAGGAGCACAGCATCTTGGAGACTGGGGGAGGAGCAGTGCCTCCAATCGCCTTTATACAGGAGTCTGTGGGAGGAGCCACAGGAGCAGACAGCAGAGGGGCATGTCCAGACAGGTAACATAGCTTACCACACACATAAGACTACAGATGCTGAAATCTGGAGCAAGAAACAACTATTGGAGGAAATTACTGGAAGCATTTATGTGGGGAAAGGAATTGTGGATGTTTTGGGTCAAAACTCTGCATCAAGTCTTTATGTTAAGTTATACCAGAGAAAAGAGACACAGGCAATTCATCTTTTCCTGATATTTATGTTCTTGCCTTTCAGATATCATTCTTGTAAACAGTCTCTATATCTTCACCTCTGCCTCTATATCTTTTTAATAGTACAGTAATCATCACAGAATATGGTACTTCGTGACGTCTAACCAAACTTCAATAAAGATTTAGCATATCTCTCCTGTTTTTCAATTCTAACCCTTTCGAAGTAAACGCTAATGCTTGGCTCGCTCTTCTACTTTGGATGGCACTTCCCTGTCGTGCAACTTTTAATGATTGATTTACTAGTACTTTAACGTCCCTTCATTCCTCTTGCTCTTGGGACTAACATTTTTGTAAGTAATTGATAACCTCTCCATTCTACCTCTCAAAATCCATAACCTTACATGTATAAATATTGGACTTTATTTACCAGTTATTTGTTCTTTCTGCAAGCGTTCTACGGTGATTTGCTAGGGTCCTCTTCAGCTTTGATCATGGCGCCCCACACCACCATCATTCACTTAACTGGAAATATTGTTTGATTCCAGAGTGAATATAAATAGTGACCAGCACCAATCCATGTGAAACACTAAACTTACTTTCCGCCACTGCAAACAGCTATTCTCTGCTCTCACCCTCTACCTATCACCCTAAAATTAGAAAGCTGTCCATTCTTCCCCTTCTCCTCTGACTCTACATCATCTGATCATATTTATTTTTCTATTTGAGTACCTCATTGAAAGTCTTTTGACATTAAAATGAATTATGCTGTCATCTACGCACTCAGCAAAACTTTGAAAACCCAGTTGTCTGCTCATTGTTGTACTTTTCCTTCCAGATATTCTTTTATTTTCACCTTTAATTGGGATTCTTTTATTTTTCCTGCCATTTATGTTGGAATGATGGGCCTATGATTTCTAGTACCTGCTCTAATCTCCTTCTTAAAGGGTGTTGGTGGCAATCTGGAAAGCGCCATCTTAGAAGGTGGTGAGACATGGTCTTTCACATCGAATAAGTGTAGAGCACTTGAATCTTAGTTAACTATCCAGACTAACTTCAAGAAAATGGCATTAATATTGATAGAACTTCTTAGTTAGCATGGAGATGTTCAACCAAACAGCCCAATTCCATACTGTATGAACCTAATTCATTATTAAAAAAGGGAATTTCATTATTATCAAATACCCCTCAATGTCAGAGGGATTCAACACTTCTAGCTAGGTGGTTAAACCAGGGTCGTTTCATAGCCAGCTGTAAACTTCATTAATTGTTGTGATTCCACTACCTCATCTCTTTCCTGTAATATGCAGCATTTATGGGCACAAGGCCATGCTAGTGCCCAACACCTCACTACTGAAAATTTGGTTGGCACTTTGCAAGAGACTGAGACCTGGGAACATTTTAAAGGTAAATGTAGCTTTTATTGTATAAGTTAACAATGAATGTTCATGTTCATCATTAACAGGAATTTCTGGGCCTATGTTACATGTCTCAGTCGTTATTAATTGGGTCAACTTTTTTACAGTTTGAAATAATCTTCTCATTAAAGCCACAGGTATGCAATCAAAGTGAAGTTCTAATCCTATTTTGTGAAATGACAAAGCTTTACTTCTTTCCCTTAAAAGCATTTCTCTAACCAATATACCTTATAATATCTTCATCAGGAGTTGCTAGAAAGCTAATATTTATATTTATCTAGCTAATTTACAGAAATGGACAAAGATATTTGCAACTCACCTCACTCTATCATTCATACCAAGATACCTTTATGTGCTTCAGATGGGTGGAGTGGTCTGGTGCTAAAGGGAGAAGAATGCTTAATTGTTGATATTTTAAGTTACAAGGCCCATCACCAAGAAACAGCATTCAAAAACAAAAAAAAAAGAATTGGAAAGACTTGTGTAAACAATGTGAAACATCTATTTATTGATTTACTTCGATATACAGTGCAGAATGGCCCCTTCTGGCCCAATGAGACACTCGCCCACCTACCACCTGATCGTAGGGCAATTTACCATCACCAACTAACCTACCGACTGGTATGTTTTTGGACAGCGGGAAGAAAGTAGAACACCCGGTGGAAACCCAAGCAGTGAAAGTACAAACTCCTACCAGACAGTGGCAGGATTGAAGTCTGAACTCCAGAACAGCTCCTGAGCTGTAATACTGTCCGGCTAACCACAATGTAATGGTGTCTTGCTAACCAGTATGCTACTGTGGCACCAGAAGCGTAAGCAGGTGAGCAGCAATAACTACATGCTATTTCAAAATGCAATTGACAGTGTAGGAGTTTTAAATTTTATCTTGTCTGATTTTTTTTGTATTACAACATAAAAGGTGCAATGCGACAAATAGAAACAGCTTGTTTAGATGCTCTATGATTCTATAATGTCTTTGGTGTCTAAATGTAATGCATTTCTTTCAACTAATATAAACACTTTTAATGGCTTACAATGAGATTGATCTATCAGCCTTTCAAAGACATGCAAGCCACAAGGTGGCATCTTCTAGTTTTAAACAAACATTTACATTTTTGCACTTAGGCAAATGAAAATGTGTAAGTTCAGTATATCAGCAGTTATGTCAACAAAATATTGTGCTCAAAGAAGAAAAAAATACAAGTCACTAGATAAGTTATTCATCGGGATTTGTAGCATCAGGAAGAAAAATGCCGCATCAAAATCTTTTAAAAGCGGATAATGCAGCCCATAGGGACTGGCTCCTTGTTGGTGTCTCAACATTTGCTTAGCCTGCTGCAGGAGGAAATAGTTCATGCAGTTGAGGCACTGCAGTGTACTGAATTGTTAAATCCTCATACAGTGGAGAACTGTTCATGGGCCATGAAGCATACTGCACTCAGAAATAATTAGTTTAGAATAACATTATTTGCATTTAGAAAATCTGTTTATTTACTAACTGTCATTCCATATGTGACCAACTGCAATATCATCATTGGAGTGTTTAGGATAAGATAAAATTAATCTACAATTGTCAATTCAGTATGTTGTAAGAACCTAATGAACAAATATAGTTTGCAAATTAGTCCTTTCATTGCATTCAACCAAATCTGTGATAAAAAGCAATTTTTCTAAATACTGGATAAATGTCAAAGGAAACAAAACTATCTTCTTTCTCAGTCTCATCTTTTTCTACCCCAGTGATCCAGACTCTCTGCAAATTGTTAAAGAAAAAACTAGAGATACGATCATTGCTATCTAAACAGAAACTACTATATAAAATGTTGCAGCCCTAATACAAGCAACACAAAAATTTAGCATGCTGGTACACAATGATATTAGGAAAGCTAATTGTCTTTAATTTTATGAGCTTGGAGTACATAACTAGGGAAGTATTGACACAACTTTAAAGGGCAACTGGAATACTGCATACATTTTTTTTCCATAATTAAGGAAAGAAGTGGTTGCATTGGAGACGGTGCAAAGATGGTTCACCTGGTGGATTCCTGGAATGAAGGAGTTGATGTGTGAAGGATAGTTGAGCAGGTTCTCATTAGAGCTTAGAAGAATGAAAGGTTTTCATATTAAAATGTAGACAATTCTGGTGGGTGCCGAGATAATGTTACCCCAGTGCTGGTATCTAGCACTAGGAATCATCATTTCTGAATAACGTGTCACCCATTCAAGGTGGTGTTGAGGAGGAATCACTTTCAGAATTCTGTGAGTCTTTGGAATTCTTTACCCCATAGACCTGTGAAGGTAGAGTCATTGAATTTACTGAACAAGGAGATTGACAGTCATTTAAATGACAAAGCATTCTAGGTATCGGGGGGGGGGGGGGGTGAGAGAGAGAGCGAGCAGGAGTGGGGAGCTGAGACCAAAACTGGATCAGCCATGTTTTTACAGAATGGTGGAGCAGACTCAAGGGGTCAGTCGACTCCCTCCGTGCTCCTGCTCCCAGTGTTCTGTTGATAATTATGCAGGAAAGCAAACTGTGGCTGCAATGTGCGATCAAGCTGCTCCAGTGACCTGCAGGACACACGTGCAATTTATGGACACTTCCGAATGTCACCACTTCAGTATCCAGCTGGTGCATTATCTAATGCACTAACTGGATAATGCACAGAATAACCTGTTACTTGTGATCCTCAGGATGTTGTTTGGGGGAATTCATCAAAAAAAAAATGGTGTTGAAAATCAAGATGAGATAGTTAGACTCTCTTGTTAAAGGTGGATATTCCCTGGCACCTATTTGGCATCATGCTGTTTGCCACCTGTCAGTGCAAGCATGAGTCATGTCTCAGTCCTTCTGTGTGCAAGTACTGACAGGTGATGACTTGTAGATGGGATTGAGCATTGTGCAGTTGTCTTCAAATGCCTCCACTTTTTAGCTTATGATGAAAGGAGGGTTGAAGGTGACAGAACTTGTATAGTACAAGTAATTGCTGTGTGTTTGAGATGAAATGCAGCCACATTCATTTCTATTTGTGGCTCCAGCCAGTAGGAATGTTTTTCCCAGATGTCAATTGGCTTTGATTTTTCCAGATCTCCTGATACCACATTCAGAAATATCCTGCCTTTTGACAAGGGCAGACATTCTAATTTCACCTGTGTAATAGGCCCAAGTCTATAATGGAGATGTTGGTGAGAAAATGGGATTAAATAGGCCATCAATGGCTCCTTCCATCAAAATGCTAAAGAGTGATGGCAGCCATTGTGGTAATTCAATTGATCTGATTGAGTTCTGGACTTGTAGGAAGAGCACAGTTGGGAATTGTCCCACTTTGTTGGATAGGTATTAGTGGTGTTGTCGTACTGCAACATCTTGGCTAGACGGTGTAACAAGGGGATGCTAGAGACAGGATGTTGTTTCTTCCTTTTCCTACTTAAGTCAGTGAGGATCCTGGACTTTCAAATGATGGAGACTTGTTGAAGTTCATGCTTCCCTGTTGAATTCCAACATCAGGATGCAAATGTCCCAAGATCAGCTGCGTGAGTGTCCAGGACATGCACCTTCTAACCGGTTATGTAGGGAATCTGAAATAGAATGGAGAGTACTGGAAATCTGTAGCGAGAGAGAGAGAGAAAAACAAAATTAACCTTTCAGGTCAATGGCCTCTCCAACTTCTGTTATAAATCATCAGGAAACAGTATGACTAGAAAGCACAAGCCATTTTTTCTGCAGATGCTGGAAATTGAGAGCTACACATTTTTGTGTGTGTTACACAAGAGTTTTTTTTTGTAGTTAACGTCCCTTGCTCAGATACAAAAGAAAGGGAATTCACATCTCAGACTCTCATTAGTCTGACCATTGTGAATGCTTGACAGCTACATTTTCCTATATATTTTGTTCCATTTCTATGCTCTCTATCTCTGAGAAATAGTAATGGCATTCAATTGTATATTCACTCTGAGTAAGAATAAACAACAGGAGAGTGGAGCAGCTGCCAATGTCAAATTATTCCTCTTTGCCTTTATTTTGTTCATATCTGTGGTGAAAGAAGCATTCTTAGGAACGAGCTCCAATTTAATGCGATGAAGGTGGTTCAGCATCTGTACAGAGGGAAGCCTCACTATCCATGCAGGAACACATCAGGCTGAATTATATCATCCATAAAGCTTTGAAAGCAGAAAACATTGGATATTCAAGGAACCTTCAGTGACTGAGTGGATCACAAATGCTCAGCTCATCACCAGTGACTGCACACATCTGATTATTATTATCATAGTCTGCATCTTTCTGTGATAGTGGAGTAACTGCTAAACTGAGGATATCCTCTTCTTGCATTTATCTTTAATTTAGTTAAATGGAGAGAGGTTACAATTTAGGGTATCATCAACAATTTAATTTCTTGCAAGAGTGGGTCACCATAGGTCAGGTATATTTCTGACACCAGGTCTTATTCAGAGCTGTAGCCAGGGGAATTTAGTTTTCGATCTTTTGAACATCTGTGCAATCTAACTGATTAATTGAATGAAACAAAGGAAAATAAACCACAGGTAATACCAGCTATATTTAAAGAAAGAGCTTTACATGACCATGTGCAATGTTATAGTTAGCTGTATGAGCAACATTTGGAAAGACATTTTGTTTTACTTTGAAATGGCGGAGTCTTAATCTATCAGAACTATTTGTGGATCATAATATGGAGTCAATTGGAATTTAATAATTAATACAAGAAGAGATGTTTTCAAAATAAAGCACAATTATTAGTTCTACTAATGTAAAATTAAAATAATTATAATTGATCTTTCTTCGGTTCAGTCAGGAAAGGATTGCTTGTAGATGTAAGTAAAATAAATAATTTTAATAAATGAAGATGCATTTTCTGAATCACAAGTTAGTAAGAGTACAGACTTGTTAAAAGCACAACTTAAGCTTCAAGTCATGCCCCTTTCTTCAAAGTGAAACGTCCCATTGAGAAGACAGCTTTTTATCAGAATCAGGTTTAATATCACTGACATATGTCACAAAATTTGTTGTTTTGCAGCATCAGTACATTGCAATACATATTAAGTTTTAAACTATACAGAACAATAAGAAAAGTGTATAAAAAACACTGAATTAAATAAGTATTACAAAAAGAGAGCAAAACAAAAAAAAAGTAAGGTAGTGTTTACGGGTTCATTGTGCATTCAGAAATCTGATGGTCGAGGGGAAGAAGCTGTTCCTGAAATGTTGAGTGAGTGTCTTTAGGCTCCTGTACCTTCTCCTATATGGTAGTAATGAGAAGAGGGCATGAAGAATGCTGCCTTCTAGGGACATTGCCTTCTGAAGGTGTCCTTAATGCTCTAGTAACTGGTGCCCATGATAGAGCTCACTGAGAGTGCAACTTCCTGCAGATTTCTCTGATCCTGAGAGCAGTGGCTGCTCTCCATATTGACAGTGATGCAACCAGTTAAACTGTTCTCCATGTTACATCTGTAGTAATTTGCCAAAGTCTTTGGTGATCTATCAAGTCTCCTCAAACTCCTAATGAAATATAGCCGCTATTGTGCCTACTTTGTAATTGCATCAATATGTTGGACCCAGAACAGATCCTCAGCAACTTTGACACTCAGAAAATTGAAACTGCTCATCCTTTCCATTACTGATCCCTCAATGATGACTGGTGTGTGTTTGCTCAATTTCCACAATCAATTTCTTAGTCTCATTGATATTGAGGTCAAGATTGTTTTTTTCCACACCACTCAACCAGCTGATCTATCTCTCTCCTGTATGCCTCCTTATCACCATCTGAAGTTGAGTCTTCAACAAATTTATAGGTGACATTTGAACTGTGCCTAGCCACACAGTTGTGGGTGTAGAGAAAGTAGAGCAGTTTGCTAAGCACACATTCCTGAGGTGTGCATAATGTAGATTGTCAGTGAGGAGATGTTATTTCTGATCTGCACTGACTGTGGTCTCACAGTGAGGAAGCTAAGGATCCAGTTGCCGAGGGAAATACAAGGGCCCTGGTTTTTGAGCTTGTTTATTAGAACTAAAGACATGATTGTATTGAACGCTTTAATCAATAAATGTAGGCATTGCTGTTGTACAGGAGATCTGAACCTGAATGAAGAGCCAGTGAGATTGCATCTGCTGTGGACCTATTGGCAATTTGCAGCGGGTCCAAGCCCTTGTTTAGGCAGGAGTTGATTCTGGCCAAGACCAGCCTCTCAAGGCACTGCATCACAGTGCCAAAGAAAAGGTTCCCTGTTGAACAACAGTTATCACTCTTCAGGACAATGCATTGTTTGGGATTATTTTACATGAGCTCCGATAAGGTGCAATAGTTTTACTTTATTGGAATAAGCCCTGAAGCAATGCAATGTAACACATTGAATTAACCCCTGTGTAGTAGATTTTCTGTAAGTTTGGTCATTTTAGAATCTGCAAGTTCATAGGAAAGGAATGTTTAACTTTCATCATCCTTGCTAGGTATCTGATGAGCTTTACTCTTTTCTATTATTTTGCTGCATTATGAATCAGTGTTAGAATCAGACTTATTATCACTGACATATGACATGAAATGCACTGTTTTGCAGCAGATGTACAGTGCAAAGACATAAAATTTGTATAAATTACAAATATAAAGAAATCTGCAAATAAAAGGAATAACGAGCAAGCGTTCATGGACCATTCAGAAATCTGACAATGGAAGGTAAAGAACTATTCCTGAATTATTGAGTGTCTGTATTCAGGCTTCTCTACCTCTTGGTAGTAATGAGAAGTCATGTCCTAGATGTGGTGGGTCCACAGTGATGGATGTTGCCTTCTTTAAGCACCATCCCTTGAAGAGGGCCTCCATGCTAGGAAGGGCATGTCATGTCAGAGCTTTGGAGGCATGAAACACACCTGTAAAAATTTCATGAATATTCATAAAAAAGAAAAACATTTGTGTCCCCTATGCACGTATAATAACCGAGTGAGCCTATGTAATCCGCAAAAGTAATGGGAGCTCAATAGTGACTAACCAAAAAATAAGTGGCAAAACAGAGGGTATATCTTAAATTGTATCCCCATTGGTAAATACTGGAAAATAGAATAAAATCATATGTTAATCTTATGGTCCCAAATCAAGATGTGAAAACCAAGCTGAGAGGCTGCTAACACTTGTAAAAATCACCATCTGTCAAAATATTACACAGGAAAAATTTAAGGGAAAACCCAAAATTGACATTTTCTTTCTAAAAATAATAGTAACTAAAGCAGGTTCCTGTGAATACATTCACTGTACTACCTTCATATTTTCTTGTTGGGAATAATTATAAATGTCAAAAATTTGAAAATCTGTAAGTATGTCCAAATATGTAGTTGATACTTTTGTAAAAACTGTCAATCTTGACTTTATTGATCAAACAAAAATTAAAGGAAAATCAGTGAAATGAATGAAAAGTATCATTAGGGGAACGAAAGAAGCTATTTGACCCATTGAGTCTGTCTCCTTATAGCATACACTTTTACAGTCTATTCAACTGATGCTTCTTTACATTTTATATTGAAAATATAATAAGTTTGCTTCATAAAATTTTTATCAAGCACTTAATACCAGTGAAGCTCTCTCATGAAATTGTTGCAGATCCCAATTTGAAACCTTGTTCTTTTTCTCTGTCTTTTAATATCCCTGGAGACAAGGGTCTCTGTATTACAGACTAACAGAACTAATGATTCATAATACATACACAAATGCCTTGATAAATGAATTGATACAATGAATGTTAATAACCATCCGGCAGAGAATAAAGTTCAACCAGTTTGGAAGTCCGGTGCAGTGCTGCATGGCCAGCTTTTTGTGGAGGTTAGAAGCTTTTTGTTTAAGTAGGTAATGAGAAAGTATGTATGAATCTGAAGGGTTGTTCAGTTGGCCCTTAACCTACAAAATCAGTGAGAAACAATCTGAGGGGTCTAATGGTTGCTCTTCCTTTGGTTTGCTGACTATGCTGACTCAGTTATTCTGAAAATTGCTTAGACCAGCTTAAAGGTGTTACCAACTCCTAACTAGGCTGTTGCGAACCAAAGGTCTAAGAGTCCAAGCCAGAGATGAAGATTTGATCTATATGCCTATGGAACTTGCTATTCTCCCTAAGGAACAGCAGAGTGCTATAGTTCAATGTAACTGCAAATTTGCAAAGTTTTGAAATCCAACGCAAGGAATTCAAAAATCCCTGGCTTCAAGCTCATTCATTAATATTTCTGCTCACAAATCAAATAATTGCAAAAAGAAAGTGCCCCGTGGTTCCGTACTAAAAATGACATTTGAGTTCTGCTCTATTTTGATTCAGCTGATCTCAGCAAGTGCAGTGGTTGTGTCATTGGAAGAGGCCACAATAAAATCACACAGATTTGTACTCTGACTGGTATTCGGTGACCATTATGGAGACACACACAGATGTGGATGGCGGAAAAGGACAGGATAAGATTTGCTGTCTATATATAAATTCACTTTCTTCATAGGGAAGAATTTGGATTTTTTTATGTTTTAAAACTAAGCAAATTGTCAGAAGTTTAAAATCAAACTCCACACTGAACCCAGTTGAGCCTGATTTACTTAATATACAATCTAATCAAAATTTTATATCAGGATCAATTTTCTCACTACCAGTTCCTGCTTCATTCTGAGATCAGCAGGCACTGATATACTTAACCACTCACTTTAAGATGGATGTAAAGGTAACTTGTTTTATTGCTTTCTGGAAAATCACTAACCAAGGCAGAAGCAATCATCTCCAGCCTCCTTCAGACATGAAGCTGAAACTTCCTTTAGGCCGAAACTTTTTTCCATAGATACTGCCTGTCCTGCTGAGTTCCTCCAGCACTTTGTGTGTGTTGCTCAGATTTCTAGCATCTGCAGATATTCTCTTGTTTGTGGCACCCTAGGTATATATTTAATGTGCCTGACAATTTCGCACAGTACTGTACAGAAATTCAAGGGAAAGATTGATAGACTATGAACCATAAAGGAGTCAATTTGGAAATTGCAAGAGTAGTAATGTGGTTTTAAGACCAAAAAGGGACAAGAAGTTCTCAAGCAATGTGGTGCAGAGAGTGGATTAACCAGCATTATTACTGAAGGCTCTGGGGGCAACTCCCTCTCCTGGTTCCTCATTTTAGAACATAG
This sequence comes from Hypanus sabinus, assembly GCF_030144855.1. Lineage (NCBI taxonomy): Eukaryota > Metazoa > Chordata > Chondrichthyes > Myliobatiformes > Dasyatidae > Hypanus > Hypanus sabinus. Next base: position 57,118,062 of record NC_082717.1, on the reverse strand, counting down.
AACGGCAGAGTGCAGTACAGGCCCTTCAGCCTACAATGTTGTATCAACCCTATAACCCACTCCAAAATAAATGTAACCCTTCCCTCCTACATAGCCCTCCATTTTTCTTTCATTCATGTGCATAACTAAGAGTCTATTAAACATTATTAATGCATCTGCCTCTATCACCATCCCTGGTATTGTCTTCCACTGACACCTCCACTATACATTCCTCCAAACACCTTAAAAGTTATGTTCCTTTTATTAGCTATTTCTGCCCTGGGGAAAAAAATCTCTTGTTGTCCACTCTATGTATGCCTTTTATCATCTTGTACAGTTCTATCAAATCATCACTCATCCTCCACTCCAAAGAGATAATCCCTAGTCTGTTCAACCTATCCTCATAAAACATGCTCTCTAATCCAGGCAGCATCATGGTGAATTTCCTATGCACCCTCTCTAAAGCTTCCACATCCATTTCATAGATTCAAGAACGTATAATACATCAGCAGATTTTCTAGTGTCACAAAACGCAGAACATAACTAAAGCACTGCCAAGGTTACATGATGACATTGATCCAAAATCCTGGAAAGCTACATGGAACCACAATTTGGGGACTTTGAATAAGAACTCAGTCAATACTGTAAGCATGTAGTGTGTCCATATTAATATATATTTGAATATTCACATTTGGGAGTGAGAGCAGGCCAATCATTCACTGAAGCTTTCTCTGTCATCGATAAGATTATGGCTTTTGATATCTCAGTTCTGCATTCCCATCTGAGAACTTACCTGCCTGTCTTACCACTATTCAAAGATTCTGCTAGCATTGACTTTTGAGGAAGAGAGTTACAAAGACTCACAAACCTCTGACAAAAAATATGACTCCCTCACTGTTGATTGGGCGACTCATTATTTTTAAAAAATGACACAAAAGGTTTTGATTTCCCCCGAGAAGGAAAGATCCCCTATTTATACACCGCATCAATTTTACCCAGTACATTTCATTCAAGTTCTCTCTCATTCTGATAAACCCCAAACGACACAAGCTGAGACTATCTAACTAGTCCTCATAAGGCATCCCATCCATTCCAGGCTTTGGTCTGGTAAACATTCACTGATTTGCTTCCAGTGCATTTCCATCCTTGCTTAAATAAAAAAACAATATTATGCACAATATTATGATCTCATTAATATTCCAATAGCCAAAGCTGCATTCAGTTTCCTTGTAAGAAAACGGTAACATTCTGTTATTTTTCCTTTTGCTTGCTGTACTTGCCTACTCACCTCATGCAAACCAGGGGCTAACACACCTAGGTTCCTCTGCATTCAGAACTTAGCAATTTCTCACCTATTGCATAATACACATTCTAACTTTCCCTGTAAAAATGGACAAATTCACAGTTCCTCGTATTATACCTAATTTGCCAGATTTATGCCCACTCACTGAACCAGTCTCCTTATAGCCTTCTTGTATCCACTGGTTCTGTTTGATCAACAGCTTATGACCCTCCTTCAAAGAACAAATAAACTGATCAAATATGACTTCATTTTCATAAAACTTCAATGATTTTGCCTATGTTTAATTTTTCTGTACCCTGCATTAATATCTATAATGACAGTTCATAACATTTTCACCACGACAGATGTTATGTCATTCCACAGACACATATTCAATTAGACCACTGCTCACTTTCTCAGACTTCTGTGGTGTGCTGACAGATGTATTATAGAGAGGGAAAGGAAAAGGAACTGCAGGTGGAAGTGGTTTTAATAGATACAGGAAGAAAGAACTTGCTAAGATTTCTCAAGCTGAAATGGATTGAAAGCTTGGTTAAATGGATGAATGATCTCAAGGTGATTAAACACATTGAGTTTCACATTTGACAGTGCACATTTGATTGGGGCTTCAAAAGAAATCGCTAAATAATTTCATGCAATGCAAGGAACAAGCATGACCACAGTCTACAGCCATGGAGTAATATAGGCTACCATTCCAGACTAGAATCTGAAGCACACAGGCAAGAATTGCTGTTTTAGATGCAATGGAATTTATCCACCATATGTTAGTTAATTCAAAATGGCAAAAACTGTTTAAAATGCTGGAAAGAAAGGCACATATAATTAGTGAGCAAGTCTAAAGCCAACATTGCAACTAATAATGTGATTTTTTTTGTTTACAAAAGCAAATTGTTGAAGTCTAATTCCACACAGAATTGAAACCAATAAGAATAATGAAGAATTTGGGTTATTTTGCATTTATGCCCCTGGCAATGATAATGGAGAGCAGAATAGCTTGAAGACAAAGGTATGGTTATCTTGTCAATGTATCAACATGAAGAGCAATACCAAAAACAGATTTTCAATCATTCAAAGGCATGCTAGTCTAAGTAACTGCAGCATATTTTCGCTGAATGTGGATGTGAGTATATAGTTGGGCAAAATACTGAAAGCATTGCCTTGTTCGGTGAATTGTAATGACCAGGCTATAGAACCATGGTTGTAGCTGACTACAATAATCGACAAACATGGATGAGTAAGAACTGAAACATGACATAAAAGAGGTGTTCAGCACAGATGCTTCACAATCACAAAGGGTATAATGTTGGGGAAGAATATTAAAATATTCTAGGATACATACAAGGGTACTGTACATTGTAATATATGTATATTCTAGTTAAGAAATATTCTACAAAAGCCTTGATTTGCCTCATATGTGTTGAAGAACTATGTAGAGAAAGATTTGGATAGAGTTCAATATATCTATTGCCTGATCTCATAACAGTTTTATATCATTGCATTAGATGCTGGAGAAAGAACTGGAGCAACATTAACACAAGAAGATAGTTGAAACAGAATCTTCGCAGGTACACTGTACTACATTTTGTATTCTGAAATTAACATGTGATTTTCTAAGTTATGTAGTGGAAGCTGCCATCAGTGATGGTCAAACCAAGATGTTCATCATTACATGATTGAAGAGTATGAAAAGATATACCTAATTTGCAAAGTATTAGGGATTGTATTTGGAATGAAAAAGTTTCAATAATTTCTAATTGGCAGAGCTTTTACTTTGGTCACAAATCATTGGTCTTAAGTCAGTACAACAATTGTTTGAGAAAGCAAAGGGAGGCCATTCCTATTTTAATAAGATTACATAAATAATCGCATAACTCTAAAACAAGATGCATTAGAAGGTGCAATAGTGACACGAGACTGCAGATGCAGGAAGCTGGAGCATCACCCTTTCACCGAGATCTACCTATCATTGCCAGCTTTTGCTCCATCCCTTCCTTCCACCCCTTTACCTCTCCCTTTCTTTCCAATCCACATGAAGGGTGGAGAGTGCTGGAGGAATTCAGCAGGTTAAGTGCCACCTCTGGCTAGAAACAGACCGCTGATGTTTCAGGTCAAGATGCTTCATCAGGACTCGAGGGTACATCAGTCAACAGGTAAGAACTCAGGCATGACTTTTACTTGAGTAATAGTAGATGATTTTCCAGCTTCAACAATGGACATTTGAAGACTACCCCTCCCCGCACATATACACACACAAAACTCAAGTATGTGAGAATTAAGTGCATTACAGAAGTGGAAGAATAGACTCAAGAATGTATTAATCTGAGTCAAGAAGTAGCACCTTCTTCAGGTTAAAAGTGGATATCAAGCAAATGGTATATTTCTTGAAGATCACAGAGGTTCAGAAAACCTCAGAGGTTACATTTATAATATTAAAATGTAAACTTGGTAACTTAGCAATCACAGATTCCTACAAATCAGCAGAAATAGTAAACCAGTTTTTGAACTGTCCGTGTCAAACTTCGACAGAAACAAATCAGAAGCATTGTACAACTTGCCTGGACTTGTACACTGATACATTGTTTCCTCAGTGCGAAATGGACACACAGAAATGAGTTGCCAGCACATTCAAAATGCAGAAGCAAATGTAACAATGAAACATCATTTGCTGTAAACATTTTTTTTCCATTTACTTTACCACCAGTGTTGCCTGTACTTGAGTCATAGAAGTTATTGGGAAAATGCAGGGCCTTTAACTGAATACTCAAATGCCAGAAATGGAAAATTGACCTTATCAGATGCAGGTGACATGAATAAATCATTGCTCAGCACCACAGGTACAGGCTCTGATAGCTATAATTATTATATTCAAACTCAGCTAATGATATTTACTGTCAAAATGCAATATGTAGGATTTTATATACTCCCAACAAGGAACGATTTTTATTTAGTTCTAAATGGGCTATAACTACATTTTGTTTTAATCTCAAATGAAAAATAATAGCAGAATAAGAAAAATTCCAAATGAATTTGTATAAAAAGGAAGAAATATATGTATTCTACTTCAGCACTGTCATATTCTACAGAGGTAACACTTGCTTACCATGAATAAATAAAATAAATTCTCACTATCCTGATAATGTAAGTAAATCCAGAGAAAGTCGCATTCAAAGTATATAAACTATTAAGGGTCACAAAACAGAGTAGAGTACAAAAATGAATTAAAGCAGCATAAGGAAGGAAAAGTCAAAACAGAAAATGGTATGGTGCTCGATGTCTATGAAAAGGGAATTAGTGGTGATACAGGCATTAAGGGAAGAACAATGTAAACTGCCGGAAGACAATACTGAAATGTTGGGATAATGAATAGATACAGAGACATGGGAGACTACAGCTTTCAGAATCTGGAATAACACAAATGCTGAAAGAACTCAGTGAGTCAGGTAGCATCTATGGATAGAAATATACAGTTGATATTTCAGCTTGGAAAGAAAGTGGGAGATATCCACTTTAAAGGGTTGGAGCGAAAGCTGGCAGATGTTAGGTGGATCTAAGTGAAAGGGTGGTGATGAATAGATAAGGGGTGAAATGATATCAGAAGTTGGGAGGTGACATGTGGAACTCACAGAGCTGAAGATGATGGAATATGATTGGTGATGTTGATGGAACATGTAATAAAGAGAAAAAAGGGAGGGTACATGTGGAAGGAATATGTGACTAATTGGAAGATGAAGAGGATGGAGTCAAGGAAAAGCTTAGGGTGGATGATGGGGGCCATTTGGATCAGGAGGAAACAGAAAGGAAGAAAAATAAAGGAGAACTATTGGGAAATGAAGAGAAGAAAAGAGATTATCAGAAATTTAATAATTCAATGTTCATGCCATCAGATCAGAGACAGCCCGGGCAGATAATGATGTATTGTTCCTCTAATTTTTGTTTGGCCATGACCTGTCAGTCGATGAGGCCCTTGACACACCCTTTAATGAGACAGATTGCAATCTGCTTCTGATCTCACTGAAGTAGAGGGGGCCACATGGACAGCACTGATGTAATAAACAGTACTAATAGATTGACATGTGAAGGACTGCTTCACCTAGTAGGACTGTTTAAGGCCCTGGAACAATCAATAGCAATTCTAACTTCTGTATTTAAAAATAAGATGCAAACTATTTTTGAACCTTAAGAGTTTGATAACCGTAATTGTTGGTAAAAGACTACATATCAAAATGCCAATAGATGAGAAAATATATCATAATGTAGAAAAAAAACAAAAGGAGATCATGTTTAACTAATTGAATAATGTGAAGTAACAGAAAGTGAGTAACTATGCTGGTGCAATGGATGTGATCCACTCTACCTACAGAAAAACTTTGAAGAGGTGCCATATAAAAGACTCCTGTGCAAAATCAGAGCATATGATGTAAGTTTCAAGTTCCAATCAGCCTCACCATAACATGCAGGTTCAGGTGCTCTGTCCTCTACTGTAAACAATTCCTAAATATGAAAATTGCATGATGTGGGTACCATCTAAAGTGGTCAAATTAATAAAAAAGCGGACATGGAATGTTGAGTGCAGTAAACCTGCACCCCGTCAACAGATTCATAAGAACATAAGAACTCAAGAAATAGGAACAGGAGTAGACCATCTGGCTTGTCGAGTCTGCTCCGCCATTTAATAAGATCATAGCTAATCTGGCCATCTACACCTACCTGCCTTTTCCCCATAACACCTAATTCCCCTATTATATAAAAATCTATCCAACTTTGTCTTAAGTATATTTGCTGAGGGAGCCTCCATTGCTTCGTTGGGCAGAGAATTCCACAGAGTCACCACTTCTGGGAAAAGCAGACTGTAATGATCACAGCATTCAGCTTGCAGGAATCTGCACTCTCAAACTGCTCTATCACATTGGCAGAGAATCCAGATCTGTGAATAGCTGAGTCATTCATATTACCTTTCACCACTTTGAGCTAGCTTGCACCTCATTAAACAAAGTACACTCTTGCTACAACTGTTTACCAAGGTCAGTGTGGAAGTGTTTATATTTCTCAAAAGACTCACAACATTTCTTGAGAGAGATGTATAAGATTATGAGAAGCAAGGATAGAATAGAGAGCCAGCACCTTTTCCACAGGGTGGCAATGGACAAGGTTTGGGTGAATAGAGGACAGTTTAGAGCAGATGTCAGAGGAAGATTTTTTAAAACAGAGTTTTGTGAGTGGTGGATACACACTGCTGGGCAGAATAGCTAAAACGATAGGGGCATTTAAGAGACTGTTAGATAGGAGCATGTAATTATAGGCTGTGCAAGAGGGAAGGGGTAGATGGATCGTAGAGTTGTTTCTATAGGAGAGCGCTACATTGTGGCCTGAAGCACCCGTACTGTGTGCTATAACATTCTATGAAATGGGAAAGAGCAGGTTCCACAAATTTCTAGAGCAGCTTTGAAGGCCATCTTCTTTGTCCTAAAGATACGCTGTTATAACAATGGGAAGGCAATGGCAATATCAAAAGCAACACTCCCACAAATGCTGGAGGAACTCAGCAGATCAGACTACACTTATGAAAAAGAAAACAATTGACATTTCACAATGATATCGTTCATCAGAACAGCATCAAGCCCCAAAGATCAGTGTGCAGTAATACATCATCACAACAGCACACGTGTGACAAAGGTCAGATAATCCACCTGGAAAACCGTCTCCTCACACAACAGCACATGTGTGACCAAGGTCAGTGAAACTACATTGAAATCCGTCTCCTCACACAACAGCACACGTGTGACCAAGGTCAGTGAAACTACATTGAAAACCGTCTCCTCACACAACAGCACACGTGTGACCAAGGTCAGTGAAACTACATTGAAAACCGTCTCCTCACACAACAGCACACGTGTGACCAAGGTCAGTGAAACTACGTTGAAATCCGTCTCCTCACACAACAGCACACGTGTGACCAAGGTCAGTGAAACTACATTGAAATCCGTCTCCTCACACAACAGCACACGTGTGACCAAGGTCAGTGAAACTACATTGAAAACCGTCTCCTCACACAACAGCACACGTGTGACCAAGGTCAGTGAAACTACATTGAAATCCGTCTCCTCACACAACAGTACACGTGTGACCAAGGTCAGTGAAACTACATTGAAAACCGTCTCCTCACACAACAGCACACGTGTGACCAAGGTCAGTGAAACTACATTGAAATCCGTCTCCTCACACAACAGCACACGTGTGACCAAGGTCAGTGAAACTACATTGAAAACCGTCTCCTCACACAACAGCACACGTGTGACCAAGGTCAGTGAAACTACATTGAAAACCGTCTCCTCACACAACAGCACACGTGTGACCAAGGTTAGTGAAACTACATTGAAAACCGTCTCCTCACACAACAGCACACGTGTGACCAAGGTCAGTGAAACTACATTGAAACCATCTCCTCACACAACAGCACACGTGTGACCAAGGTCAGCGAAACTACATTGAAAACCGTCTCCTCACACAACAGCACACGTGTGACCAAGGTCAGTGAAACTACATTGAAAACTGTCTCCTCACACAACAGCACACGTGTGACCAAGGTCAGTGAAACTACATTGAAAACCGTCTCCTCACACAACAGCACACGTGTGACCAAGGTCAGTGAAACTACATTGAAAACTGTCTCCTCACACAACAGCACACGTGTGACCAAGGTCAGTGAAACTACATTGAAACCATCTCCTCACACAACAGCACACGTGTGACCAAGGTCAGTGAAACTACATTGAAAACCATCTCCTCACACAACAGCACACGTGTGACCAAGGTCAGTGAAACTACATTGAAAACCGTCTCCTCACACAACAGCACACATGTGACCAAGGTCAGTGAAACTACATTGAAACCATCTCCTCACACAACAGCACACGTGCGACCAAGGTCAGTGAAACTACATTGAAAACCGTCTCCTCACACAACAGCACACGTGTGACCAAGGTCAGTGAAACTACATTGAAACCATCTCCTCACACAACAGCACACGTGTGACCAAGGTCAGTGAAACTACATTGATAACCGTCTCCTCACACAACAGCACACGTGTGACCAAGGTCAGTGAAACTACATTGAAACCATCTCCTCACACAACAGCACACGTGTGACCAAGGTCAGTGAAACTACATTGAAAACCGTCTCCTCACACAACAGCACACATGTGACCAAGGTCAGTGAAACTACGTTGAAACCATCTCCTCACACAACAGCACACGTGTGACCAAGGTCAGCGAAACTACATTGACATCCGTCTCCTCACACAACAGCACACGTGTGACCAAGGTCAGTGAAACTACATTGAAAACCGTCTCCTCACACAACAGCACACGTGTGACCAAGGTCAGTGAAACTACATTGAAAACTGTCTCCTCACACAACAGCACACGTGTGACCAAGGTCAGTGAAACTACATTGAAACCATCTCCTCACACAACAGCACACGTGTGACCAAGGTCAGTGAAACTACATTGAAAACCATCTCCTCACACAACAGCACACGTGTGACCAAGGTCAGTGAAACTACATTGAAAACCGTCTCCTCACACAACAGCACACATGTGACCAAGGTCAGTGAAACTACATTGAAACCATCTCCTCACACAACAGCACACGTGCGACCAAGGTCAGTGAAACTACATTGAAAACCGTCTCCTCACACAACAGCACACGTGTGACCAAGGTCAGTGAAACTACATTGAAACCATCTCCTCACACAACAGCACACGTGTGACCAAGGTCAGTGAAACTACATTGATAACCGTCTCCTCACACAACAGCACACGTGTGACCAAGGTCAGTGAAACTACATTGAAACCATCTCCTCACACAACAGCACACGTGTGACCAAGGTCAGTGAAACTACATTGAAAACCGTCTCCTCACACAACAGCACACATGTGACCAAGGTCAGTGAAACTACGTTGAAAACCATCTCCTCACCAACAATAATCCTAATTTCAACAACTGCTTATTCTGTCATAGCCACTCCTCAGTTCCTAGAATTTGGAAGCTAGTATCAACAGCTTCATTACACCCTCTCATGCTTACCACTGCCCAAAGCTTGATACTCAGAACACCAAGTTTCAGCCATGACAGATGCGCTGATCAAAGCGGTCAATTCACTTCTTTTCTTGATAGGATAAGGGGATTCTCAAGCAGCAGCACATGAAGTCAACTACATGAGCTTACACTTGTGGAGAAAATGCTGAACTCATTGGAGCTGCTTTCATACAACACTTGTCTAGCAGTGGAACTGAGGCACTTGCTCTGACCTTAACTAGTTCAAGTTTCTTCATAGCTAGTCCTTCTTCAAACATCTCATTCCCCAGACATCCCACAAGCTCTGATGAAGTCCTCAGCCCAAAACATTGTTGTTTTATTCCTCTCCATAGATGCAGCCTGACCTACTGAAGTGTTCCAACATTTTGTGTGTGTTGCCCGCAATCTCTTCTGATTTACAAGTAAAGCATGAATTTATGACTTCCCAGCACCCCTCCCTCATCACATTCATACATCCAAGACTTGCAGCGTTACCCAACTAGCTGCATAAGATAGTCACGGGCCCAAGGTAACCTGACCACATGTGTCACATTCAGATCTGAACCAGCTGGGTATTGGAAGTATGATATTTCCTCAACCTAGAGTGGGTTGAGTGTGAACCATCTGGTCATAAGAACATGCCCCAAGGCGCAGTTCTGTGAATTATGAGTAGGCTGTCTGTGAATTAACTGGTACAAGAGTGCAGCTTGCCCAGGAAGTGGTCCCCCTTTCATGATGCATGGTTTCACTCTACATCTCATGTGAGTTAATGAATATTTAAGTCACGAACATGAAAAAATGTGCAGATGCTGGAAATCCAAGCAACACACATACAAAATGCTGGAGGAACTCAGCAGGCCAGGCAGCATCTATGGGAAAGAGTACAGTTTGCATTTTGGACCACAACCTTTCAGCAGGACTGGACAGAAAAAGATGAGGAGTCAGTTTTAGAAGGGAGCGGTGAAGTATGTGTGCTGTGATAGCAGGTCTGGGTGAGCACATGATCGAAGTGTTGGAGGGCAACAGAGATCACAGAGGCAGAACAATGAAAAAGGGTTTCCTTCGACAGAAGTTCAGTGATCGTCAACTGTACTCTTTTCTATAGATACCGCCTGGCCTGTTGAATTCTTCCAGCATTATGTGAATATTTAGGTGTTAGCTTCTCATGACCCCATCGTTTGATTTTCATTTCATACAAAGGTGCTGGAGTTGCCCTGCAGACACAAGGTGGTAGCCAACTCTAGCTGAGTGTTGCCCAATAGTTCACTAAATGTGTCTGAACTGTTTTGAGTTAACTGGCCAAAGCAAGGTGGAAATTTCCAATAGGAAATAAATACTGACCTCCTTAAATAAGAAAGCAGACTGCATCTGATATGAATGGACCTAAATGGCTGGGATTTAAATGTGCTTCTTAAAAACTATTTTTTATCTGTACTTCTGCATTAATACTTTTTAGATAGGATGATTGAAAGTAATTTCATAAAGGATTTGGAAAGGGTTATTTGCATGGTCAAGTCTCAACAACTCAATGTCAGGTCTGATTTAGACTGAGATGGCAGGGACCACAGTGCATTCCACATCCCTTCCATTTTGCAGTCAAAGTTGAGATTGCACTTTCTTTTCATTATTATGTCTGCTGGAATTGATTGATCAAGTAGAGAAGACAGTGCTGAAATAAGAAGATTCTACGAGACAGGAACTATCCGAAACCCTGGGCTGTAGCCTGGAGTGTGGCCGCCCGCAGGGTGAACAGTCAGCAAGGTCTTCTTCAACCATAAGTCCACCTGAATTTCTATCTCAGTGCCATTTTCTACAACTGTCAAAAAATCTTTTTTGCCTTATATATCTGAAACATCTATCTATGTTTTGAATAGACTTTAATCAAAGCATTTGACATTGATGTATTGATCAATTAGCTAATCTTATATTCCATTGATCAAAATATTTTCCCAATCATTTTGCTTGCTCTCTCACTTCCTGTGGTTTAGGAATTGACACCCCTCAGTATTTCATGCTCTACCTCAGATGGAAGGCCCAGGACTTCAGCATGGACAATAGATCACTAATAGGTTAAACTCAAGCACTGGGGATGGTCATGTCCTCTCACCTTCCCACAGTTCTATGGCTTGTGTGACCTCCATTACAGTTCAATGACATTCATACAAATGATGTTCTATTAATCTTATGTATCTGTATTAGTCTTGTAAGCCTCTACTGCTTTCCTATCCAACTACCTGTATTTTCAACTGCACAATTATATCTACTTCCACAACATCCTCAGCTCATTCTCCTGTCTGAAAAAACTATATTTCTGGTATCCTTTATCTTCTCCCCTTTTGTTCTCAACCTGCATCGTCCCGTTTAGACTCTTGTACGCTGGGACAAAGACTGACTCTCCATCCTATCTATGCCCCACGCAATGTTTCGGGTCGAAATCCTGCATTCCCTTCCCTCACACACATATTGTTCAACCTACGGAGTTCTTCCAACAGATTGCTTGTTGTACCATTTTCCAGCATCTGCAGTCTTTAATGTATCCGTTCTGGTGAATCACTTTCTCTGTCGCTAGCTCATCCTTCCTGTAGTGTGATGACTAAAACTGTACACGCTGCTCTAAGTGTAGGTCTAACCTATGTTTGCTACAGCTGGACCTTGACATCCCACATTTGCCCAGGTTTTGCCCAGGACCAGGAAGTGCCTAGGTCCTATTTCAGAACATTTTATCGGGGTAACAAATCACCCCAGCATTATTTCTAATTCCTTTTGGTTCCATTTCAGATTACTTTTTTTTAAATGGAAACAATTGCACTCCAGCAATAAGCTCAATGATAGCTTATGACAACAAATATAGGTTGAACCCAGTTTCCAGGCACACAAGTCCTTCACTATCTGCATGGTCATCCGAAAATGGAAATGGGGGATTTGTAACCTAAAGTCAGTAAAAAATTAAATTGGATGCCTCTAAACACTTAAGATCATGCTTGCCTCATTTATGTGTAGGCATTTGAGATGAGTTCCATTACTACAGTATATGTAGTTTTTAAACTGCAACATTTCACAATTCCATACTCTTCTTGTCTTCTTTGTACAATATTTTGGGGTATTTTCACAGTACATCACACCTTCTTCCTTCCCGCTTTGGAAATGCTAGTTTTTAATTGTCTATGGTATTAGTTAAAATCAGTAAACTATTAAATCCCATGTAATGCCATGGGCAGATCCTGTAGAAATCCTAAATGTAGATCACCCAGCTCAGTCGGTTCTTTGAAGATGCATGTGTGATTCCAGACTTAGATCACTGCGGCTCGCAGCAATGTCTAAACCTGCCATTAACACAGTCCTGAGGACCTAAGTCACTTGAAGCCAAAGCCAGGATCACCCATTGCTGGTATCCCATCCTAGTCAATGTTAGAATACCACCCATTCAATGCCTGGTGCTAGGAAAAGGGCCTGGATATCTGTCTGTGCCTCAGGCCCCTTGCTCTCTGAACTGCAGTTTCAAAAAGCTGCTTTAAAGAGCTGCTAGAGGCCCAATTGGCAGTAAGATATGTTGACTTGCCATTTCTGCCTCGGCCTTCCTTTCAAAAATTATGCTCATTAGGACAGGCACAATGGCATGAATGCAATGGATTCTCAGATAAAGACGTCTTTGTGTATGTTATCGATTGCTGAGGATGGTTATGGAGGAATTTCCTGATTTGAGGTTTAGGAAAAGTTTGCCTCTGAGATTAAAATATGAACAAATATCCTTTTGGAAATTATCACAGGCTTTGAAACATGTTTTTCTTTATTGCTTTGGGCATTGTCATTAGAATTTAATGGTCAGATTTCAAGCAAGGATAATCAGCAAATCCTTTGTTATATGTTCTTTCTCCTCATTCACTTATCAAATACATTGTTAGCAACACACAAACATACAGAGGTACATATATGCATGCAGAAGCACACACACACACACACACACACACACACACACACACACACACACACACACACACACACACACACACGCATCAACGTATTCTGAAGTTTAGGGATAATGGTGTTACAAATCGATGTGTGTGGCTCTGCCCTGTTATTCAATTATTGAAATAGAGGTTACATACATTGTGGCTCTTTAGATGGTGAATTTCTGAACAATAGTAAGTTCGCTTACTATTTGTATTGTTGAACCATAGCTTAAATTGAGTATGCAAGATACAGCACATCTTGCATATATTCCGCTCCTGGATGCAAATGCATATGTTGCATACTTTGGGAAGAAATGAATGCGAATAGTGAAAACCTGTGAATAGAAGAAGGATTTTGTGTCAACCATTTGTATAAAACTAAATCTGTAAGGACACTGAGATAGACTTGTGCTTACATTCAAAATCTGTCAAAAAATCGCGCTGTTGAAACAAATATTGATAGTTGCTGTAAATGCATTTTGCAATCACTTCCCTATAACCATAGAAGCACTGCTGTCATGTTCAAATGCTTCAGCTTTTCTAACCATTTAAAAAGAATACAGTGAACCATTGGAACAGTTCCAGAACTAAATGCATTTGTATAATACATGACATGCCCTTTAGCTGACATCATACCAGTAGATATTAAACAAGGTAAGAATCTCATTTTATATACAATTACAATGTTGAGCTGTTCACAATCTATAGCATCAACAATTTATCATCAACTGCAATACTTGCAGTCAGATCTTCAAACTGGCCACTGCATGCATATGATTAAGTCTGAGCAGCTGGCTTTTCACTGTTCCTGACATTAGCACAGACAACAGAATCAGTGGACTATTGAATGCAATTACAGTAAGCTAGACAGACAATAAAGATTGATAGCACCTTCTCTTTTTATCACACAGAAAACATACTGGGGGTTAAAGCTTTGCCTTGAGCTGCCTTCATTTAATAATGATTGAAAATATGTAATCACATTTTCAGCCACTGTAGCTTGTGTCACTTCATTTGCTGGACATTCTAGCCAAATTAAATTAAAAGCACTGTGCCAAAAGCAGCAGTAATTATGTATTAATGATGAATATTTACATAGTTTCCCATGCAGATCAAACTAAAAGCATAGAAAGATCTATATGACAGTTGGAATTGGTAATTCTTTTTACACACCAGGGTTGCTCCATAAATAAATTACAAGAAGTGTGCTTTAAATTATTTTGAAATGTAAGATACTGGGCTGAATCTACTGGCTCAACAGTACATGAGTAAAAAAAATCTACAACTATTTATTTGATTATGTGCTTGGAACTGCTTCACATAAAAGACCGTAGCATGCCCAATGAATTGCCCTATATTCCTAACATTCTGCAAAGCAAGTTCTCTGAGACAACAAAAAAAAACAGAAAAAGGAACTGTAATTAGGTCGTATCTTCCCATCATCTAATGTCACTCAGTCCTTCAGAGCCGAAGACTTATTTCTGAGCCGTGGTAATGTAGTGAAACATGGCAGGAAATTTTATTCAGCAGCCAGGACCACAGCTTAATGTCTCATGGAAAAATGGCAGCACCACTAACACTTCACTTCTTGAACACTGCACTAAAATGTCACTGTGTGACAAGTCTGTGGAGTTAGGTTGAAATTCATCCACTTAAAAATGAGAATCACCAACAGAAATATAACTGAATATAAGTATATTATATTTTCTCTGCTCAAAAACACATATACACTCTACTTATGTTGATAACATTGACAGCAAAACCATACCATCAATATAGTAAAATGATATAATCAATAAAAATCTGGATTTACATCTAAGTACAAAGGTTTCCCTTTTAAAACGTTTTTTTCTAACCCTTTTCAAAACTACTTTAGTCATTTTATTCTTTTCCTAAATTAATATGTGTGCAACAAGTGATATGAATTTGGCAGCTTCACTTAGAAAGCATGGAACTCAAAATGTATGTTACTTTGGCATCTAATTGGTGCCTTAATTAGAGAACTTAGGGACTGTATTACATCTGACCTTCACTCCCTGTCTGACTATAGTGTGCTTCACTTAGTTTCAATATTGCAATGAAGCAGAATATTATCTAACTTTCATTCCTATAATTCATTGTAAAAACCAAATCATATGAAAGCAAACACTGAAAATGGGTGGGGCAAACTGTTGCAGATTAAATAGTTGTGTTGGAAAGACTAATTTCCATCAGATACTGTTCTGGAAAGCATCCAGAATGGTTTTCTGTATCAGTATATTTTCCCACTCTAACAAAGCAAGCATACATTCCTTGATGCCGTGCTAGGAAATGAAAGTAAGACAAAACCAATGTGAGAATAAGAAAATGTTTGGGAACTGGTAATGCTTTCGTAGCTTGGTTCACTCTGAGGACAGGAACCACTAACTTAAGGTCAAAGGTAAAAGGACTGGATGACATAAATGTGAAATTCCCATCTAAATGGTTTCAAAAGTTAGCAAAGGATCAAATAGGAAATCTGAAGGATTTAAAAGTAAGTACACACCTAAGACTCATAAAACTATAGACATTTTAAAAACTAAACTTTCTTTTAAGTCAAATATAAAACGATTTCCAATAATAAAAGAAACATTAGTATTTTAACTTGTTAGGGTGTGTTGAGAATTACAAAAATAAATAAAGATCTAAAATAAACAATAAATGTATATTGCAAGCAAGTTAAAAGTATTTAAACATTAAAGGGATAAAGACCATGTTGGGCTTAAAAGTCTTGATTTGCAGTTTGAAAATTTTGTAAAATAAATGTCTATGGACTATAGGCATAGTGATACAGTTGTAATGGCAGCAGTTCTTCAACTACTGCTATGGTTACTGTGTAAAACTGATTGGAAGTGCTGGTGCCTACACCTATGCATTTGAAGGTGGAAATTCAGAAGTTGTTTTCTGTTATATCTTCCTTCTCCATAGACTGCACAATTAGAGAGTTCATAGGTACATTCAACACAGAATGTTATTTGATATGAACTTCAACAACTTACACACTATATAAAAATCACTTACACTCAATATAAAAATCACTTGGTATAATGCCTTTGAAAATAGTGTTTTTGACTTTCAAGCAGCATATTATAACATGGTTAATGCTGAACAATCTCTTTAATTTACATATCTAATTTTAGGTACCCTTATTCCTTTAGCATAATATTTGTGAAGTCCATGGTGTTAGTAGGAATTATTTTATTATTTTTATTTTTTTTAAATGTTGAGATTGCATTTTGTATTTCTATTGCATGTAAGTTTAGACATTTTCTTCCGATACAATGTCTAAAAAAAATTGTCAAAAATACCACTTCATTTTCTTTTCAATACCATTGGTTGTTCAATGGTGATCTCACTGATACAGAGTGAAATTTCATGCCTCAAGTACCCCCCAGGAGGCACCTCACTGGAAATCAGATGGGATAAAGGGAGGTCAACACCACAAAGCCCACTAAGTAAAAATTATAGACAGATGTCTTCAAAGTTGGTAAGGTGTAAATTTGCTTACTGGAAACTCAGGACCAATCAAGATTTGTTCATGTCAATCTGTCCACTACATATTTCAATAGTCATATTAAGGAAATAAGGATAGAAGAAGCTACAATGTTATCCCAAATGGAGTAAGGTGGGTCAAAAAGCAACATACCTTACTCTTGATCCCTTTGTTCTTACACTCTCTAGCTGCCTGTATATACCTGGCATGGCAGAAGCCTAATGAATGGCCTTGCACTGCTTCATCCTCTGCATGGGACATGAAGCCTACTGTTAAAATTGGCATGGTCCCCTCCTCTTTCTGTTTACTTTTTCAGTTAGGAGTGGTCACTCATTACAGCCACCTCACAAAAAACCTTTTGATATTAAGTATTTGTTGTTTTTTTAACTGTTGGAGAATGTGGATTAGGAGAGAAGTTTGAACATTTTCAGTAATAACTGAACTGTAAAGGATCTGCAAAAAACATACAGACTTTAGAATAGCTAGATAACTGGATGCTGATGTGCTGTAGAATGAAATCATAATCTATGCTTCAGTTTAGTTTCCTGATGATCCATTTATATCCAGTTGTAGCTCAGAAGTGAAGCTTTTGCCAAGAGAAATTGGGTGTAATACCATTTTTCCATCTTCAGCTCTTCAACCAAGGTTGCATTTGAGTGAATTTAGAAATGCAGTTAAGTACACCTGTTTTGACAAATTTAACAGAACATAAAACTGAAAAGTTGTAAGGGCAAAACAAATTCGGCAAATGAAATATTAATAGATCCTCTGAAGTAATCTCACAGAACAATCTTCACAAAAAAACTCAAACTAGTAATAAAAGAGAAAAGAATAAAAGGTAAATGACCATATAGGAAACTGTAAGTTAAAGCTATTGGGTATTGGAAATGGTGCATTCGTAGAAAGAACACGTATGAGCAAAAAGAAAAAAACACCATCCTCTCAGTAACATTTTACCACCCCAAACCAAGCTAACTTACAACCACTCCTCCATCATTTGAGTATCACCAAAAACTATATTATAGCAAATTCACACTGTCAAAGTACCCCCACATATTTTTTTCATCCCATGTACTCATCAGCTTACCATCTCTTCTGATCTACAAGCTCAAAATGACTTAAGCATTCACCTCTTATTTTTCACCTGCACCCTCCTTGGATTTTGCTTATTTTCCAACCCCCAACCACCCCCCACAACTCTCATAACCCCACTCCCATGCCAGGAAGCCAAGGACGGTCTGGTCAGACAATCTGCACTTCCAAATTTCTTTCTGCTGCCACCAACATTTTAATATGAGAGGTCCAGGCCCAGACCACCTATTCAATGCAATATAAGACACGTATATAATACTGGATTTCACTGAGTGGAAGAGCATGCTGTAAAAAAGAAGTGCTGACTTCCCATTGAGCCATGCTTTCTAGCATAGTGACACTCAAACTCTCAAAAGACATAAATGTTGCTGACATCCTTTATTCAGAAGGATTCAAAAATTAAGCAATTAAATATGTGGAAAGTTATTAGGTTTAAAGAATCTGAATTAATCACTTAACAGTTAATACCATTTTTAAACAATTCACATAATTTAATCAAATACAATTAATCAAAAATTGCTAATTATCAATACTTCTCTTTATCCCAGAGAACTGAGTAGATGCCTGATTTCAATGACAGGTCTATAGATTCAGAAGGTAAGCTCCATTGGAAATCAGAATGGCTTAGGAAAGACACCAGTGAAAGATGTCATTGAGTTAAAAACTCACATATCTGTGCTGCCAATCTGATATTACCCAGGAAACTGTCATTCTGTATTGAATTGCTGGCATTTCCCTAAAAAGCTGGTGCACTATTGGTGTGACATGGTTCAGGCCATCCAGTATAAGGATGTGTGTAAAAGCAGATAGTTGAAGTAGCATGAGCAGAAATTGAAGGGCATATGACAAAGAGAGAGACAATTCTGAAATTTCATACAATACAGATATAAATGTAAATGATATTCCACATGCTCAGCAGTCTGCTTGCTTTTCAAACACAGGAAAGAGCCTGCAACAACTTTGTCTTCTGTACCAACGTGAAGATGATTGTTCAAACACAAAATTTGGGAAGAAGTCCTCAGATTGCCTCACATTCAACTACTGAGGACTATAAAGTGTTCTCTGACCCTCATCTTCAGAAAAAAGAGTGCTGCATTCAATCACACAAGTCTGGCTTCCTTTCAAAATTTGGGTTCGATATTATGTTTCAACATAGATAATAAAATCAAAAAATAGCAGTTTTATAAGGGAATACCAAAATCAAATATGAACAATTTAGGGAAACCAGGGAGACGGTTAGTCTTATTTCATTACTATTTTTGTCAATATTTTAAATCATAGATCTCCAAAGCAATTTATTTTTAATGGAATAAATTCAGTGCAGCTTGTGATCCCAATTTTCTGTATGAAATCTATAGTCTTCATATTGAGTTTTTGGCTTGGTTTTGATGAATTCAAATTTTTTCAGAGTAACTTCCATAGAGTATTTCTTTATTTTGTTTCCATTTGTTGTGAAATCACCATCACTCAAGTGTCTACACCATAAATCTCTTATCAATTCTTTATTTCTTGCTTGCTTTTGTGAATATTTCATTTCTCTCACAAACAGCACATCTCATGACTACAGAGGAGAGAAAAAATTGTACTGTTCCATATTACTTGTAACTATAGTAATAGCTGAAACTGCTATACCCGTCATTTAATTTGATTCTTCTCTTACATTTGTGGAGAAATATGTTTAATGTACTGGAAATTATGTTAATAAGAAAAAGCATTATCTCATTTAATGAAATAAATAATAAGAATATTGCAAAATAAAATTAAAGAGGCAATTCAGCACAGGAAATGTCCCCTATGGTTTGTGCAAAATAAACAAATGGAAAAATTCATGAAGACATCAACATATAAAAACTAAAATTACACATAAAGCCACAGTCGAAATATTTGCATATTGACAGAATTGCAGTCTCCTAATCGAATACTTTAATAACAAAGTGTGTATAAAAAGCCAATAAAACTGGAAGTATTTATGCCCAGGTTATGCAGTATAACTCACATAAGTCATAAATTCACATTAAGACAAAGGAGGTTTCATTTCCTAATAGATTCAATGTGAAATAAAGCAACATTTTTTTCTGATAAAAATCTATAACTGCAGCATGTATTCAAATACTTCTCAAACTTTAATGTTTTCAATCAGAAACAAATATTTTCATGCAAACCTATTATGTGGATTCACTATTTGTAATACATTGCTCATATTTGTGCATTCAAATTACATCAGAAACTCTATAGGAGAAAACTTTGAACATGTTTACCAGTTTTCCATGTTCAGAAATTTAATTCATCAATAGAAAGCCTTGCAGTCACAAGAGAGGCTTTTATTCATGATCATTGGTCAGTGCTTTGAAACCTCTGCACCATTTTATTCAATGAAATTTTAATCTAATAGTACATTTTTGAATAAATATCAGTTCGTGAGTGAATCATACCTTATGAAGTTTAATAATGTCCTCTTTGAAAGTGGGAAGACCTGTATCCTGGAATAAAGTGCATCAAGTCCCAAAATCTACCAACTCAGACAAAACAGGACCTTGAATAGATTAACTCTGCAAATTCTGATATGGCTCCTTTGATCCCACTCCTTTGACATCTTATTTCTCAGTCTCAAACTGTCTATAGAATGCCTTAGTTCTAGTCTCACCAATTAGTGTTTATCCCAGCCATGTGTCGAAATAATGATCCTCTTCATGCTATTAAACCACAGAATTCTGCCACAAAATTTTGCCACTCTGAGTAATAACCAAAATTAGGAAGAGACATTTTATACTAATAGTCAAAAACAATTTAAAAGCACAAATATGTTAGTGTACTAGGCAAGATGCACCCAAAAGGGCAATAAAAACTGAGCCACAATCACACTTCCTCTGCACCCCCCGGCCCCCATCATCACCACCACCCCTTTAAGTACCCAGTAAGATAGATCGCTGGTGGTGCAGTGATATCAGTGCCAGACTCCAGAGCCAAGGTTCCCAGTTCGAATCCAGTTCCCAGATACACTTTCCATCCGTGCCGGGTTGAGTGTCGAGCTTGCAACTCGGCCTCATAAAAAAGAACACTGGGCAGTGAGCAGGACGTGGGGGACCACTCACAGAACCTTTCCTCCAAGACAAACACGTGAAAAAATAAGTGGTTGCCGAGGCTCTGGCACACAAAAAAAAAAGATAGATGGAGCCATAGCAAATCACAAAGATCTCGTGGATGAAAAAAAATGCTCTAGCAATGGTTTGCAAAGTGAAGGAGGTGAGCTCTATGGTGGATTACATCTGCTTATTTATACTGAATTTGTAGCAATTTCTGTAGAAATTAGCTAAAACAAATTATTACACTTTGTAGCCTGTCTAATTAGAATGTACAGTTAATACCCAATTTATATTTTTAGAGTCAAAAAACTCTTTTGTGGCTACGGTGAAAAGCAGAATGATATAATCATTTCAAAACAAAATCCTGTTTTGCTACGCTTGTAAGTATTGGTGACATCAATACGTTCCTTAAATAATTCCAATGATGCTGTAGTCTTAAGTCTCTAATTACCCATCCTAGAACATATGAAAAACATCAGAGAAATTGGTTAGTTGCACAATAAATATTCAACAGCTGAAATAGAAATTAAATTCCTCAAAATTAAAAGTTTATATGAGCTTTTGTGGTTTGTACTGATAATGAGTCCCTCTTTTTCTTAATGAATTATGAGTAAACTATTTCTGATTCTGTCTTTTACAGCAATGAATCGGCGGTGGACCAAGGATAACCAAATTTTAGCACATTTGAATGTTATAAAATAACTGGCCTCATATTCAGTATGCACAGCAAGTTATCCATGTGCTTGAAGAGCTTTATCCTCTTCCATGTAAGAATACACTGATCATCCACTGAATAAGCAACATCACTTCATGCTGCTAAGACGCACAATGACAGCTTATGATAGTCAAAATTCCTCATGTCAGTGCCACAATAGCTGATACTTATACATCACCATAATGTTACCATCTAGTTAGATTTGTTTCAGGTCAAATGCATTCCCAGTGTCATTGCTACCACAATTGCCATTGGTGAAAAAATTGTGAGACGTTTGAAATGCAGTGAAACAGAGTATCACTTTCTTGACTTATTTTACAGTTTCCTATAGTCAGGCAGCATTTGATGAAAATTAGTTGCATAATGATTTTTATGTTGGTGAAGAGTGCATCAGTTTGCATTTATTTCTACTCCAATAAGGGTAAAAGCACTCGTAATAGGTAATGAGCAGATGGCCCCCACAGAGGCACAAACACATATCTCAATCTCAACGCCACTTGAGCAAGCTGCTGCACTAATACACATTTTTTATTATCCATACTTCCAGACTTGAGCACAGAACTAAAACTGATAAATGATCTCACAATTTAAGCTTCTTGCTTATGCTAACTGAGCCAATACAAGTACAATTCTCTTGATGTTCCAGCTGCCACACACAAAAGGCAGGAACGTAGAAATGCTTTTGTGCAGTACAAGTCCACTCGGAGCTTCAAAATGGTGCTGGGGCACACGCCTGCCTACACGTGCACACAGGTTTCTATCATTGAATCAGGTTTCAAAGGTTAAAAAGGAGTAGCAGGTGTCCTGCAAAATGCTTTGTTAGCTTCACATCTTCTGTCCATACTGATTGCTTTCAGCCACGGCTTATTTGTCAATTTTTTGGATGAATACATGGCATGGACCCAAAGGCACCCTTGTGCAGGAGAGTGAGAATGGCTTTCAGGGAAGGCAATATCAGGGTCTGAATAGTTCTCCTTCCTGAACGTCAGCAGCAAACACCGGATGGACCTCTCCACTTCCATAAGAAAGCAACCACTCCCGGTTGCTGTCACAACTACAAACTCAAAGCGAGACTCGGATCACAGTGCAAATTACTAATGTGAACACTGTCCCACTATGGATTTACATGTATCTTCTTCCAGGCTGGAAATAAAGAATTTAATTTCCTATGGTTTGCCATAAAAAACCCATTTGATTCAGTCACATCCTTTAGTGAAAGTCATCTTTCTTCATAACTGGCTCTAGCTCACATGTAACTCCAGACCCATCAGTATGGTTGTCCCCTTAAGGCCACTTCAGGAGCAATTCAAGATGGACAATAAGCGTTGCCATTATCGGCCATAACAATAGCCTATGTACAAATACAAACTAAAAAGCTGTGTGTAATTTCACAATGTGTTGCAACTAAATTAATTCTACTCCTTCATTGTGGAGCTGAGGTGTAACTAATCAAAGTTCAAAGTACATTTATTACCTAAGTATGTATACAGTATACAAACTTGAGATTCATCTCCTGACAGGCAGCCACGAAACCAAGGAACCTAAAGGAGCCCATAAAAGACGCTGAGTCATCCAACAAAAAAAAAATCATGTAAATAATAAATGCAGGCTAACAACATTCTGAACTGAAGTTCACAGACAGTCCGTCCCCAGACCCTTAGTTCAGATGAGAACTGAGTAAATATCGCAGGGCAGCCAGCTGAACCGGCCTGTCCCTTGCTTCAGGTCCTGACACCCTGACCTTTCAATCTGGTCCAATGCCTAAATCATTGTCCAAACATCGGGTTCATCGCTTCGGCATGCTCCGGGGCCTGGACCCCACCACCTCAATTCAGTGTGTAGCTAACCTTTCTGATTCAGCCCAACGCTTAAATTGATCGAACCACGGGTCGCCCTCACTCTTGGCAATGGGGCTGCTGCCTCGCCTTGCCTTGGATTCTGCCACATCAAATTGCCTCCAAGTCCAAAGAGAAAGTATAGACTATTGCTTACAATGATCATTTGCCAGAAAAAGAGTGATTAATAAAGTATTTAGTTATTTTCCTTGTTTCATTAGCCACCTGACAGAAGTCACTGAGATTCACTAGCACCATCTTAAACCTATTCAAAGGTTGAACTTTAAAGTAAATTTATTATCAAGGTATGTATATGTCACAATATATCACTAAGATTTATTTTCTTGCAGGCATTCATGGGAAAACAGAGAAATACAATAGAATGAATGAAAAACTACACACAGAAACTGACAAACAGTGAATCACAGTGCCTCAGAATCCCAGTTACAGTCATTCAGTGCTCTGCCCTATCGGCTACACTTACACAGAACAGGTAATTCTTATGGTGAAACAGTGATTACCTTCCCAGAACATGGTCCAGGAGCTCTGCAGAACCCAGTGGGATGATCAGATTTGCATTGGGCTGCTGCATGATGCACAACTTCACTGTTGTATATGCACGGTATTTACCACCAGCTACACAAGGAACATGAGGAACAGGAGGCAGGGAAAGACAACCACACTCTCTGTGTGTAACCATACCCAATGGTCACGTTACTCCAGCCATATCCTGCCAATCTGTTAAACTTTGAGTTAAACACACATCAGTGTCAAGAAGGTTACCTAATTAAAGCTGAACAGGTACTCACACAGTGCAGACACTGCAGTCAACCTTCACTGCCCTAGCTCCCAATAGTGAGCACAGCTTCCTGTTTCAATGAAAAATGCTTAAAAATGTGCAATACTGGACAAAAGACTGAGTGGACTCATGGATTTGATTTCTGTGTGTCTAAAAAATAAGATTTGTATTTACATTGTACACTCACAACATATTTCCTATCTTTGAAATAGTGCAAGCAAGATCTGCACAGGAAGCTCCCACAATAGCAATGTCATACTGACTAGGTCATCTTTTCAGAAGAATTGATTGTAGAATAATATTGACCAGACATTTTTGGATAATTCTCATGGTCACCTTCTAAAAATCATCATTTACTTATCTTTACAAGCAGCCAGGGTCTCGGAGTAATGGCACAGTAACAGTGTAACACTGGGCCTCAGTTTTACTGATTAACTGTAGAGGGAGCTTTGAATCCAGAGGCAAGGGGGCAGTGTGACTATCTGAGCCTCAAATGAACACATGGGAATCCATAAGAACATAAAATATAGGAGCAGAATTGAGCCCATCGAGTCAGCTCCACCATTTTATCATTGCTGATCCATTTTCCTCTCAACCCCAGTCTCCTGCCTTCTCCCCATATTCTTTCATGCCCTGCCAAATCAAGCATCGATCAGCCTCTGCCTTAAACATACCCAGTGTCTTGGCCTGTACAGCTGCCTGTGGCAACAAATACCACACATTCACACTCACTGGCTACAGAAATTCCTCCTCATCTCTGTTCTAAATGTAAGTCTCCTTATTTTGATTCTGTGTCCTCTGGTCTTCGACTTCCCCATTCATAGGAAATATCCTCTCCACTTCCACCCTACTGAGGCCTTTCAACATTCAAAAGGTTTCAGTGAGATATCCCACCCACCCCCTTCGTTCTTCTGAGTTCCATGAGTACAGACCCAGAGCCATCAAATGCTTCCCATGTGATAAGCCTTTCAATCCCAGAATCATTTTTGTGAACCTCCTTTGAACCCTCCCCAATGTCAGCACATCCTTTCGTAGATAAGGGTCCCTAAAGTCCTCACAATGCTCCAAGTGAAGCCTCACCAGTGCTTTAAGAAGCCTCAACATTACATTCTCACTTTTATATTCTAGTCCTCTTGAAATGAATGTTAACTTTGCATTTGGTTCCTCACTACCAACTCAACCTGTAAATTAACCTTTAGGGAATCCTCCACAAGGACTCCCAAGTCCCATTGCACCTCAGATTTTTGAATTTTCTCACCATTTAGAAAATAGTCTGCATTTTTACTTCTTCTACCAAACTGCACGACTGTACACTTTGCAACATTGTATTCCATCTGCCACTCCTTTGCCCGTACTCATAACCTGCCTAAATTCTTCTATAGCCTCTCTGTTTCATCAGAACTACCAGCCCCTCCACTTATCTTAGTATTGTCCACAAATTTGGCCACAAAGTCATCAATTTGTCATCAAATTATTAACATATAACATAAAAAGAAACAGTGCCAACACAGACCCCAGTGAAACACCACTAGTCACCTGCAGCCACCCAGAAAAGACCCCCTTATTTGCCATACTTTGCCTCCTGCCAATCAGCCAATGCTCTATCCATGCTAGTATCTTTCCCGTAATACCATGGGTTCTTACCTTGCTAAGCAGCTTCATGTGAGGCACCTTGTCAAAGGCCTTCTGTAAATCCAAGTACACTGATTTTTCTTTGTCTATCCTGCTTGTTATTTCTTCAAAGAATTCCAACAGATTTGTCAGGCAAAATTTTCCCTTAGGAAATCATGCTGACTACAGCCTATTTTATCATGTACCTCCAAGTACCCCAAAACCAGATCCTTAACTATCAACTCCAACATCTTCCCAACCACAGAAGTCAGACTAACTGGCCTATAATTTCCTTCATTCAGCATCACTCCCTTCTTGAAAAGTAGAGCAATGTTTACCATTTTCCAGTCCTCCAGAACTAAGCCAGAATCCATTGATTCTTGAAAGACAATTAGTAATGCCTCCAAAATCTCTTCAGCCACCTCTTTTAGAAACTTGGGATATACACCATCAGGTCCAGGTGACTTATCTATCTTCAGACCTTTTGGTTTCCCATCAACTTCACCTGCTTCTGCTCCTGACACTCTCGAACTTCCAGCATACTGCTGGTGTCATCCGCTGTGCTTATTCAGTTTTTCTGCTACTTCCTTGTCCCCCATTACCAGTTCTCTACCATAAGTTTCCAGTGGTCTGATAACTACTCTTGCCTCTCTTTTACAGATATATCTGAAGAAGTTTTTAGTATCCTCTTTATTACTATTGCTTGCTTAACTTCATATTCCATCTTTTCCTTCTTCTTAACTTTGTTAGTTGCTTTCTGTTGTTTTTTTCAAGAGCTTCCCAATCCTCTAACTTCCCACCATTCTTTGCTCTATGATATCCCCTCTCTTTGGCTTTTATATTGGCTTTGACTTCTCTTGTCAGCCATGGTTGTGTCATCCTGCCTTTAGAATTACTTTTCTTTTGTGGGATGTACCTATCCTGTGCCTTCCAAATTACTTCCCAAAACTCCAGCCATTGCTGCTTTGCCGTCATTCCTACTAGTATATCCTTCCAGTCAACTTTGGCCAGCTCCTCTCTCCTGTCTCTAATTCCTCTACTCCACTGTAATACTAATATATCTGAGTTTACTTTCTCCCTCTCAAATTTCAGGGTGAATTCAATCATGTTATGATCACACTTCCCCTAAGGGTTCCTTTACCTTAATCCCTCTAATCAATTCAAGTTCATCGAACAACATCTGATCCAGAATAACTGATCCCCTATTGGGCACTACCACGAGCTGCTCAAAAAAGCCATCTCAGAGGTATTCAACAAATTTCCCCTCTTGGGATCCAGCACCAACATGATTTTCCCACTATGTCTGCATATTGAAATCCCCCATGACTAATGTAACATTGCCCTTTTGACACATATTTTCTATCTCCCATTGTAATTTGTTGTCCACGTCTTTGCTACTGTTTAGATGTTGGTATGTACCTACCAACAGGGCCTTTTTACCCTTGCAGTTTCTTAACTCTCTGCGCAATAATTCTCTACCTTCTGATCCTATGTCACTTTTTCTAATGGTTTAATTTTTTATCAACAGAGCCACCCCACCCCTCTGCCTACCTGCCTGTCCTTTTGATCCAATGTCTATCTTTAGTCATTAAGCTCCCAGCTATAATTTTCTTTCAACCACTGTTCAATGATGCCAACAAAGTCATACATACCAAACTATAGATGCATTACAAGTTCATCTACCTTATTCAGTATACTGCATGCATTCAAATATAACACATTCAGTCCTGTATTTCATCACTCTCTTTGTCTTTGTCCCCCCTTTACATTACAACATCCCATTGACTGCAATTTTGCCCTTGCAGAATTATAAGAATAGATAAGATAGAAGTAAGAAAGTTGTTTCCATTGGTAGCTGAGACTAGAACAAGGGGACATTGCCTCAAGATTCAGGGGAGAAGATTTAAAATAGAGATGAGGAGAAACTGTTTTTCCCAGAGAGTGGTGAATCTGTGGAATTCTCTGCCCAGGGAAGCAGTTGAGGCTTCCTCACTAATTATATTTAAAAAAACAGTTAGATAGGTTTTAACATAGTAAGGGAATTAAGGGTTATGGGGAAAAGGCTGGTAGGTGGAGCTGAGTTTATGGACAGATCAGCCATGATTTTATTGAATGGTGGGGCAGGCTCGATAGACCGGATGGCCTACTCCTGCTCCTCTTTCTTATGTTCTATTATCAGCCTGTCCTTGCTGGCAGTCAAACTACACCAAGCCTCTGTTTGTAAATTAACCACCCCATTCTCAGCCTTTATCACCCTGGTTGTGGTGAACTATGTGCCTGTCGGGACACGCCCCTGCTGACTGCTCCTGTGGCTCCTCCCACAGGCCCCTGTATAAAGGAGATCTGCGGCCTGACACTCGGCCTCAGTCTCCAAGACATTGTATGATAGACACTCACTCCTGGTCCCTTCTTCCAGTCAATAAAAGCCGATATCTCGCCTTACGTCTCAGTGTGAGTTATTGATGGTGCATCTCTGGTTCCCAGCCCCCTGCCATATTAGTTTAAACCATCATTCCAGAATCTGACTCCCTATGCAAAGGTTGTCCCCATTCCTCGATTGTTGCTTAAAGAAGCTCCACAGTAAGAGCAGCTCTTAGCATATCAGTTTGATCACATCCACTTCCTCCCCTAAATCCTTTGTATCCTTGGAACTGCATATGTCCTGTTCAAAATCACTGCAATAAGTTACAGAAAATTTGTTAAGTACATATATTAACCTTCTCAAGAAACCAACAAATGATGCCAGGCCATTGGTATTGATTGTACTTACATATCAAACAGATGCAAAATGACCAACAGTATGTAGTGTTTGCAGCAAGGAGAGAGTGAGGAACATTTATTATGAGAAATAGTATTTCTTCTTGTACCTTCCTTTAACAGCCTTTAATTATTTGGATCTATCTGTATGTTTACCTAATATCTCTGAAAAATGCAGAAATACCTATCTTGTAGCAGTGACAAATTGCTCAATTGATAATCCAAATCTACATTAGGACAGCAGGACAATATTTAGGGCTAAGAACCAATTTATCCCTGGAA